>NC_137782.1:1880614-2180614 GCF_963455305.1 Plecotus auritus | reverse complement strand
AGCGAAGGCACCCTGAGGGGTGAGAGCAGGAGAGTCAAACGCACCCCTGAGAACTTGCAACTTCCAAGCAAAGGGCAAAGGGCAGCACAGCTCCCACGGGGGGCTCTGGCCGGGGGCCGGGCCCGGGGGGTGGGGGTGGCAGCAGTGACCATTGGCTTCCAGCTGCAGTGGTGAGGGAAGCTTCATGAAGCTGGATCTTCCTTTTTTTTTTTTTTTAAGATCTTTCTTTTTTTAAAAAAATATATTTTTATTTATTTCAGAGAGAGGACAGAGGGATAGGAACACCAATAATGAGAGAGAATCACTAATTGGCTGCCTCCTGCACGCCCCCCCCCCCCCACCGGGGATCGAGCCCCGACACCCATGCCGGGGAATCGAACCATGACCTCCTGGTTCACAGGTCGTGGCCCAACCACTGAGCTATGCCGGCCGGGCGGTAACGGCATTTTAAAAAGGCAAGTTGACCCCCACCGCCCAGAAATCACAGGCAAAACCATGCACATGCATCGTCTGAGGAAGGGGTTTCACAACTTCCATTCGATCTTCAAATGGATCCACAATGCGTCGCTGATCCGGCCGGAGAGGAAATGTTTTCCCGCTCGCTAATGACAGCAGCTTCTGAGGCCGTGGCTCCCCAGGTGCCGTTGGGTCCGTAGTGCGTTGTCCGAGCCGAGGGTTAACCGTGCGCACCCTTGGACTGGGCCTGGGCCTGGGCATCGGGCTCTCGGGAGCTGGCACCGAGGAATCTGCCTTTAAAGAGAGACGCCCTGGGTGGCTCTGGGTGGCTCCGGGTGACTCCGGGTGACTCTGGGTGGCTCTGGGTGATTCTGGGTGGCTCTGGGTGGCTCTGGGTGATTCTGGGTGGCTCTGGGTGACTCCGGGTGACTCTGGGTGGCTCTGGGTGGCTCCGGGTGGCTCTGGGTGACCCCGGGTGGCTCTGGGTGGCTCCAGGTGACTCCGGGTGGCTCTGGGTGACTCTGGGTGGCTCCGGGTGACTCCGGGTGATTCTGGGTGGCTCTGGGTGATTCTGGGTGGCTCTGGGTGACTCCGGGTGACTCTGAGTGGCTCTGGGTGGCTCTGGGTGGCTCTGGGTGACTCTGGGTGGCTCCGGGTGACTCGGGTGGCTCCGGGTGACTCGGGTGGCTCCGGGTGACTGTGGGTGGCTCCGGGTGACTCCGGGTGACTGTGGGTGGCTCTGGGTGGCTCTGGGTGACTCTGGGTGACTGTGGGTGGCTCCGGGTGGCTCTGGGTGGCTCTGGGTGACTCTGGGTGACTGTGGGTGGCTCTGGGTGACTCTGGGTGGCTCTGGGTGGCTCTGGGTGACTGTGGGTGGCTCCGGGTGACTCTGGGTGGCTCTGGGTGGCTCTGGGTGACTCTGGGTGGCTCTGGGTGACTCTGGGTGACTGTGGGTGGCTCTGGGTGACTCCGGGTGACTGTGGGTGGCTTCGGGTGGCTCTGGGTGACTCTGGGTGACTCTGGGTGACTGTGGGTGGCTCTGAGCAGCGAACGGCCTCAGGCTTTCGGGCTGAAAAGCCGCTGGTCCGGGAAAGCTCCACGAATGGGCGCAGAGAGCCCAGGAAGCGCTGGGGTTCACGTGGGCACACGTGGCCTTTCCAGGGCCACAGCCCACAGCCCGGGAACCTCGGCCGGAGAGCCCTTTCCTGCCACGCAGTGCCCCCCCCCCTTTGAAGCCGTGTTCCCTGTGCCTTCCCACGCGGACACAGCCCCGAGTGACGCTCGTCCTCAGACTCCCAGCTCCGCTCCCCAGAGCCGGGTGAGGACTGGTCCGCTTCGCTGGCAGAGGGGGGAGGGGGGAGATGACCACAGGGAGGGCAGAGGGAAACTGTTGATCACGTGGGCCTGGGGGCAGGCCAGGCATCTTCCTGGGGAGAGCCCTCCCCCTCCCGCCCCTTCCCCTGTGCTTGGCGGAGTTGGCCCTCAAACCCGGTGACGCCGCCTTTGGGGTGATGACTTCTGTAATATGCAGACCTTAGCCCAGCCGTGGGCAAACGACGGCCCGCGGGCCGGATCCGGCTGTTCTATCCGGTTCTCTTGCTCTCCCCTCCGCTCCTTTACTTTGAATTTATATTAGTTCACACAGACACTCCATCCATGCTTTTGTTCCGGCCCTCCGGTCCAGTTTAAGAACCCATTGTGGCCCTCGAGTCAAAACGTTTGCCCACCCCTGCCCTAGCCACTGAGAAGACAGGGTAGGCCTGCCTTTTCCTTTCATACTTAAGAGGAGCCACGAAGAGAGACAAGACGGGAAACCAGAGTGACGCGCTCCTGCTCAGGGGAGAGAGACGGCCTCTGTTGGGCGTGATGACAGCATGACCCCCGGGGCACCGAGCCCAGGCACAGGCCACAGGAATCAGGAACAACGTGAAGAACTGCGAGCCCTGGACTAGTGGCCCCGTGCCCCGGCTCTGCCCCCTCAGGTCCCAAAACAGAGGGCGTAGGTCCCTGTGTGCCCTGCTCCCCGCCCCTCTCCAAGGCTGTCCTCTCCTGTCCTGTCCCGGCGCCAAGCCTGGGTCTGCAGCATCAAAGTGAAGAAATAGAACAAACCCATCCAGGGCTTCTTTAAATATTCAGATGCGCCCCCCGCGGCTAAATGAAGCTTTCCTAAGAAAAAGCAAGTCAATTAGTTCAAAATGTGGGTTAGTGCTTCTGGGTATTTAAAAGGGGATTTTTTTTTCTTTTTTAGTTCATTTAGAAACATAGCCCGGGGCAGGTGCGGATTGCCACCCGTTCCCAGACACTCCGCTCTCTCCTCCAGCGCTTCGGATCTGGTCCGAAACGTTCTCAAAGTCACGAAGGCATCCGCTAGGAGCTGTGCGCGGATCTTGCTTCCCCTTTTCCTTCACGTCCTTTATGTCCACCGTCACCGGGACGGCCCTCCACGGCGCCCGGCGCTGCCACAGGACAGGCCTCTCCCCGAGTCTGTGCACAGAGGCGGGGCTCCCCCACATCGCGACCCACTGCCCCCCGTGGTATCGATGCAATAAGCCCAGCTCAACCAAAATACAAATGAAACGGGGTGTTTCTTAAGAAGATGAACTCCCAGAAGCAATGTCTGGGTCCGAGAATATGTAAAAGGCTACCTCCATTGACATTGACAATAAAGAATACGAGGATGACGTTTTCATACCAATATTGGGGCACAAAGTGTTGTTGTTCTGTACATTATTGTTGTTCGTTTTATGTCACTTTTACCATGTTCATAGGCTATTTTTAAAAATATAATAGATGGTTTCAGGAACATTGTATGTTCGGAGACACAGGTAAATAGCTCCTCCATTATTTAAAATACATGTATTTGTTACAAGACATTAACACATATATCCATCTCCTTTTCCACCATCATTAGTATTGCAGTGACATTGAAAGAAAGGTCGTTTAATAATAGGACCAACATCCACTTCAGTCCTACGTACCCTTTAAAGGTATGTTCGGGAGGTAAAGAAACTATTATTATTAATTCTACTTTCCATTTAACTTTGACAGCCCTCACGCTTGACTTCTTTACCGAGCAGATGAAGTTCTGTTACCAGAATATGATGACAGCAGAATAGCTTAGGCTCCACAAGAACACAGGGGCCTTCTGGAAAACTACGTTCCCCTCAGACTACTTGCTTTATTTTTTTTTAAATATATTTTATTGATATTTTACAGAGAGGAAGGGAGAGGGATAGAGAGTTAGAAACATCGATGAGAGAGAAACATCGATCAGCTGCCTCCTGCACACCTCCTACTGGGGATGTGCCTGCCACCAAGGTACGTGCCCTTGACCGGAATCGAACCCGGGACCCTTCAGTCCGCAGGCCGACGCTCTATCCACTGAGTCAAACCGGTTTCGGCCAGACTACTTGCTTTAAAAACATCCAGGAGACTGGTGGGTGAAAAGATAAGAATTAAAATACATAAATAAAAAATAAAGACCATCCGTGAAAGGGACATTTTCCAAATGAAGAGAGGCAGGAAATAATTCTGGGCCAATCTCAGGTACGCACCATAATCTGAGAATAAAAGGACATGATTTAAAAAAAGAAGAAAAGAATTATAGTTACCAGGTAGCAACTAGAAAAACTAAAGACTCCACTCCTGTTAATCCTTGTGTGAAGTTCAAGCTGACCTGCTTTCTGACAAAGCATCCAAGATAAAAATAGGGGACACTCTCCTCGCTCCCAGGAGATGTCACCATGTCACCGGGACAGCCGGGGTTTCAGCAGGAAACCCTCATTCTGGTCTGGTTGGGTCTGTGAGCATTCCTGGGCCTCTAAACCAGGGTGGGGAGCCTTCTGCCTGCCAAGGGCCGTTTGGATCTTTCGGACATCATTTGAGGGCCACACAGAATTATCAATTTAAACATGAGCCTGCTCTACTTGGTCAAACATTTCATCAGTCTTGACAGGGCCAGACCAAGTGATTTCTCAGGCCGTACGCAGCCCGCGGGCCGGACGTTCCCCACCCTGCTCTAAACTGTTCCTGTCGTCCCTCCAAGACACAAACGGGTCCCTGCGTCCAGCAGTCCAGGGAAACGGCCCCAGGGTGTTAGGTGCCAAGTGGTCAAGCGGATGCTGCTTCGTGGGCCGTGCCCTGTGCTCAGGGCCCAAGGCCTCGGTCTAAGACGAAGCTGGCTCTCAAAGATTCCCAAATCGATGGCACGTATTTTAAGGAAGTTGTTCCCTTGAAGATTCCTTCCTTCCTTCTTTCCTTCCTCCCTCCCTCCCTCCCTTCCTTCCTCCCTCCCTCCCTCCCTTCCTTCCTCCCTTTCTTCCTTCCTTCCTTCCTCCCTCCCTCCCTTTCTTCCTTCCTTCCTCCCTCCCTCCCTTCCTTCCTCCCTCCCTCCCTCCCTCCCTTTCTTCCTTCCTTCCTCCCTCCCTTTCTTCCTTCCTTCCTTCCTTCCTTCCTTCCTTCCTTCCTCCCTTTCTTCCTCCCTTTCTTCCTTCCTTCCTCCCTCCCTTTCTTCCTTCCTTCCTTCCTTCCTCCCTCCCTTCCTTCCTCCCTTTCTTCCTTCCTCCCTCCCTCCCTTCCTTCCTTCCTTCCTCCCTTTCTTCCTTCCTCCCTTTCTTCCTTCCTCCCTCCCTCCCTTTCTTCCTTCCTTCCTCCCTCCCTCCCTCCCTTCCTTCCTCCCTCCCTTCCTTCCTCCCTCCCTTTCTTCTTTCCTTCCTTCCTTCCTCCCTCCCTCCCTTCCTCCCTTCCTTCCTTCCTCCCTCCCTTTCTTCCTTCCTTCCTCCCTCCCTCCCTCCCTTCCTTTCTCCCTCCCTCCCTTCCTTCCTCCCTCCCTCCTTCCCTCCCTCCCTCCCTTCCTTCCTTCCTCCCTCCCTTTCTTCCTTCCTCCCTCCCTCCCTCCCTCTCTTCCTTCCTTCCTTCCTCCCTCTCTCCCTCCCTTCCTTCCATCCTTCCTTCCTTTCTTCCTCCCTCCCTCTTCTTCCTTCCTTCTTCCTCCCTCCCTCCCTCCCTTTCCTTCCTTCCTCCCTCCCTTCCTTCTTCTTTTTCTTTTTTCATTCTCTGGTTCCTAGAAGCTCAGTGTGGTCCAGTGGCTCAAGCCCGGCCTGTGGGCCTCCCTCTCCTGCCCGGTGAGGTCTGGGCCAGCTGGGCTCTGAGAGACCTGGTCACTCAGCTCACCCTCCGCCAGGCTCCCACCTTGGTGTGTGTTTATCACAGGCCTTCAGAGGAAGCGCTAACCGCTGGGTGTTTGCTAATGCCCCAGGCACTCTCTTGCCTCCTTTACTAATATTAACCCATTCAACTCTCACAACAATCCTGGGTGTCGGGGCTATTCTTACCATCATCCAGACCATAAAATGGGAGGGCTGAGACATGATAGAGGGCCCCTGGTAAAGCCAACGCAGGCGTCAAACCCAGGCAGACTGGTTTCAAAGGTGAAGCTTCGGACCACTTGGCTGCATCCCCTTCCGTGGGGGTTAGCTCTGTCCACACGTGCAGATGGGTACGTTTACCGAGCGTCCACCGTGTGCCAGCCACACGCTCGGGAACGCTGCTGGCAGCGAATCAGGCCTGCCGTGACCGTAAGACACCGATCTTGCTCTTCTGGAGTTTTCTTCTTCCGCTTTGTAGAGTTGGATGGCATGGGTTCCGTTTTCATCCGAGTTCCGAAAACCATTGCTCAAGATGGCCTTCCATGGAAGTCCCGGGAATTCCGTAGTGAAACTCGGAAACTAAGACACGTCAAACGAGCTTCCGTCCCAAGTCATGTTTAACCTCCCACATACTTGGTGGGTCTTGTAGTGATTAAATCAAGAAAGCCTGGCCTGAAAGGGGTGAGGTGAGGTAGAAACAAGCCACGAACTAAGAAATGACTTAAAGTGACGAACCAAAGAGTTTTCTGGCCTCTGCCCCCAGGAGCCCATATAAGTCCTTGAATTTATCAGTTTAAATCCTCGCCAGCCCGACTTAATACATCAATACCTTCCTCCTGGAGGCCTCACTCACTTCTTAGCCACTTCCTCTAGTGTGTCCTAGCAGAGGTAATTCCTGGTACGGGAACAGCAAGCCAAACAGTCATTACATCCTTTTTAACTTGCAAACAGTAATGTTGCCTTGTAGTTACATTTTCCTCATTTTTTAAAATATATTTTTATCGATCTCAGAGAGGAAGGGAGAGGGAGAGAGAGAAACATCGATGATGATGAGAGGGAATCATGGATCCGCTGCCTCCTGCACGCCTCACACTGGGGATGGAGCCCGCAGCCCAGGCCTGTGCCCTGACCGGGCATCGAACTGTGACCTCCTGGTTCCTAGGCGGATGCTCAACCCCTGAGCCACACCAGCGGGGCTGTCCTGGTTTTTAAATGTAGACGTTTCAGATCCATGTTATTTTAGATTTTTCACCAAGAAGTTTCTTGCCAACGATAGGATTTCCCTAAAGCCCAGAGCCTCTTCATGCCTTCCTTCCTTCAAGGGAAATGACGGGGGGCGGGGGGGATGGAGGGGGACTCCCCAGGTCCCAGGCAACAGCCTAACCCACGAAGGTATATTGGTTTAGCAGAGGAACCAGGCAGATAAAGAATAACTATGTCAGTTATATAACAGATGATGCTCGGAAGCCTGGGAGCCGAGAGCAGAAAGAGCTGACTATGTTTCATGGAAACTGTAACCTTCCCATAAAGTGTGACCTGGAAATGGGGGTGGGTGGTTATAAAACGAGGGGGAAACGTTTGTGGTTTTTCCTTCCAGAACAATCCTGTCACGACGCTCAAGTAATCTAAGAAATGGAGACACGCTGCGCGCGCACACCCACACACACACACACACACACACACACAGATGGTACTCTATCATGATGATCACAGAGACCAAAAATGGGGCGCACCTTGTTGAGGTTGGTCTCATCTTAGTGTAGAATCTTCGTGAAGCGTTCTCTGACCATCAAATAATCGCAGCCCATGTTCCACACCGCACTGGCATCCTTTTCATATAAAGAAGATAGGCGCAGGCAGTAAGGCAAGCTTCCTGTCCCTGGTGAGGGCCGGCTGAGTGGACTTCAGGATGGGGGGAAATCCAAGCGCAGGGCCGGGCTGAGGGCAGAAGCCGGCCAAGATCGCCTCCCCACCGAAGCCATCAGGAGGAAGCGTTTCTTAGCCTCTCAGGCTGCAACTGCGCGTGTGGAGGCAGGAGGTTATTAAGGGGTCCTTTATTAAACCTTTATGAACCCCGCTGGAGCTTTGTAGTGTTGGGGTTTTTTTAAAGTAAGCAACTTGTGGGGTCGGGGGGTGGACAGCGGGAGAGGGGTGAGTGGTAGGTTTACAGCCGCTTGGATTTTCTGGTTCTTCCTGGTAAATACGAACCTGAAGAGGTAGGCACTCACCCCAAGAGGTGTTTTCCCACGTGCGATGACGTATGGTGATGGGCAGAGGGTTTTGGAAGCGTGTCCAGAGCTGCTGCCAGGAGCCGCCGCCGCCTCCCCCCCCCCCCCCCACCAGGGCCAGGCGCGCTCTCCAAGGTGCGTCCTTGGTCCCGCACGTCGGCGGGAGGCCTGGCCCCGTGGTTTGCAAACTGTCCAGGCAGCACCTGGAACGGTTGTTTTTCCAAGTCCGCAGAGGAGTTCTTTGCGCTTGGAGGTTGTTTTGTTTTGGGGTGAGTGTGTGTGTGAGTGAGTGTGTGTGTGTGTGTGTGTGTGTGTGTGTGTGTGTGTGTTGGTTCTGCTATGCTCCACCCCCGCCCTCTGGCTTTTTCCAGTGGAGACCTGCCCCGGGGGGTATTCTGTCCTGGGAGCACAGAACTATTTTCTTTTCTGAAAATAAGTTGACGTCAACCGGAGCTGTTTTTGGTTGCTTTGTTTCCCGGAGCGTCCAACCAGTACATCGCCTCGGGGAAGCGGCTAGCAATTCAAAGCAGCTTGCGGGGCGGGGAGGGGAGCTGGGGGCGGAGGGTCCCCACTGCCCGGCCGGCAGAAGTGGGGAGCGCCTTGCTCCTGGGCTGGAGCCAGGGCATGCGTCCCGGCGGAGGCACAGCCCCTGGGGTCCCTGCCCGGGCGCTGGGAGCCGCCGGGGCGCAGCCCTGGTAGGTGGCTTGCAGGCTCCCACCCGAGCTCTCAGCCCCGCGGGAATTCCCCGCCCGAGCGTGGCGGCCAGGAAACCCGGGAGCGTCCTGGGACCAAGGACCACCCTCCGGAGGGGCCGTGCGCCCCTGGTGTGGGAGCGCGTGTGCGCGGGTCCGCGCGTGGGCAGGGCCCTGGGCTCCGGGACACAAACACGCCTTTTACTTATTTTGGGGCGACAATGAATGCAGTTTGAACAAAGCCGGCTGCACACCAGAGATGGTCCCCTAGGAGGAGGGCTTTCCATGGGGAGCAGGGCGGATGGGGGGCGGGGGAGAGGGAGAGAGGGAGAGAGAGAGAGAGAGAGAGAGAGAGAGAGAGAGAGAGAGAGAGAGAGAGAGAGAGACTCCCCCGAGGAGCGGGAGGGGCCCGCGAGGCAGGGACCTGCTCTGACTTGCTCGCACCTGGCGCTGTTTCCCCAATGCTCCCCTGGCCCCAGGCCCACAGCCGAGGAGGACAGGGCTGATCTGAGGAGAAGACACCATCTCACTCCCATCTCACCCCCCCTCCCATCTCACCCCCCATCCCATCTCCCCTCCCCTCCCATCTCCCCTCCCATCTCCCCTCCCCTCCCATCTCACCCCCCACTCCCATCTCACCCCCCCTCCCATCTCACCCCCCACTCCCATCTCACCCCCCACTCCCATCTCACCCCCACTCCCATCTCACCCCCACTCCCATCTCACCCCCCACTCCCATCTCACCCCCCTCCCATCTCACCCCCACTCCCATCTCACCTCCCCTCCCCCCCCTCCCATCTCACCCCCCACTCCCATCTCACCCCCACTCCCATCTCACCCCCCACTCCCATCTCACCCCCCCTGCCATCTCACCCCCCACTCCCATCTCACCCCCCCCTGCCATCTCACCCCCACTCCCATCTCACCCTCCACTCTCACTCAGACGCTCCCGCGGCCCAGAGACCTAGTTCTTGCTTCTTTCCTTTTCCTTTATTTTTTATAACTACAAACTGACGGATGCGTTTCTATTGATGAGGAAAATGATAAATTGCCCAGAAAAGGGCGGGGGGGGGGGGGGCAATGGACAAGACTCCCGCGGTGGAACTGCTTGGAAGTGGGACAGGGAGGCCGATTGGAGGAGCCGGCAGGAGGCCTCCCGGGAGGGCCGGCCCTGGCCCGTCACGCTCCTGGGACCTCGTTCCGTGGGTTTCCCTGGCCCCTGGGGCTCGGAGCGGCCCGCACTCCCGGGGACCCTGGGGCTGCGGGAGGAGGAGAAAGTGAGGATGCCGGCCCTCGGCTCCGGAGGTGGCCGGGCTGTGCCTCCGAAGGGAGCAGGGGCGGCTCTGGGGTGGGGGGGTGGGGGCGCTGCCCTGGGCCGGGACCGCGGGAGGCGGCGACGCCTGGGCGCGCGGAGCTGGGCGCGCCGGGGGCGGGCGTTTGGCTGGAAATGGGGCAGCGTCTCCTCTGGGAAAGCGGGACCCGGCGAGCTCTCTGGCCGCCTTTCCAGTTTCGCAGGTGCCCGCCCCCGTGCGCCGAAGGCAGCGCAGCCCTGAGGGCGAAACCGATGGCGGTTGGCAAACTTGGAAGGAGAACGCGCCCAGGACCCGAAAGGCTGGAATGGGGACGGCAGCGGGGGCGGCCGAGACCCAAGTTCACCCTTCCCGCCCGTCCGATGGGCCTTAGGGCTCAGGGGCGGACGTGGCTCTCGGGTCCAGCTCCAACCTGGCCGGGCGCTCGCCAGCGGGAGCGGTGCCAGTTTGCTCCGAAACCGGGAGGGCGGAGGCCGGGGCAGGCGGGGAGGGTCCCCCGGGGTCCCGAGCGCCGCTCTCCGCATCTCCCCGCCCTCCGCCCCTCCCTGTCTTGCTCTCTCGCTGCTTCCCCGGGCCGGCTGGACCCGCGCGGACTTGCCCCGGACCTACGGGGAGCGCCCCAGGTCCTTAATGACAGCCTCAGAGTGGCTGTTGGAAAAGTCGAAAGGGATGAGGCTGACGTGGGGCGTGTTTCGCTCCTTTGCAAGAGTCGAAAAGGGCGCTGGGAGCTGCGCGCTGGCCCCAGGCCCCCGCGCCTCGCCGCCAGCAAGTAGGTGGGGGAGCCGCCGCCAGCCCCGTCCCGCTCCCAAGCCTCGCCCGCTGCGCCCTGGCCGCGGGCGCAGAGAGGGTGCGGGGCCCGCCGTGCCTCCTCCACCCTGCTCATTACCCTGCCTGCGCCACTCCGCTCCGGGCGGCCCCAGACGTGGGCCTCTCCACGCAGCACCCGAGGCCCGCCCGGCGCAGCCGCCTCCCGCACCCCCGGCTCCGGGGGGCCATGAGGGGGCGGTGGAAGGGGCACTGCTCCTCGGGCATTACTTAGAGAAGCCGGACCGCCCCGCCCTCGCGCCCGCCCTCCCTCTCTCCCGCCCGGGCCCGCGCGCCACTCCGCCAGAGGGTAAGTTGGGAGTGTTTCACCCCCTCCGACAGCTCTCCCTCCCCTTTCTCCCCCCCCCCCACCCCCGACATCAAAGTTTTCTGAAGAGTGGGGAGATGGGTGGGGGAGGAAGAGGGTCCAGCCAGCCTCTGTCCGTCCTTCCCCTCTCCCGGTCTAACTTTCCCCACCGCCCCTCCATCCCCCGCGCGTCGCTGCCCCCGCGGAGCCGCGCTGCGAGCTGACAATTGGAGCGCGGCTCCTTTAAGAGCCCGGCTGTGCCTCCCGGTAGCTGAAGGTCATTAAACACAAAAGCGCTCGGCGCTGCGGTCCAATATAGCGCATGCGCCCTGCCCGGGGACTGGCAGGGAGACGGCAATATGGCGAGAATGCCTGGCCGCGGGGACTGGAGCACCAGCGCGGGCGGCAGCGCCACCGCCGCCGCCGAGAACAATGGGGAGCGGGGCGAGGGCGAGCGCCGGGCGCGGGGTCGGGGGCGCCGCCGCGGCCGCCCGCACGACTGCAGCGCGGGCGAGGAGGAGGAGGAGGAGGAGGAGGAAGAAGAGGAGGACGAGATCCAGGAGGTGCAGATAACGGGGGACGAGGAGGAGGAGGAGGAGGAGGACGGAGGCGGGGGGCTGGAGGACGAGGAGGAGGAGGAGGAGGAGATGGGGCTGGACTGGGATGAGCGCCTGGAGCCCGAGGACTCGGCCGGGGAGGAGCTGGAGCCGGAGCCGGAGCCGGTCCGTAGGATCGATATGGACCAGGGCGCCGCGCTGGAGCCCGAGGCGCCGCCACGGCTGCTGCCGGCCCGCGGCCGCGGCGCGCCTCCCGGGGACGGCGCGGAGCTGGACCCCGACGTGCTGCAGCGCCCCGAGCGGGCCCGGCTGAGCGAGAACACCCGGCTGGCCACCCGCTACGCCGTGCGCATCTTCCGGGAGTACCTGAGCGAGAAGGCGCAGAGCCCGGACTTCGAGACCATGGACAAGGGGGCGCTGTGCCGCGTGCTGCGCTCCTTCTACGCCGAGGCGCGCTCCAAGAGCGGCCAGCTCTACAGCAAGTCGTCCCTCATCAGCATCCGCAGCTCCCTCAACCGCTACCTCAACGAGCCGCCCTACTGCCGCACGCTCGACCTCACCAAGGACCCCGAGCTGCGCAGCGCCAACCTGACGCTGGCCGCCGTCATCCGCAAGCTGGAGGAGCAGGGCGCGGGGCCCGTGGTGCAGAAGCAGGCCATCACGCGCGCCGACCTGCGCAAGCTCTACACCTCCAGCGTCTTCAGCGCCAGCACGCCCTTCGGGCTGCTCAACAAGGTCTGGTTCGAGACGTGCATGTACTTCTGCACGCGCGGCCGCGAGAACCAGCGCGAGCTGGAGGAGGACTCCTTCGGGCTGGCCATGGACGAGGACGGCCGCAAGTTCGTCTACTTCAAGTCCCTGGGGCCCTACCACAAGTCGCGCTCGTCGTCCTGGAGCAAGAAGCGCGCGGAGAGCAGCGACGAGGAGAACCTGCCCCGCATGTACGAGACGGGCACCGAGTTCTGCCCCTACGCCAGCTTCGTCAAGTACCTGTCCAAGCGCAACCCCCTGTGCAAGGCGTTCTTCCAGCGGCCGCGGGACCACTGCAGCGAGGGCGACGTGACCTGGTACGAGAACAAAGCCATCGGCAAGAACTTGCTGGGCACCCGCATGCAGATGCTCTCCAAGGCGGCCAAGCTCTCCAAGACCTACACCAACCATTGCATCGGCGCCGTCTCCATCGCCACGCTCAACAGCATCGCGGGCATCGGCACCAAACTGGGCTCGCCCGCCCTGCAGGGCTGCTACGCCGAGGCTCTGAACGGGGCGGCTCGCCACCACTCCCACCACCCCCCTACGCACCCCTCCCACCACCCCCACCACCGCCCCCAGCCGCCCTCGCTGGGGAACACCTATGTCCTCCCCAAAGACGGCCTGATCGCGGCGCCCGACGTGAAATCCGAGGCTGCGCCCAAGCGCGCCCTGTACGAGTCGGTGTTCGCGTCGGGGGAACTCTGCGGCCCCTCTTCGCCCAAAAGACTTTGCATCCGCCCCTCGGAGCCTGCGGACGCGGCGGCGGTGGTGGTGGTTTCCGTGAAACACGACCCCCTGCCTCTCCTTCCGGAAGCCAATGGGCACAGGAGCACCAGTTCTCCCACCATAGTTTCACCTGCTATTGTTTCCCCCGCCCAGGTAACCAAACTAAACTCTGCATGCGCTTGTTTCTTTGGGGTCACTTGGAGGCTAACTTTGTGCTCAGGCGGGTCTGGGTTGGGGGCAAGTTTGAAAAAGTGGCAAGTATAGGGACTCCGATTCTCGATTTCGCCCCCGAGGAGCTTAAAACTCTTGGTGCTTTTCAGGAAAGTTCACGCCTGGCTTTGAAAGGTGTGAGAGGGCCATGCCCTAATAACCCCAACCATCACAGCTGCCTGCGGTCTTCAAAGTTCGCAGAACAAAAGGGTGAGCTCGCCCACAGCCTCTCTCCGTGGAAGGCAGAGGCTTAGAAGGCCCCGGGTGCGGGCAGACTGCACAGAGAAAGGAAGCAGTGACCTAGAGTATGTTTGCATAACGTAACCATTGAAATCCTCTATGGCGTGTTCACCGTAACTTATGAAGTTAGAACACCAGTTATAGATTACGAGAAAGAAAGTGTGCCAAGCCCACTTCCTGTAAGGAGGCGGGGAGTGGAGAGCCGGGCTGCTGAGTGCCAGTAGCACGCAGTTGAATGTAAAGTGACGTGTGGGGTGTCATTAACATCAACTAGAGTCACTGTGTAAGTTGCTATTCGCTGGAAAGGAGACCTGGCTCGGAGCATTTTGGCCCTGTGGGCACGCAAGCATGGCTGTCTTTCCCAGCCCCGTGGAGCTCTTGATGGGGGGGGAGGGGGTGCAGATAAGACTTGTGAATATAGGGAATTCAGACAGGCAACAGCACAGGATGCGGCAGGAACCCCCAAGGAAGGGTCGGGGCCCTGAAGCTGAGCCCCCTCGGGCAAACCGGTTCACTTCTCTGGGCTTCAGTGCCCTCGTCAAAGATCAGGGCAGTGTTTTTGTTTTGTTTTGTCTTGTTTTTTTTTTATAGCAACGGTGGAGATTTATTGAAGAACAAGCCCAGACCCCCACGTGGGGAGGGGGGAAGCGTCCCCCAGGGCAGTGTTTTAACATTAAAATTATTTCATTCTCCGCGGCACCACATTCTAGGTTGAGACCGAGGGGCTTAGGTGGAGGCTGCTTGTCTTGGGGTTTTCCCTGGAGGCATCTATTCGCATTATCCAAGTGGCATTTCTCTCGGAGACTCTTCTCTCTCCAAGCCAGAACCCAGAGGCGGAGCAGCCACCAGAGGTTTTACAGCGGCGCCCTCCCTGCCGCGGAGCAGAGCAGATTCTGGTCTGCACGTCTGCAAGCGTGGGGCCGGCCCTTCAAGGAACAGATGTCAGGGTACCTCTGTGCTTTTTCCCAAAGTGGAAATTCCAGTTCTGGACAGACTGACCCTTTCAAACATTTACCAGGGAATCAGCAAGCCTCAAGGCCAACTGAGAAAGAGGCTGTGGACGATAATAGAAACACCAAAGTCCTCTAAACTAGCGAGGCCTGTGTGTCTTCCTCTCTGTACTTGTAGTGTGTGGAGCACATTTCTGACAGGCCCCGAGGTTGGCGTAGGGCAGGGCGGGGAACCTTTTTTTTTCCTGCCAAGGGCCATCTGGGTATTTATACCATCATTCACGGGCCGTACAAAATTACCAGCTTAGAAATTAGCCTGCTATATTTGGTCAAACATTTAACGAACTCCCCCCCGCCTAATGCCTTGGCAGGGCCAGACCAAAGGATTTCTCAGGCCTTATATGGCCCACGGGCTGATGTTCCCTACCCCTGTTTTAAGGAGGAGAATTGTTTCTCTTTGGAGAATTGGGGTTTGCTTTTTCTTTGGAAGCAAACACAAATGCTCACGTTTCTTCTGCTAAAGTCAAAAACCCTTAAAGTGTCCTGGTTCAGAATAGCATCTGATTAAGAATTAAAAGCTTACGAGAGTTTATGGAAGTGTACCTCTGCTCGGAATAATAAAGAAACAGTTTGTCTCTCAGCATCCGTCTGCTGGTTTCTTGACACCAGTGTCATTACAGAATCATGACCTAAGGACCCCCCCCACCGCCCCCCCCCCCCAACGATTCCGCCGGATTTGTTTAGCTGGCTTCCTTTTGCTTTAAGGAATGCAGTCTCTGTTACAGTCTTCTATTTTAACTGAGTGAGACGCATCCGTTCTCTAAACCTGGAGGCTAATTCTTTGTTTTTTCTTGAGTTGTCAGTTAACGCCCAAGTTAAGGATGAATGTGAGGGTCCCTATATTGGTTATCCCATTCCCTGGGCTCTGGAACTAAGTCCCCTGTAGCTAAAAAGACGAGGAAAAGTTGTTCTCTTGGCACGTATCTAACAGTCGGCGTCTCACGCACGTTAGAGTAAGTTTTTAGAAATGGGCAGTGAGGAATGTGCGGGCCCCCGGCAGTAAGCACTGCAGACCTCGCTGTGTGAAGTCCGAGTATTCTCAGTCTGAAGCGCACGTTTCCGTAAAACGCTGCGATTCAACTTCTCCTGCATCTGCTTATTAAAATGATGGTGGCGCCGAAACCGGTTTGGCTCAGTGGATAGAGCGTCGGCCTGCGGACTGAAGGGTCCCGGGTTCGATTCCGGTCAAGGGCATGTGCCTTGGTTGCGGGCACATCCCCAGTGGGAGGTGTGCAGGAGGCAGCTGATCGATGTTTCTCTCTCATCGATGTTTCTAGCTCTCTATCCCTCTCCCTTCCTCTCTGTAAAATATCAATAAAATATATTTAAAAAAAAAAAAATGATGGTGGCCGTTGAGGTCCAGGGCACTTCCTGGGATTGAGGACTGGCCCAAGGCATAGCTCCAGGTGGCTCTCTCCTCGGGCTGGCCATGACCCCCCCGGGAAATGCCCTGTGTCTGTCTGGTCCCGTCCTCGGTACTTAATTATCAACACGGGCTGTCTCACCTCGCTCCTGACGGGACCCCGGGCGCTGTGTCCCCCGAAGTGCACTGGTGCCCGTGTTGCTCTGGACGTCTCGCTAATACCGCCACGCCCTGATGCTTCAGTTCCCTCCCGACGCTGCGAGCTTCCCAGAAAATGAAGAGCCTGCTACTTTTCAGGGGTGGGGACCCTGGCTTCTGCCAAGGGCCATTTGGATGGTTATAAGATCATTCCAGGGCCATACGAAATCCCATCAACCTAACATTAGCCTGCTGTGTTCGGTCAGACATGGAATGAACTCGCCCCTAATGTCCGCAGGGCCAGACCAGAGGATTGCAGGGGCCTTATGCGGCCTGCAGGCCGGACGTCCCCCACCCCTGCCTTGAAATGCGTTGACTCTCTTGACTTCTTGAGGACGTTTTAATAAGTGAGTCATGTATGGGACTGACTGGAGAATGAATGTGCCTGAGGATTAACAAAGACGATGGAGTTTGTGATTTTTTTACTCACGGGACGTGCCTGCGTTTTGTTTTTCGTTTGGGGTGGGGGGAGGGTAGCCCAGTGGTCGGCAAACTCATTCGTCCACAGAGCCAAATATCAACAGCACAACCATTCAAATTTCTTTGGAGAGCCAAATGCTTTAAATGTAAACTTCTTCTAACACCACTTCTTCAAAATAGACTCGCCCAGGCCATGGTATTTTGTGGAAGAGCCACACCCAAGGGGCTAAAGAGCCGCAGGTGGCTCGCGAGCCGCCGTTTGCCGACCACTGCTCTAACTGATTAACTTTTTTTTTTTAAATATATTTTATTGATTTTTTACAGAGAGGAAGGGAGAGGGATAGAGAGTTAGAAACATCGATGAGAGAGGAACATCCATCAGCTGCCTCCTGCACACCTCCCACTGGGGATGTGCCCGCAACCAAGGTACATGCCCTTGACCGGAATCGAACCCGGGACCCTTCAGTCTGCAGGCCGATGCTCTATCCACTGAGCCAAACCGGTTTTGGCCTGATTAACTCTTTATTTCTTCCTCTTGTTCAACGTCCAGGGTAGGTTTAGTTCCCTTCCCCTCCCCCCGCCCCCCCCCCGCCCCCCCCCCCGCCACGAGCTGTTGTCGTCTAAGATGGTCCAGTTGTTGGTGCGACTTCGCAGCTCCCAGGTGGCGATCAGGGGGTACATTTCACAAGGTGCCTTTTCAGAGGTTCGTTGGGCCTCTTCGGCATCCTCCTGGCCGTTCTCTGCATCTTCACAGCGTTTTCCCTGCCTCAGAGAACCGTCCTTCAGTTTAGAGGACAGCGATTTCTAACGCTGGTCTTTGTCACGCAGCGTACACAAGTGTAGAACGCTAACGGGGGCTTGGCTTTTAAATACCATAGTGCTGTTGCCTAAGTGCGTGAGCACGGGCTCCCTGAAAGGCATTGGAAGCGTTCGTCCGCTTGTGACAACGCTGCACGTCAGTTGCACTCACTTGACCCTAACAACCCAGATGATTTCCAGAAATACTTTTAAGGAATTCCGAAAGTGGAAAGTCTATTCGTGGAAGGATTCCGGCGTCAGCGGAGCATGTCGGCTGCTTCTGTTTCATTGTCTTCACTGGGGGGGGCAGCGTTGGTCCTCACAGTTTCCCAGCTGGAAATGGGAGCGGCCTCCCGGTGGGGTGGGGGGGGGGCATCCCTGCTGACCTCACCCTGGAGAAGCCAGGGCCGATGGCGCTGAGAGGCCAGGCTCACGCAGGTCCAGGTGCTGTGGTGTGGGAGGGGAAAGGGGCGTTCCATCGATTCCTGTAATGGTTTTATTTTGCGTTTGAAGAGCAGGCAGGAGGGGTACTCCTTTCTACTTTTTTTTTTTTAATATATTTTATTGATTTTTTTACAGAGAGGAAGGGAAAGGGATAGAGAGTGAGAAACATCGATGAGAGAGAAACATCCATCAGCTGCCTCCTGCACACCCCCTACTGGGGATGTGCCCGCAACCAAGGTCCATGCCCTTGACCGGAATCGAACCTGGGACCCTTCAGTCCGCAGGCCGACGCTCTATCCACTGAGCCACACCAGCCAGGGCTACTCCTTTCTGCTTAAAGATGGATACGGCTGGGCTGGTGTGGCTCAGTGGTTGAGTGTCGACATACAAATGGGGAGGTCACGGTTTGATTCCTGGTACCTGGGTTGCAGACTCGATTCCCAATAGGGGGTGTGCAGGAGGCAGCCGATCAGGGATTCTCTCTCTTCATTGATGTCTCTCTCTCTCTCTCTCTCTTCCTTCCTCTCTGAAATCAATAAAAATGTATTTTAAATATTTATATATATGTTTGTGTGTGTGTATAAATATACTTTTAAAAAAAGATGGATACAGACTTTCATAAATGTGAAAGGAGTAGCGTGTTTAACAGCTGCAGCTAGTGTAAGAACTTTTTTACAATGATTATCTGGAGCTTGGTAGGATAACTGCTCTGTTTAAAATGGCTATTTTCCTGATTTTTTATTGATTTAAGATATATTTTTATTGATTTTTCTTTTTTTAGAGAGAGAGGAAGGGAGAGGGATAGTGAGAGAAAAACATCATTGATCCGGAGGGGGCAGCCCACCAGGGACTGAGCCTGCAACCGGGCCTGTGCCCTGACCAGGAGTCGAACCAGCGACCTCTTGGTTCCTGGGTCGGCGCTCAACCACTGAGCCACACCAGCCAGGCCCTGATTTTTTGAAATGTTAGTTTGTGGCTACACTTCTTTTTCTGCTGCGGGAATGTTTGCTCTGCTTTATGGAACGTTCACATTGGTGGAGAAACTAAACTCGTTAACGTTAAGTACGTAACTTCTTTCATTCGTTCGGTAAGCAGTGACTGAGCATCTGTTAACCTGGTTCTTACACCAGGGATCCCTGTACATTCTCTGTTTCCCACTTGGCAAGTAGTCTCATTGGCAAGGTTTTGGCCTCGTTAAATATTAAAACTAGATAAAAAATAAAGGAAGTTAAAAGGTAATGTTTTACCACAGTCATTTGGGGGGGAAATCTGTACCTTCACTCTTGCAGATGGCAATCTGTACTCAGGTGTATTATTCTAAATGGTTATAAACCCACATCGGCGTCAGCTCACTGTCTATTAAATCCGATCCAAGAAATAGAAAAGGAAGAATTTGCTGCCAGAGGAGAAAGGAAATGCCGTTTATCGGAACCCTGAGTCCTGTGTCACCCTGATGTGAAAATCTGGCTCCCCTAAGCAATGCCACGCAAAAGGACCTTCCTACTCTTATCCTTGCAAACGGACCTGAAGCCCTCAGAGCCCTCCTCCCCGCAGGACGGCTGGCTGGGTGAGGACCGGCTGGCTGGGTGAGGACCGGCTGGCTGGGTGAGGACCGAGGCGAACATGTGCTCCCTGCAAGGCTGACAGATTTAAGAGAGAACCAGGTAGCGAGCGCTTCTGGGGGGGAAAGGAAAGGAATTTGGAAAGGAATGCCGACGGATGACAGAGATAGATGTTGCTTGTGAGTAATTCACTTACCAAATTAGAATGTCAAGGCCAGTTGGGCAGATTGCGATCACCCGTTTTTCCATGTTTTACTCCTTGTCTCCTGTCCGGTTAACCCAGGTTACTCAGGCGTCCCCCCCATCTCAGCCACACCCGCCCTCTCAGCGCCGCGGCTGCTACCTCGAACGATAAGCGCCACTCCCTCCGGCAGTTCTGAGGTCACCGTCGCGCCTTCTCACCGATTCTGTGGTTATGAAGCAGATAGAGGGTAATCGGTACTAATAACCAAGATGGGCCTCGGGCTCCGTTGCTCTCTTTCTAACTCTTGGAGCTGTAGGGGTAGATAATTCGGTACCGCGGGCTTTACAGCGGTCCGCCTGCCCGCAGCCTCCGCATCGTTGGGGAGCGTATGGATAACGTAGACTCTCGCCAGGCTGTTCCCCCGAGTCCAGTTTAACAAGGTCCCCAGGTGATTCGTGTGCACAGAACATGCTGATGAGCAGTGGCCTCTGGTCTCTCTCACAGCCCTTTGAGGAGTGACGGAGGAGGAGACCAAGGTGAACAGGTGGTGGCTCACTCACTTCAGGCCTAGCAGCTGGTAGGCAGGCCCGTCTGATCGAGTCTCTGCTTTTGAATCCATGGTGTGTTGGTTCCCAGGTTCTTATCACCTTCCAGGTTCTTATCACCTTCTTATCATATTCAAACAAAAGAATGCAGAGAGGAAAAGGGGACGTCACCGATCCCTATCCCTGCCTTACCTGTGTTTCAATCTAGCGCCATGTAAGAGGAGAAAACTTGTTAAGACACAGGGAAAGCCCTAACCCAGCCATGGGCAAACTACGGCCCGCGGGCCGGATCCGGCCCGTTCGGCTGTTCTATCCGGTTCTCTTGCTCTCCCCTCCGCTCCTTTCCTTTGAATTTATATTAGTTCACACAAACACTCCATCCATGCTTTTGTTCCGGCCCTCCGGTCCAGTTTAAAAACCCATTGTGGCCCTCGAGTCAAAAAGTTTGCCCACGCCTGCTAACCGGTTTGGCTCAGTGGATAGAGCGTGTCGGCCTGCGGACTGAAGGGTCCCGGGTTTGATTCCGGTCAGGGGCATGTACCTGGGTTTCGGGCACATCCCCAGTAGGGGGCGTGCAGGAGGCAGCTGATCGATGTCTCTCTCTCATCGATGTTTCTAACTCTCTCTCCCTCTCTCTTTCTCTCTGTAAAAAATCAACAAAATATATTAAAAAAAAAAAAAAAAAAAAAGACACAGGGAAAGGCCAGCCGGTGTGGGTCGGTGGTTGAGTGTCGATCTGTGAAGCAGGAGGTCACGGTTTGATTCCTGGTCAGGGCACAGGCCCACGTTGTGGGCTGGATCCCCCGTGTGGGGCGTGCAGGAGGCAGCCGATCCATGATTCTCTCCCATCATGGATGTGTCTATCTCTAAATATATTTAATTTAAAAAAACAAAACACACAGAATAAAATTAAAAAGCAGAAAACAGAATAGGGTATCATTGACCCTTGAACAATGCGGGGGTTAGGGGCATCTCTCTGCCCCCTCATCCCCCCTCCACAATAAAAAATTCATGGGTAACTTTGGACTCTCCAAAAATCTTAACCACTAATGGCCAACTGTTGACTGCGAGCCTCACTGATGACATAGGCAGTTGACTAACACACATTTTGCATGTTACATGTGTTACATACAATAAAGCACACTAGAGAAAAGAACGTGTGATTAAGGACGTCCTAAGAGGAGATATATTTACGGTCTTATTGGAAACAAACCTCACGGAAGTGGGCCCCGAAGTTCAACCCCGAGCTGTTGGGGGGTCCGCTGTGTTTCTGGTGGTGGACCCGTTTCCGTCTTGCTGTGTGTGGTCCCGGGCCTGGGGACTGTCACCGCCCCTATTGAGAAGGCGTGTCTCGTCGCCGTCAAGAGCAGGCCAGACCCTGGCCAGACCTCAGTCGGCCCCGAGCCTCCCTGGGCCCAGCGGCCCCCGGTCAGGGGGGGACAGAGGCGAGGCCTGGGTCTGTGTTCCTGGGGCCTAAGGAGTTGCGATTTGAAAAGTGCGTACACCGTTTTCGATCCCATTATTGTCTTCGCACAGAACGATTCTGTTGGAAGAACGGCTGGTCTGATGCGGACTTAAGAACCGCCTCTAGGGGTGTGAGTGACTGTGGAAGGAGCCCTGGCCTCAGTCTTCCTTCTCTGTGACTCTCTGGTCCTTCTTCTGGGGCGTCCATGTTCTCCTAAGAGATGGGGAGCCCCAGGAGCCCCAGGCGCCCTGGCTCCCCCAGGCCCCGCCCTCTCAGTTACCTCAGAAGGCCCGCCCTGTGGGTGCTTAATTTACCCAAATCTCGGTGCCCGCGCCTCTGCTTTTCTCTTAAGATTTGCATGTGCCCGGCCCAGCCGGGGCTGGCTCCCCACCTGCCCCGGGGCCCCTGCTTCTCCTCGCAGAGCCTGGTGCTGCAGGGCGGAGGGAGGCCCAGTGGGCATAGCCCAGGGGTGGGCAAACTTTTTGACTCGAGGGCCACCATGGGTTCTTAAACTGGACCGGAGGGCCGGAACAAAAGCATGGATGGAGTGTTTGTGTGAACTAATATAAATTCAAAGTAAAGGAGCGGAGGGGAGAGCAAGAGAACCCTCCGCTCTTTGGGCTCCGCGGGCCGGATAGAACAGCCGAACGGGCCGGATCCGGCCCGCGGGCCGTCATTTGCCCACGGCTGGGATAGCCGCTGCCCACACTCCAGCGGATTCAGCAAAGGGACATTAGAATGAAATCAGTAGCTTTTCACAAAAGATTAGATTTTATCCGGAATGGTTTGGGACTGAGGGAGCAGCCATAATCCTGGGGTCTTAAAACGTTAGGACAGTTGTTCCAGCAATAGCTTCGGTGAATTCTGAGGTCCGTATTCTAGGATTAGGGCCTGCATTTGGCGAGATCCTGTTAGGGTAGCTGTAGCTCCGTGAGGCCTAATCGGGCTGTAATTTCCCAATTCCCGACTTTGTCTTGGAGATTATATAAGGCAACAGGCGTTCCACGCGGCGTCGGTGTGTGCTAATATGTGCTCTGAATGGACTGCAGCATCCGGGAAACTGGTTGGGGTTCGAAGCAGCATGGCTGACCACGGCACCCCCTTATGGCTCGGCGCAGGCCTCCTACAAAACAGAAATGATGGACGGGGCGCTGCAGGATCCATCCCCTCCAATCGAGTTTGCCCTTCCCATAGTCACAGTATTCAGCCACTGCAGTCCTAATGGGATAACTTCGTGGGCTTTCAATGCTATTAATTAATGATGAATCGCTTTAATTAATAATGCTATTAATTGTATTAAGGCAGCTTATCTGGAATGTCATTTTCTACTTTGTGACAGTCTTTCTGACAAAAACCACCTACGGGTCGATTTTCCGTGTTCCGTCTTGAACAAATACCTCCTGGTTTTGTGCTCTAGAGGGAAAGGGACTTGTAGAACACTTCTCTCTCCTTGATTTGGGGGAGCAGTTTAAAAACATGTTGCTGCAGACACACGCAGGCGTAAATACAAGTATAATAAGATTGTTAGGGAGCGGATGGTGCCAGTTCGCGGTGTTCATTCACAGGCTAATTTTTTTATAATTAACAGTGGGACATCCACAGTGCTGGTGGTGATTTCACTGTTTTCCTTCCGGATTGTTTTAGGAGGCAAGGGGGGATGGGAGAGTTCCAGGTATGGGTCTCAAGGTATTTTTAAATTTTTGAACAGGATCATGGAATCATAGGTTCTGTTCCCGGCATTTAACCATTATCTTGCAGGGGTCCTCAAACTTTTTAAACAGGGGGCCAGTTCACTGCCCCTCAGACCGTGGGAGGGCCGGACTATAGTTTAAAAAAAAACTATGAACAAATCGCTATGCGCACTGCGGGCCCGGGACGCGTCGGCTGCTAAGCAGGACAGGCAGCGGCCCCCGGCGGGCCGGATCCATGTCCTCGGCGGGCCGCCTGTGGCCCGCGGGCCGTCGTTTGAGGACGCCTGTGTAAGGGATGGACTTCAGAACCGCCTCTGGGGATGTGAGTGACCGTGGAAGGGGGCGGTCAAGGGGAAGGAGACTGCCGTGCGGAAACCCTCTGGACGGAGGGGGCCGTGGCTAAAGGCTGGTTTGTATTGGGCACCGGCTGTGGCCAGGGTGGGGATTTGGAGGCCAGGAGGACCTTAGCGATAGTTGGGAGACGACGCTGGAGAAATCGCACGGGGAGGCTTGGGGCAAGTCCGAGAGGAAGGAGAGGCCTCGCCTTGGTTAAGGCTGCGCACAGTGATCCCTGGAGGCTGCACGGAGTGTGTCACTGTCTAAGAAACGGGACCGGGGGGCCTAGCCCAGACCACACGTTCCAACCCGGCCGTGCGCCCGGAGAATGGGAAAGGGGAAAATAAACCCTGTCAACAGCGTCCCCTTTTCGTGGCGCTCACACCGAGACGCCTGGGAAAGCCGCAGGGCACAAGGCCCCCAGCCCAGGTGGCCGCCGGCGCCCCACCCCGCAGCGGTGGCGGGCTGCTGGTCCCCGCGATTTCAGATTGAGCGCTGGCAGCGGCCCGGAGAAACCGGAACTGTGCGGGGCGCATCGCCTTTTCATCATGGGCCCCAGGGACGCTGAGCGCCGGCCCTCGGTCCCAGCACTCGTCCACACCTGGCCTGGCACCGGGCTCTGAGCAACCCATTCCTAAGGCGCCCGGGACCTGTTCCCAGTCCGCAGAGCTTTCCCCGCTGAGGACGCTCTGCCGGGGCCGGGGCAGGTGGATGGCCGGACACAGAGACAGGCCTGGGGCTGGGAGAGGTGGGTGATGGGACACGGATACAGGCCTGGGGCTGGGAGAGGTGGGTGATGGGACACAGACACAGGCCTGGGGATGGGAGAGGTGGGTGATGGGACACGGATACAGGCCTGGGGCTGGGGATGGGAGAGGTGGGTGATGGGACACGGACACAGGCCTGGGGATGGGCTGGGAGAGGTGGGTGATGGGACACGGAGACAGGCCTGGGGCTGGGAGAGGTGGGTGATGGGACACGGATACAGGCCTGGGGATGGGGCTGGGAGAGGTGGGTGATGGGACACGGAGACAGGCCTGGGGCTGGGGCTGGGAGAGGTGGGTGATGGGACACGGATACAGGCCTGGGGCTGGGCTGGGAGAGGTGGGTGATGGGACACGGATACAGGCCTGGGGATGGGGCTGGGAGAGGTGGGTGATGGGACACGGAGACAGGCCTGGGGCTGGGGCTGGGAGAGGTGGGTGATGGGACACGGTACAGGCCTGGGGCTGGGAGAGGTGGGTGATGGGACACGGATACAGGCCTGGGGCTGGGCTGGGAGAGGTGGGTGATGGGACACGGATACAGGCCTGGGGCTGGGCTGGGAGAGGTGGGTGGTGGGACACGGATACAGGCCTGGGGCTGGGGCTGGGAGAGGTGGGTGATGGGACACGGAGACAGGCCTGGGGCTGGGGCTGGGAGAGGTGGGTGATGGGACATGGATACAGGCCTGGGGATGGGCTGGGAGAGGTGGGTGATGGGACACGGATACAGGCCTGGGGCTGGGGCTGGGAGAGGTGGGTGATGGGACACAGAGACAGGCCTGGGGATGGGAGAGGTGGGTGATGGGACACGGATACAGGCCTGGGGATCGGGCCGGGGCAGGTGGGTGGTGGGACACGGATACAGGCCTGGGGCTGGGGCTGGGAGAGGTGGGTGATGGGACACGGATACAGGCCTGGGGATCGGGCCGGGGCAGGTGGGTGGTGGGACACGGATACAGGCCTGGGGCTGGGGCTGGGAGAGGTGGGTGATGGGACACGGATACAGGCCTGGGGCTGGGGCTGGGAGAGGTGGGTGATGGGACACGGATACAGGCCTGGGGCTGGGGCTGGGGCTGGGAGAGGTGGGTGATGGGACACGGATACAGGCCTGGGGCTGGGGCTGGGAGAGGTGGGTGGTGGGACACGGATACAGGCCTGGGGCTGGGGCTGGGAGAGGTGGGTGGTGGGACACGGATACAGGCCTGGGGCTGGGGCTGGGAGAGGTGGGTGATGGGACACGGACACAGGCCTGGGGCTGGGAGAGGTGGGTGATGGGACACGGATACAGGCCTGGGGCTGGGAGAGGTGGGTGATGGGACACAGATACAGGCCTGGGGATGGGGCCGGGGCAGGTGGGTGGTGGGACACGGTACAGGCCTGGGGCTGGGAGAGGTGGGTGATGGGACACGGATACAGGCCTGGGGCTGGGAGAGGTGGGTGATGGGACACAGACACAGGCCTGGGGATCGGGCCGGGGCAGGTGGGTGGTGGGACACGGTACAGGCCTGGGGCTGGGAGAGGTGGGTGATGGGACACGGATACAGGCCTGGGGCTGGGAGAGGTGGGTGATGGGACACAGATACAGGCCTGGGGATGGGGCCGGGGCAGGTGGGTGGTGGGACACGGTACAGGCCTGGGGCTGGGAGAGGTGGGTGATGGGACACAGACACAGGCCTGGGGATGGGCTGGGAGAGGTGTGTGATGGGACACAGACACAGGCCTGGGGATGGGCTGGGAGAGGTGTGTGATGGGACACAGACACAGGCCTGGGGCCGGGGCAGGTGGGTGGTGGGACACAGACACAGGCCTGGGGCCGGGGCAGGTGGGTGGTGGGACACAGACACAGGCCTGGGGCTGGGGCAGGTGGGTGGTGGGGTGCATCCTTGGAGACTCATCCTTGGAGACTCGCTCACAGTCTTGTCAGGGAGGCAGACGAGCGCCTGAGGCACAGCCCTGGCGGGTGGGGAGCCCTGTGATGTGCTGTGCAGTGTGAGCGAAGTGAGCGGGGACGGGCTGAGGTGCCCACCACCGGTGAGAGCCAGTGGCCTCGGAGGCTGCTGCCGAGGGGCAGAGGCAGGGGCAGCTCCAGGGCCGTGCCTTCGCCTGCTCAGCTGTGAGGGGAAGACGGAGAAGCCTGTGCTCAGGCCTCCCAGGAGCGGGGAGGACACGGGTTTGAGTGTCAGGGAAGAACGGGACCGTCCAGCTCAGGTGGCTGCGGGGCCCAGCCTTCCGGGTCGACACTCGCTCAGGACGGAAGTGGCCGAACGCGGTCGTCATTTCGGTTCTTTTTCCAATAAGAAGCCCTGCTCCGGGCACCCCCCTGCGGTGGCTCAGTGCTGACCCTCGGGCCCTGGGCTGCCTTGTGGGCGCAGGTGGAGGCCCTGGGCTGGCCCCGTGGGCGCAGGTGGAGGCCCTGGGCTGGCCCCGTGGGCGCAGGTGGAGGCCCTGGGCTGGCCCCGTGGGCGCAGGTGGAGGCCCTGGGCTGGCCCCGTGGGCGCAGGTGGAGGCCCTGGGCTGGCCCCGTGGGCGCAGGTGGAGGCCCTGGGCTGGCCCCGTGGGCGCAGGTGGAGGCCCTGGGCTGGCCCCGTGGGCGCAGGTGGAGGCCCTGGGCTGGGCGCAGGTGGCGGCTCCGCGGTCCCCGTCCCTCCCTGGCTGTAGGGCGATGGAGGACGTGCTCCAGGCCCTTGTCCTTTCCCGTCCCTGGGGGCCCTTGGTTAACGGAAACGTGAACCAGCGCCGATGCAGGGCTCCGACTAGTAACAAGCACCGTAAAAAGGCCTGTGAAGCGCCCGGCAAAGGGGAACGTTGACTACACGGAGGTGCTTTGTGGGGCGAGGGTCCCCCCCAACCCCCCCAACCCCCCTCCACACAGTGACTGCCTCCTGGAGGCTCCCCAGCAGGCCCTGCCCAGGCACCGGGTCCTCCCGGAGCCCCTGGCCTGGAGGTAACACCAGTGACATAGGAGCCACAAGGGGAACCAAGGACAGGCCGCAGGAAGGACAGGCGGCGGGAGGGACAGGCGGCGGGAGGGACGGGCCGGGGGAAGGACGGGCAGCAAGAGGGACGGGCCGCCGGAGGGACGGGCAGCGGGAGGGACGGGCCGCGGGAGGGACGGGCCGGGGGAAGGACGGGCAGCGGGAGGGACGGGCCGCCGGAGGGACGGGCCGCGGGAGGGACGGGCAGCGGGAGGGACGGGCCGGGGGAAGGACGGGCAGCAAGAGGGACGGGCCGCGGGAGGGACGGGCCGGGCCGGGCCGGGGGAAGGACGGGCAGCAAGAGGGACGGGCCGCAGGAGGGACGGGCAGCAAGAGGGACGGGCAGCAGGAGGGACGGGCCGCGGGAGGGACGGGCCGGGGGAAGGACGGGCAGTGGGAGGGACGGGCCGCCGGAGGGACGGGCCGCGGGAGGGACGGGCAGCGAGAGGGACGGGCAGCGGGAGGGACGGGCTGGGGAAGGACGGGCAGCAAGAGGGACGGGCCGCGGGAGGGACGGGCCGGGGGAAGGACGGGCAGCAAGAGGGACGCGCAGCAAGAGGGACGGGCCGCGGGAGGGACGGGCAGCAAGAGGGACGGGCAGCGGGAGGGACGGGCAGCGGGAGGGACGGGCAGCAAGAGGGACGGGCCGGGGGAAGGACGGGCAGCGGGAGGGACGGGCCGGGGGAAGGACGGGCAGCGGGAGGGACGGGCCGGGGGAAGGACGGGCAGCAAGAGGGACGGGCCGGGGGAAGGACGGGCAGCGGGAGGGCCGGGCCGGGGGAAGGACGGGCAGCGGGAGGGACGGGCCGGGGGAAGGACGGGCCGCGGGAGGGACGGGCCGGGGGAAGGACGGGCAGCGGGAGGGCCGGGCCGGGGGAAGGACGGGCAGCGGGAGGGACGGGCCGCGGGAGGGACGGGCCGCGGGAGGGACGGGCAGCGGGAGGGACGGGCCGGAGGGACGGGCAGTGGGAGGGACGGGCCGGAGGGACGGGCAGCGGGAGGGACGGGCCGCGGGAGGGACAGGAAGCGGGAAGGACAGGAAGCGGGAAGGACAGGAAGCGGGAAGGACAGGGAGTGGGAAGGAGGCCTCGGGAAAGACGGGAAGCGGGAAGGACGGGAAGCGGGAAGGACGGGAAGCGGGAAGGACAGGCCGCGGGAAGGACGGGAAGCGGGAAGGACAGGCCGCGGGAAGGACAGGAAGCGGGAAGGACAGGCCGCGGGAAGGACAGGAAGTGGGAAGGACAGGAAGCGGGAAGGACAGGAAGCGGGAAGGACAGGCCGCGGGAAGGACAGGCAGCGGGAAGGACAGGCCGCGGGAAGGACAGGCCGCGGGAAGGACAGGCCGCGGGAAGGACAGGCCGCGGGAAGGACAGGCCGCAGGAAGGACAGGCCAGGGGTGAGCAGCTGAGGCTCCGCGGTCTCGGGGGGCGGGGGGAGCAAAGCCCCCGTGAGCCCTCACCTGACGGCCTTGGTGTGGGCAGGTCGCTCGGCCTCTCCTCGGCAGGTGGGACCCCCCACGTGGGAATCGTGCCCGGTGGTTGGGAAAAGCCCACAGCAAGTGCTTCGTGACGGGTGGCTTTTCAAAAACAGTTCCTGTTGGTTAGAGATGATTGACGGGGAGAGGGATTATAAACAATTCACAACTGACCCTCAGTTTTCTCTTCTAAAGCTAGGACGGAGGATTCCCAAATTCACAGCCTTTTTATAAACACAGGCGAAAGAATGGAAATAGGGAAAGGCATCAGCAGGCAATCCCACACCTGTGGGAAGAATAAAATAATGATGATCAAAAGGCAAACGATAAAAACTGAAGTTTAGAGGAAAATTCATATTAAATTCTAAGCCCCCCTCGTGGGGCCAGTGTGTCATTCCCTAAATATAAAAATAAAATTATGTCCTCCAGCTCTTATTCGCTCCTCAGTAAGATCATGAGGAGGATCGTCTATATATAAAATGTCGAAAGGACTCATTTTGGGCTAACGAGTAGATTTTAAACAGAAAAGGTTGAATTGACCTAAGTGTTTATGTCTTCAGTGTTCAATAAAAGTATCCGTGTCATTAGATTATCAACCATGGAATTGGTCTCTTTAGTTATCATTAGAGTTATACCAGCAAATCCCCAAATTTCTAAGTTTGTTTGAATAAGCAGATATCTTAATGATATGGAATACACAACTAGGATCTTTTAAGCATCGATCATGAAAAGCAATACATATGAGCAAGATTATAAATGACAGGGATTTCTTTTTTTCAATAAATAGTGTTTAAAACATGCTCGTGGCCACTTGGCAACCAGGGAAGACCTTATCCAGGCGCAATAAAGAACGTGGAACTTTCCGGCAGTGTCTTGCCTGAAACAGTGGTGCTCTGTTAGGTGCTGATGGGAGAGAGATTACGTCACTCCCGTCACTCTCTCTGCCTGCTTGACAGATCAAAGGCTGTTCAACAGAGAGATCATCGGATCACGCACCTGTTAGCCTTACGGGATACCCACTCGTTGAGAGATGAGGTCAGTCCGTAGTATGTGCGTTGGGAAGTATGAACAGTAATCAGGTTATTAGCCTTCCACCTGTTGCGTGGTGTCGGGGCTGCACGTCTCATTCCTGAAGCATGCCCCCCACCCTCTGGCATGCCAGCAGTGAACACTTATTGTTGGGGAGGGGAGAGACGCACCTCTCCCCCCCACTTTTGCCTTTCTGTAGTTCTCACGGGCTGGGATAGTAATAAAGTAATAAAACTAGCACAAGACTGGATTAACAGGAGAAAAAACAACTTAATAATGTGCACACGTGAGAATGACCGTATAATAATGTGCACACGGGAGAATGACGGTATAATAATGTGCACACGGGAGAATGACCGTATAATAATGTGCACACGGGAGAATGACGGTATAATAATGTGCACACGGGAGAATGACCGTATAATAATGTGCACACGGGAGAATGACCGTATAATAATGTGCACACGGGAGAATGACCGTATAATACTGTGCACACGGGAGAATGACCGTATAATACTGTGCACACGGGAGAATGACCGTATAATAATGTGCACACGGGAGAATGACCGTATAATAATGTGCACACGGGAGAATGACCGTATAATAATGTGCACACGGGAGAATGACCGTATAATAATGTGCACACGGGAGAATGACCGTATAATAATGTGCACACGGGAGAATGACCGTATAATAATATGCACACGGGAGAATGACCGTATAATAATGTGCACACGTGAGAATGACCGTATAATACTGTGCACACGGGAGAATGACCGTATAATAATGTGCACACGGGAGAATGACCGTATAATACTGTGCACACGGGAGAATGACCGTATAATAATGTGCACACGGGAGAATGACCGTATAATAATGTGCACACGGGAGAATGACCGTATAATAATGTGCACACGGGAGAATGACCGTATAATAATGTGCACACGGGAGAATGACCGTATAATAATGTGCACACGGGAGAATGACGGTATAATAATGTGCACACGGGAGAATGACCGTATAATAATGTGCACACGGGAGAATGACCGTATAATACTGTGCACACGGGAGAATGACCGTATAATAATGTGCACACGGGAGAATGACCGTATAATAATGTGCACACGTGAGAATGACCGTATAATACTGTGCACACGGGAGAATGACCGTATAATAATGTGCACACGGGAGAATGACCGTATAATAATGTGCACACGGGAGAATGACCGTATAATACTGTGCACACGGGAGAATGACCGTATAATACTGTGCACACGGGAGAATGACCGTATAATACTGTGCACACGGGAGAATGACCGTATAATAATGTGCACACGGGAGAATGACCGTATAATAATGTGCACACGGGAGAATGACCGTATAATAATGTGCACACGGGAGAATGACCGTATAATAATGTGCACACGGGAGAATGACCGTATAATAATGTGCACACGGGAGAATGACCGTATAATAATGTGCACACGGGAGAATGACCGTATAATAATGTGCACACGTGAGAATGACCGTATAATAATGTGCACACGGGAGAATGACCGTATAATAATGTGCACACGTGAGAATGACCGTATAATACTGTGCACACGGGAGAATGACCGTATAATAATGTGCACACGTGAGAATGACCGTATAATAATGTGCACACGGGAGAATGACCGTATAATAATGTGCACACGGGAGAATGACCGTATAATAATGTGCACACGGGAGAATGACCGTATAATAATGTGCACACGGGAGAATGACCGTATAATAATGTGCACACGTGAGAATGACCGTATATGATGCTCAGATCACAGAACACGGGGCTCAAAGAAATGGGAGAATCGGCACCTGTGGAAACTTGGTAGACGAGTAAGCGATAGATTGGGGAGGAATTGACAGGACAGAGAAAATGGGTGCTCACTAGAAAGGGACCTAGGCCAGGCCTATGGGTGCCCTCCAGGGAGGAGCTGAAGCAAAGCAGTAAATTAGCAAAGAGGCCGTCAGCTCTGACGGCAGAGACTGACAAGGGCGGGCAGGGTGCCCTCAGCACAGGCTGCTGGTCAAGTGCCTTGAATTCAAAGGCACCGGCGTGCCATTGTGGGATATCAGGGTGGCCTGTCGTGGGCCTCAATACTGTGTCACGTGTTCCTGGACATCCTGCGTGTACACAAGACTGTCTAATCCCCATACAGTCTTGCAGGCTGGAGAGAGTGAGTTGCCTGCCCCGAAAGCACAGTTAGGAACAATGGCAAACCCGGGACTGGGTCCCAGGTCTCTGCCGTGTCCACTCCTTTAACCAGTGTTTCTGGAGCACCTACTCTGTGCTGGTCACTGATGACCCAGCCTAGAGCACAGCCAAGTCCTCATTTCTCACAGTCGGACACTCAGACTAACCAAAGTATCGTTAAAACAGACCGAAGTGCCCAGCGGGCGTGGCTCAGGGGCTGAGCATTGAACGACCTATGAACCAGGAGGGCAGGGTTCGATTCCCGGTCAGGGCACGTGCCCTGGTTGCAGGCTCGATCCCCAGTGTGGGGCGTGCAGGAGGCCTCCGATCCGTGATGGATGTGTCTAGCTCTCCCTTTCCCTCCCTCTCTGAAATCAATAAAAATTAAAAATAAAGAGACGGAAGGACTGGGTGGCGCCTCCCCGCTGACCTGCAGCCTCCTCCTGGTCAGTGGGCCCCCCACGCGATCGCGGTGCCCGTGACCCCAGTGCGGCTCGGCGGGGACCCTCCGCAGCTGGCGCCGTGACCAAAACTTTGTAGGGGCCGCAGCGTTTCCCTGATGAAAGGCCGGGGCGGGTGAGTAGAGGATGGAAGGGCGTTGGCTCAGGTCCTTCCTTAGGAACGCGGAGTGGCTGACGCCTGAGCCCGCACCTGGGCAGGAGGGCGAGGTCGTGGGAAGAGAGATGGCGTCGCAGCAGGGCCTGGCCCAGAGCCGGCCTGCCTGCATGCCCAGGCTCCACGCCTTGCTGGCCTCCTCCCGTGCTGGGAGGTGTGTCTCCGTCACACTTGGTTCAGTTGATTCAGCCTGATGCTACTCGAGGGAGAGACACCGAGGTCTCCCCCCCCCCACCCCCCGCCCCCTACCACACACACACCCTGAAAGGAGGCCGGGAAGGTGTCGGTGGCATCCAAAGGAAATATTAACCCAGGGGGCACTTGTTTGTGAAACGCTTCGTCCGTGTTTGTGATGCTAAAGGAGCGAGATTAGCAGGTGAGAGTGCAGCTGGGTCCTGACCTCCCTGGCGTGGGTCGGGCGAGTGCAGTCACCCACACCCTTCACCGGCCGCCCGGTCAGCCGCTGCACCGGGAGACCTGTAGAGTCCCTTTGCCCTAAACTCCTGGCGAAAATGTCTGCCCATCAGCTTTTGACAAACCAAATATTTGTCAACGAGATGGCAGCGTTTACACGGAGGGCGATCCGTGTTTCGGGCCCTGTTTGTCCTTGATACGCTGTTGGGTCAGCCTGTTCACAGTTAATGCACGTGGTGTGCTCGCAGTGTCTGCTGCCATGTCTCGTTGGAATGTATATGTGTCAAGGATGCGTGTATGTTTGTATATATGTGGCCGTGTGTATATACGTGTGTGTGTGTGTGTGTGTGTGTACACACACACCATATCTTTTACAACAGTTGACTTACTGTGACGTATAAAGTGATGGATCTGACTCAGTGTATTTCAACCTGTGATGGAAACTTTCTAATTGATTCCGGGCTGTTTTATCTTTTTTTTAAAAAATAATTTTGGAATTTTTTTTCAATGACAGTTGCCCCACTCATCTTAGACTCAGGCGTACGGCGTAGTGAGCAGACAGGGATACCGCGTACGGAGTGATTTCATTTCCTCTTGTACCTGCCACGTGCAGAATGGCCCTTCAGAAAGGCACGGTGGAGTGTTTCTAAGAGGGAGACTGTGTTCGTGACTTTCGTTCATTCTCTTCTTTACCAAAGTCCGTTCTTGGGACGTTGCCTCTTTTGCCCGCTGCTTTGTTGCCAGTGCCTGGGAAAAAATACAAATATTTTATCGTAACTTTCTGACAGTATCTTTATTGAGTTCAGAGAGGCAGGGAGAGGGCGAGAGAGATTGAAACATCCATGATGAGAGAGAACCATGGATCGGCTGCCTCCTGCACGCCCCCCACTGGGGATCAAGCCCGCAACCTGGACCTGCGCCCCTGACCAGAATCGAACCCGGGACCCTTCCGTCCACAGGCCAACGCTCTATCCACTGAGCCAAACCGGCTAGGGCTGTAATAACATTTTAAGGTTGATTTACCGTCTTTGCCTGCTTAGCCCTGAGCAGAAAGGCTCTAAGTGAGCCGTGGGCAAATTACGGCCCGCGGGCCGGATTCGGCTGTTCTATCTGGTTCTCTTGCTCTCCCCTCCGCTCCTTTACTTTGAATTTATATTAGTTCACACAAACACTCCATCCATGCTTTTGTTCCGGCCCTCCGGTCCAGTTTAAGAGCCCATGGTGGCCCTCGAGTCGAAAAGTTTGCCCACCCCTGCCTAAGTATTTAGCTTTCATTTGAAAAAAACGAAAGCGAGTTTTTTAGATGTTGAGGTTAGAAATAAAATCTCCGAAAGCACATATGGGGGGAGCCACTTTGCTTAAATCTTGGTTGCACACCTATTGTGTGCACTGTGCCGAGCCCTGAAGGGTCGGAGGATGCAGACGAAGCCGCGTTCTCTACTGTGCGCCCAACTTCACGTGTTCTCCTCTGTTGGTCCCGCGCTCACCGTGGGAGTCTCACGCGCCCGTGTAGGTCAGCAGCCTCGTTAAACGGTGGTGGTAGCGGAGCCCTCCTGGAGCAGGGGTGGGTCCGGCCGGCAGGTGTGCCCTCCGGGGCTGGGGAGCGGGTTTAGGAGGGGCTCGCCTGGGGTCCCCGGGCCTGGACGTCAGCCCCTCTGTGCTTCGGGTCTGGAGCGGCACCCCTCACCTCTCAGGCTTGCTCTCCTTCCTCCTTCCCCGGAACCCTCCTCCTCCTCCTCCCTCTCCTGGGCTCCACCTCCAGCCCCACGCCACGGGGAGAAGCCCTTGGGGCAGGGCACCTTGCTGCCACAGCGTCATCAGCACAGTGTTCGCTCCCATCGTAGAAGCGGCGCGCGCCGTGGGGTTCCCCCGGGAAGGAGCGGCTTGAGGGGGTCCGCGTTGTCCTGGCAGTTGGGGTTCAGGGCAGCGTTCCTTTGACGTGTCTGTCTGGCGCCGCCGTCCAGCGTCTGCCTTGGTTCTGTGGTTTGGCCGCTCCCCGCTCTCCGTGGTCATGGCATGCCTCTGGGGACGCGGCACACGTGCGTGGGAAAAGCACGCCGGGTCACCCATCCCGCTTCGCGTGTCTGAGATGGGTCACGGCCCCGCGCCTGTGGCTGTGCCAGCCTTGGCCCCGAGGCCCGTGCTCGGGGCGGCGCAGCGCTGTCGCTGTCACTGTCGCTGTCGGGACCTCCGTGGGTGCTGCTGTGAGCGACCTCCGAGGGTTCGTTTTCTTAGAGACTTGGAGAACCCGTGTGCGGGCAAGGACAGCCCGGAAGGATGGAGCCCGAGGTGTGCGTCCTCAGCCCCGCTTCTCCCCCTCCTCCTCCTCCTCCCCCTCCTCCTCCTCCCCCCTCCTCCCCCCTCCCTCTCCTTCCCCCCCTCCCTCTCCCCCTCCCCCCCCTCCCTTCCCCCTCCCCCCACCCTCCTCCTCCTCCTCCTCCTCCTCCTCCTCCTCCTCCTCCTCCTCCTCCCCGGGGCCTTCTTGTTCTCGCCTGGAGGCCTGTGAGCCAGTGGAGGGAGAGGGAAGCGGTGCGACCTGAGAGCCGCGGTGGGCGGAGGGCAGTGCGGGCGGAGGGCAGTGCGGGGCGCAGGGCAGTGCGGGCGGAGGGCAGTGCGGGCGGAGGGCAGTGCGGGCGGAGGGCAGTGCGGGGCGAGGGCAGTGCGGGGCGCAGGGCAGTGCGGGCGGAGGGCAGTGCGGGCGGAGGGCAGTGCGGGGCGAGGGCAGTGCGGGGCGCAGGGCAGTGCGGGCGCAGGGCAGTGCGGGCGGAGGGCAGTTCGGGGCGCAGGGCAGTGCGGGCGGAGGGCAGTGCGGGCGGAGGGCAGTGCGGGCGGAGGGCAGTGCGGGGCGGAGGGCAGTGCGGGCGGAGGGCAGTGCGGGCGGAGGGCAGTGCGGGGCGAGGGCAGTGCGGGGCGCAGGGCAGTGCGGGCGGAGGGCAGTGCGGGCGAGGGCAGTGCGGGGCGCAGGGCAGTGCGGGGCGCAGGGCAGTGCGGGCGGAGGGCAGTGCGGGGCGCAGGGCAGTGCGGGCGGAGGGCAGTGCGGGGCAGAGGGCAGTGCGGGCGGAGGGCAGTGCGGGCGGAGGGCAGTGCGGGCGGAGGGCAGTGCGGGGCGCAGGGCAGTGCGGGCGGAGGGCAGTGCGGGCGGAGGGCAGTGCGGGGCGCAGGGCAGTGCGGGGCGCAGGGCAGTGCGGGCGGAGGGCAGTGCGGGGCGCAGGGCAGTGCGGGCAGAGGGCAGTGCGGGGCAGAGGGCAGTGCGGGCGGAGGGCAGTGCGGGCGGAGGGCAGTGCGGGCGGAGGGCAGATGGAACAGCGCGGCTCTTCCAGAATGCCCCGGAGCAGAGGCTCTCCGACTCGGTGGTCAGGTCCTGCACGTTTGCCATTCCTAGAGAGAGGGACGGGGTGGGGGGGGGACCTCAGGGCCAACCTCCAACCTCCGTGGGGGATGAGGCGAGGGCAGAGGCCCCTGACCTGGCCCCCCCCCCCAGGAGGAGTCCGGTGCAGGGTCCCTTTCTGCCCCAGGGGCCCCGGAGGGGACGCTGTGGCTTCTGTGAGGCGCTGACAGCCACATTCCAGCAGGGCCTGAACCAAGACACACAGAAAGGCCGTTGGGCGATTTCGGGGTAAAGCGCTGGCGTTGGGGGCTCGGCTCTGTAGTCACCCCTCCTTTGTACAGAAGACAGGTTGCTTAAAGCTCGGTGGGGAACCTTCCTGCCAAGGGCCATGCCATTCCAGGCCATACAAGGTCCTCCCCTAAGAATCAGCTGCCCCGTTGGGTCCGACACTCAGCTAGCTCCCCCTGGTGCCTTGGTGGGGCCAGGCCACGGGACGCAGGGCCTTGTGCGGCCAGAGGCGGGGTCCCCCACCCCTGGGGGCCGTGAGACCTGGCCTTTTGTTAGAGGAGGAAGTGCTGTGGCTCCAGACAACCTGAAGCGCTTGTGTGGCTGGCGCCTTCGGACGTTTTTCAGTGAAAAGCTGTGTTCTGGGCTAACACGGGGCCACGCTGACGCTCAGAGATACGCCGTCACCACCTCCTTGCCGCCTGCGGCTCAGCCCCTCTCCCTCCCGGGGTGCCCCCTGGCGAGTTCCTACACCGGACACCGTCGTGCGCCGTCAGCCCGGTGCGTGCGTCCCGTCCGGGTTTGGAAGGCCGTTTGCGTGCATGGCGGTTGCTCAAAGGCCTGGGAGGAGGCAGACCAGGCGGGAGAGGGTGGAATGGGCCGCGGGACGCAGAATCCTGACCGGCCGTGAGCTTGGGACTCACACATCACGGAAAGCACGGCCCCAGCACGCGTGACAGTCACCCCCAGCTCCAGGTGCTCGCTCTGCCGCAGAGACGGCGCCTCTGAAACAGGACGGCACCTGCAGTCCCGCCGCGTCCACTCGGGGGCTCCTCTGGTCTCCTCACACCCTCACCGAAGCCTGGAAGCCACGGGGTGCCCCGCAGGCGGTGTGGCCCGCCAGGGCGGGTGGGCACGGCATCCCCGGGCACAGGCCAGGTTCAGCATCCCTCCAGCTGTCTGGTGCATCTCGCCTCCAGGCAGGAGAGGGGTCACCCCGGGCATTGGCCACCTCACCCCCAGGCGGGAGAGGGGTCACCCCGGTCATTGGCCACCTCACCCCCAGGCGGGAGAGGGGCCACCCCGGGCATTGGCCACCTCACCCCCAGGCAAAGAGAGGGGCCACCCCGGTCATTGGCCACCTCACCCCCAGACGGGAGAGGGGTCACCCCGGGCATTGGCCACCTCACCCCCAGGCGGGAGAGGGGTCACCCCGGGCATTGGCCAGGTCACCCCCAGGCAGGGAGAGGGGTCACCCCGGTCATTGGCCAGGTCACCCCCAGACGGGAGAGGGGTCACCCCGGTCATTGGCCAGGTCACCCCCAGACGGGAGAGGGGTCACCCCGGGCACTGGCCACCTCACCCCCATGCGGGGAGAGGGGTCACCCTGGGCATTGGCCACCTCACCCCCAGGCAGGGAGAGGGGTCACCCGGTCATTGGCCACCTCACCCCCAGGCGGGAGAGGGGTCACCCCGGGCATTGGCCACCTCACCCCCAGGCAGGGAGAGGGGTCACCCCGGGCATTGGCCACCTCACCCCCAGGCAGGGAGAGGGGCCACCCCGGGCATTGGCCAGGTCACCCCCAGGAGGGAGAGGGGTCACCCGGTCATTGGCCACCTCACCCCCAGGCGGGAGAGGGGCCACCCCGGGCATTGGCGTTGGCATTAGAAGCCACTCTGGTTGCAGTGGAGATGCTCCTGAGCGGGCACCCCTCCCCCGCCCTGTGGGCAGGGCCCTTCTGAAGCCCCAGGCCCTGCCCCGACCCTGCCCAGACCGTCCACTCGGCCCGGCCTCGGTGCGCACCTTCCACAGGCGCTCTCTGCCCGGAGCGCCGGGCTTCAGCGGGGCGGCCAGGGAGGCGGCTCGGACCCGCAGCCCAGGGGGCTCTGCATGGTGCCGGCAGGGGGCCGCCCCCGAAACCTCAGCCCTGGGCCACAGCGTGCCTTCCCGGTCGTAGCCGCTCCCCTGCAAGGAGCCAGACGTCCGCCGCGGGCCGGGAGGCCCCGCTGTCTCCCGGTGTGATCGCCGTGTCACGCACGCAGCGCGGTGTTCACAGGCCACATCCCGGTGTGATCGCCGTGTCACGCACGCAGCGCGGTGTTCACAGGCCACATCCCGGTGTGATCGCCGTGTCACGCACGCAGCGCGGTGTTCACAGGCCACAGGGCTGCCTGAGATGGTCAGCCACGGGCGATTATCCGCGTATTAATTACAGCCGCAGGAACCGGGTCTCCTGCACACCCCCTCCCGGGATCGAGCCCCTCACCGGGGCACCGAGCCTGTAACCAGGGCGTGAGCGCTGACCGGAAGGAAACCGGGAACGCTCGGGGCGTGGATCGACGCTCAACACGAAGCCACACCGGCGGGGCCAGCCCCCCCTTTGCACAAGGGCGCCAGCCCTGCTGGCTGAGGGCCCCCCGCTGTGGTGTGGCCTCATCGTGATCACATCCGCAAGGACCCTGCTCCCGTCACGGTCACGTCCCGAGGTGTGGGGCCCAGGGCTTGAACGTATGGGTATTTGGGGGACGCAGCTCACCCCACGACTGCAATACAGTGGGCCGGGCCCGGTGAGCGCACGCAGGACAAGAGATGTGGCTCAACATACAGCTGTGACATTGTGTGCGTGCTTGTTTTTTTTGTTTTTGTTTTTTTTTAAATATGTTTCTATTGATTTTATTTTTTTTATTTTTTTTTTAATATTTTTTATTGATTTTTTACAGAGAGGAAGGGAGAGGGATAGAGAGCCAGAAACATCGATGAGAGAGAAACATCGATCAGCTGCCTCCTGCACACCCACCACTGGGGATGTGCCCCGCAACCAAGGTACATGCCCTTGACCGGAATCGAACCCGGGACCCTTCAGTCTGCAGGCCGACGCTCTATCCACTGAGCCAAACCGGTTAGGGCTGTGCGTGCTTGTTTTTTTGCGTAGAACGACCAGATTTCCCATCGTCTACGCAACAAAACGCAGCCGTTGTAGGTGTGCGGTGTAGTGAGTTTTGACAGATGTATATATCGGTGTAACCATCACCCCGGTCACGATGGAGATCCCTTCCATCTCCCAAGCCTCCCCCGTCCCTCCCCACCCCACGCCCAGCCCCAGGGCCCCTGCTGGTGCAGATCGGTGTGCGTGTATCCCTTGCGGCATTTCACACACGTGAAATTACACAGCGTCTGTGTGCCGTGCTGGCGTTTTCGCTTGTGTCTGCTTTTATTTTTTTTTTTATATATTTTATTAATTTTTTACAGAGAGAAAGGGAGAGGGATAGAGAATTAGAAACATCAATGAGAGAGAAACATCGATCAGCTGCCTCCTGCACACGTCCTACTGGGGATGTGCCCGCAACCAAGTTACGTGCCCTTGACCGGAATCGAACCCGGGACCCTTCAGTCCGCAGGCTGATGCTCTATCCACTGAGCCAAACCGGTCAGGGCTTGTGTCTACTTTTAAAGCGAGCAGTTCACCCACGGGGATTTAGCGTAGAAGTTTCTAGAGCCTATAAACCCAGCCCTTAGAATTCCGTAGTTGGACGGAGCATCGTTTTGCCAGGTCTTGTAAAAACGTCTTTACGATTTCCTTCTGGGCCCATGGTCCTGTGTTAGACACCTCGTACCTCATTAACTCCTCAGAGGGGCCATCTCTGAGCAGTTATTTTAGCTTCGGTGGGGCTTGTAGGCCCAATGTGCCCTGTTTTCCTCGTCCCAGACCCTTCCCATCACTTTGGAAATGTGTGTGGTGAAGGTCAACTTGTGTGTGTGTGTTGACGTCCACCTCAAACTAAACCTCCAAATCACCTTCATATCAAAGAGGGAGTCATTTCTGGGTACGTGGCGATTAAAAAGCAAGACTTACACTTGAGCCCTGGCCGGCGTGGCTCGGTGGATAGAGCGTCGGCCTGCGGACTGAAGGGTCCCAGGTTCGATTCCGGCCAAGGGCACATGCCCGGGTCGTGGGCTTGATCCCCAATAGGGGGTGTGCGGGAGGCAGCCGATCAATGATTCTCTCTCCTCGTGGATGTTTCTCTCTCTCCCTCTCCCTTCCTCTCTGAAATCAAAGAAATATATTTAAAAAAAAAAAGACACTTGATGGCCTTTCCGGTACCTGAGGTCTTGGTTGTGGGTTCTGAACAAATGCTACTCGTCGTCAATAATTCAGGGGCTATCGTCTGACTCCCATTCAGTTCTGTAAGGTGGCCATTCAGGGGCTATCGTCTGACTCCCATTCGTTCTGCAAGGTGGCCCGGCCTCCGGTGCCCTCTGGGGAGGCGGCAGAGAGACATCACCAGGCACACGGGCGCCTTGAAGCAGAGACCGCCTGGCGCTCCCCGCTGTGGGCTCCCAGCAGGCCCCCAGAGTTGCCCGGAGCCTCCTCCGTTTCTTTTGAGAAACACCACGAATCAGCTCTTTTCCTCGAGTGCACGTGCTACTCACTCTCCACGTATTCATATGCAGATTCCGTCCCAGAGCTGCTAACACAGGTCGGACCCTGTGTCCCAGGATGAGCCTTAATTGAGTTAGGCCAGCCGTGGGCAAACTACGGCCCGCGGGCCAGATCCGGCCCGTTCGGCTGTTCTATCCGGCCCGCGGAGCCGAAAGAGCGGAGGGTTCACTTGCTCTCCCCTCCGCTCCTTTACTTTGAATTTATATTAGTTCACACAAACACTCCATCCATGCTTTTGTTCCGGCCCTCCGGTCCAGTTTAAGAACCCATGGTGGCCCTCGAGTCAAAAAGTTTGCCCACCCCTGAATTAGGCGCATTGTGGGACTTGACCTTGAGGCCATACTCGGCCGGATGAGGAAGGTCCGGTGAACGGGCCGCTGCGCGCTGCCCCATTAGGACGGAGTGGCGTTGCTTTGGATCTCCCCGACACGTTATTAAACCAAGTAACAAATGGCAGTTGGCACCGAAGATAAAGACGTGTACCTCAAACAGCACCCCCCCCTCTCCACAGCCGTTATTTTTACATTTAAAGCGTGCTGATTCCGTACCTCATCCTGTCTCCTCCTCCGTTACCGTCCAGCTGGACGATATCAGCCCACCCCAAGGGGGCTTTCGAGGGAGAAGAGTCATCCCTGGTGAAGCTGGTTAACATTTGAATTTCCGTAGACCGCCCACAGGGAACCGGATCGTGGTGAGCGCATTGGGGGCAGGTAAACTGATCCCAGTGACGGAACTGATTTTGAGTCTTCGTTGATATAAACAGTCGAGTGATGATTCAGACTCGGATCACCTCCCAACGGTGACACACAGCCCCGGAAGTTCAGTGCCGTTATTATGAGCTTCATGTGGTCTCTTTTTAGGTCAGGATTCTAGTAGGAGGCCCGCGCGTGCCTTTCCACATGTAAAGATTTAGGATGTCTTTGGGTTTCAGCAGAAGGCGTGTCCGTAAAGTGCCGGACTGGCTCAGAAACAAGGCGTGGCTATCTGAGCATCCCTCCCCCCTGAGTTCATCCTTGGCACCTTTCTCCCATGCCAGACCTGCAGGAAGGAGGGGCGTTCGTGTTTCCGATGGCACCGCCATCCACAGGGGAGGTCTGTGAGCAGTGGCGAGGCCATCGTTAGAGTCAGGAGTTTCTGAAGTTCTGTTAAAAAACACTGCTTGTGCCGAAACCGGTGTGGCTCAGTGGATAGAGCGTCGGCCTGCGGACTGAAAGGTCCCGGGTTCGATTCCGGTCAAGGGCATGTACCTTGGTTGCGGGCACATCCCCAGTAGGGGGTGTGCAGGAGGCAGCTGATCGATGTTTCTCTCTCATCGATGTTTCTGGCTCTCTGTCCCTCTCCTTTCCTCTCTGTAAAAAATCAATAAAATATATTTAAAAAAAAACAAAAAACACTGCTTGTGCCCGGCCGGCGTGGCTCAGTGGTTGAGCATTGGCCTATGAACCAGGAGGTCACGGTTCGATTCCTGGTCAGGGCACATGCCTGGATTGCAGGCTTGATCCCCAGTGGGGGGTGTGCAGGTGGCAGCTGGTCAATGAATCTCTCTCATCATGGATGTTTCTCTCTCCCCCTCTCCCTTCCTCTCAGAAATCAGTAAAAATACATTTTTTTAAAAAACACAAAATACTACTTGTAAGACTTAACATCGTTGTGAAAGTTTGACAGATTATTCACTGTCTTCATTGGGAAAGAAGTTGTACAATGTAAACAGATTAGAGAATAAAGTACAAGCAGGAGAAATGTATTTACTGCTCATTATTTTCGGTGACTGATGATATCAGAAGTTTATGGATACACATGTATATCCGATAATGTGCATTATCTTTTCTCGGCGGTAAAGGTAATACTTGCAAAGCTGAGGTTGCTGGGTACAGTCATCATCCCTCAGCCTCCGTGGGGGGGTGGTTCCGGGACACGGCCTCTCCCATGGGCACCAGAGCCTGTGTGTGCACAAGCACCTATGTAAAACGGTGTGTATCCACGCACGCAGTCAGCCCTCCACGTCTGCAGACGCCCCACCATGGGCTGAAAAGAATGTTTTCAATCCACCGCTGCTTGAACTTGGGGATGGGGAGCCCGGGGACAGGAGGGCAGCGGGGTTTGGACAGAGCAGCGTACCACGCAGTGTAACGTAGGCCGGGATCTCACGCACGCTCAGAACCGCTGGGAGACGGGGAGTCGGGAAATGAGAGTGGCTGGCGGGGCGGGCCAGAAGGGGTCCATGGGGGGGGAGGGGAGGGGAGGAGGTGTAGGTGATACTTTCAACAATAAAAATTTAAAAAAAATGAGCAAGAATGGCCATATGAGCAATATACACTGAGTGGCCAGATTATGATGATCTCTGAACACATGATAATCTGGCCACTCAGTGTGTGTGTGTATGTATATGTATATGTATATGTGTGTATATATATATATATGTATATATATATATGTATATGTATGTGTGTATATATATATATATATATATACACACACACACACACACACACATATTAGAGGCCCGGTGCATGAATTTGTGCATGGGTGGGGTCCAACCAGCCTGGCCAGGGGGAGGGGACATGGGCAGTTGGCCGGCCTGCCTACTAGTTGAACTCCTGGTTGAGGGGACAATTTGCATATTAGCCTTTTATTATATAGGATAGTCACTGAGTGGCCAGATTATCATGCGTTCAGAGGTCATCATCATCTGGCCACTCAGTGTGTGTATAAACTGGTATGTTGTAAATCGTCCTTTAAAATAACCATGACGTTATTTTAAGATAACAATGATCATCTGTAAAATCTTTAAAACCATCACTTAAAAATAACAGCTTACTTCTTTTCTCCGTTCTCTTTCGGGCACTCGGTAAATGCCTTTTGTAACTTTCTACCTTGTTCCCTGAATTACCAACTTTTCACCATAACCACGAAAGGCATTCTTGCGGCCATCTGACAGATGGGGAAACGGAGGCACCGAGCCGCGGGCAGGCGGCGGCCCTGGGGCTGAGGGCCGGCGCCCCGCCCTGGGCTCACGGCTTCGTTCTGCCCGTGCCAGCCCCTGCTGATGTGTTCGTCACGTTTTTCCAAACAGGATTTACGGAGAGTAGCTGTAGCCCGTAAGATGAGCACCTACAACACTGCCCTTCGCTCAAAAATGGCACTTTCATTACAGAATGAACGCCACCCGGTTACCCGTGACGTTTCTCACCGTCTCCGTGAGTGTCAGGGGCGGCTGTACAGCTGAGGGACGTCGGTGAATGACGTCCCGGGGGTCTGAGCCCCGTTAGCCTCTGGTCTCCCCTCCGCGTCTGTCCCCGCGGGGCCGTGGATCCAGTGCCTTCTATGGTCATGGAGAGACGGGAGGTCTGTGTGGAGGAGGGTGGGCGAGGGAGCCGGGAGCACCCACCTTTCATCCTCCGGGTTGGGTGGTCCTACGAAGTGCCAGGCTGTGCTGGCACTGGGGTACAGGGAGCGAGTCGCAGTGCCCCCCCCCCCCCCCGCCCCGGGCCTGCCCTGGGCTGGATCTCCAGGGGCGATTCTGAGTGCGTGTCATTGCCAAAACCCTCCCTTCTGGGTTGGGCTTGGAGGGGGTTGACTCCAGTGCTGGCCAGCCCTCCCCTCCACCCCCCACCGGCCAGTCCATCTCCCAGATCCCTGCAGAGGTGGGGGGGGTCAGAGGCAGCCCCAGAGGGCCGGTGGGCCCGCCTTGTCCTGTTTTTAAGCCTCCGCCACACCACCACTCCTACCGCCTGCCTCTCGGAGTGCGGACTGCACACCGGTCCCTCGTGCCCGGGTCGCCGTGGAGCGGGACGGGTCACTGTGAAGCGGGCCTGGTCGCCGTGGGGCGGGCCGGGTCGCCGTGGGGCGGGCCGGGTCGCCGTGGAGCGGGCCGGGTCGCCGTGGGGCGGGCCGGGTCGCCGTGGAGCGGGCCGGGTCGCTGTGGAGCGGGATGGGTCACTGTGGAGCGGGCCGGGCCGGGCTTCTCCCTGGGGGAGGACTGGGTGTTTACCCACAAAACCCCGCTGCGGCCCTAGCCTTTAATTTTCCCTTAGTTGACCCTGTGCCGTTAACCCCCGGGGACTTTGGGTGTTGTTGTTCTTTCTGACGGGTGGGGACGGGGAGGTAACAAATCAAAGGGCAGTTGAGGGCCATTGCCCTAAGCAGGGGTGGGGGGGGACGTGAGCCCCCCCCCCCCAAATCACTTGGTCTGGCCCTGCCAAGGCACTGGGGGGAGTTAATGAACTGCTGGGCCCAATAGGGCAGGCTGATGGTTACGTTGGTAATTGGGTACGGCTGGGATGGTGCCATAAATCTCCCCCAATGGCCCTTGGCAGGGAGAAGGCTCCCGCCACGCCCGAGGGCCGCAGCCGCTGAGCTCATCGCTGGAGGGACACCAGAGCCCTCAGTTATTGGGCTGTAGAGCCTGCCCTGCCGTCCCAGTCCCAGCCGTCTACTCACTTCCCCTGTGAGCAAAAGTCAGAACAGATTCATTAAGTACTTGTGGGGGGGATAACTGGGGTGCACTTACCACTGACTCCACGCTGATTGCATCTGCGGGCTTCCGCTGAGGCCCATCGCCCTGCCCTCCGCAGGCCGGACCCATTTATCTGTGAGCTCCTTTGTCGGTGAACTTTCCTTCTGGGTCGGGGTCGGCGTGGTTCTCTAGAAATAGGCTGCCGTCCCCCCCCCCCCCCCCTGGTCTTCAGACATGGAGGGTCGTTTAGGTTTGTTATCGGGAAGATCCTGGCAGATGGCCGGGCCCGGGGGACGCTCTTAGCCTCCCTGAGAGCCCGGGCTGGGCTCCCGCATGGAGGGGCTGGAAGAGCCTCCGGTGGAGGAAGGAAGGAGGCCGTGGTGGCCTGCGGGCACTGACCTGACCTCCTGGGGCTTCTGTGGGCAGGTGCTTGGGAAAGGAGGAGATGAGCTAGTCCCCTGTCCCCCAGCGCACACGCACACACACCTCCCACGCACGCACACCCCCCCACACACACACACACACGCACACATGCACACACACACACACACCTCCCACGCACGCACACACACGCATGCACACGCGCACGCACACACCCCCACACACACGCACGCACACACGCATGCACGCGCGCGCACACACACGCACACACACACGCATGCACGCGCGCGCGCACACACGCACACACACATGCTTCCCGTCTCTTCTGGATGTTTCCTTCCCATCGATGGCTCTTCCCATCGCCCTCCACATCGTGTGCCTTTCCCCCCTCCCCCCGCACTCCTCCCCCCCTCTTCCGTTCCTTTCCGTTTTCTCGTTTCTTCACAGCCTCTGTTCTTGGGCTGTTTTCTGTCCCTTTCCTGCTTCTTCTTTTCTTTTCTTTTCTTTTCTTTTTAAAAAATATATGTTCATTGATGTCAGAGAGGAAGGGAGAGGGAGAGAGATGGAAGCATCCATGATGAGAGAGAGTCATGCATCAGCTGCCTCCTGCACGCCCCCCACTGGGGATGGAGCCCACAACCCGGGCCTGCGCCCCGACCGGGATTGGACTGTGACCTCCTGGCTCGTAGGTCGACGCCCACGCCCTGAGCTTTATGCCACTTCCCTTGCCACCCAGGTTGGTCTTGAAAAAGCTGGTTGGCGTTTCTTCTCGCGCTTGTTGGTGTTTGTTTTAAGCTCGTGCTCCACGGACACAGATGTCTCTTTCTCGTGTGAATACTCTAAAGGAAAGCTCAGTGCGGTGAACACCGACGGGGAGGGTGCCTGGCTGCTGGCCGCTCGCTCGTGGGTCTCCTCGCTCACCTGTGCTTGCAGCGCCGTCCCCTCCCACCCGGTCCGAGGCGGGAAGTTCCGTCTGTCAGTGACCCCCCCGCCCCCCCGAAGCATCCCCGAAGCGAGCGCTCAGACAGGCCTAGAGCTCAGCCGCGGGCCCTGCGGGGCCTCCAGGGGCACTGGCCGCAGGCGACGGCAGGCAGACCCGCCCTGGTCACGTCATGGATGGAGCCAGGGGAGCCCGTCGCTGCGCCTCCACTTTTTTTTTAATATATTTTATTGCTTTTTTACAGAGAGGAAGGGAGAGGCATAGAGAGCTAGAAACATCGATGAGGGAGAAACATCGATCAGCTGCCTCCTGCACACCCCCCACCGGGGATGTGCCCGCAACCAAGGTCCATGCCCTTGACCGGAATCGAACCCGGGACCCTTCAGTCCGCAGGCCGACGCTCTATCCACTGAGCCGCACCGGCTAGGGCTGCACCTCCACTTGGATGACATACCAGTTCCAGGGGGTCATGTGCTTCAGGTGGGACTAAGGTAACTAAGAACCAGAAAGAGCCCGCCGGCGTGGCTCCGTGGTTGAGCGTCGACCTATGAACCAGGAGGTCACGGTTCGATTCCCGGTCAGGGCACAGGCCCGGGGTGTGGACTCGATGCCCTGTAGGGGGCGTGCAGGAGGCAGCCCATCTGTGATTCTCTCTCATCACTGATGTTTCTCTCCCTCTCCCTCTCCCTCTCTGAAATCAATAAAAACATATTAATAATAATAAAAAGGACCAGAATGACCCCAGCAGCCAGAAGAGAATGGTCTCTGAGGCTAACCCTACCCAGCACCAGGCACCTCCCCGGAAGCCTTGTGGGCAGAGCCTTAGCCCTGTGGCTCGCTCTCAACACGCCCCACCCCTGGGTCCGCCATGTACGCATGGGGACCTCGTCCCTCGCCGCTCCCGTGTCTTATTGCTCAGCATGCCTTTTGGAAACGGTGACACTGCTTCTGCCTAGGAGAAATCCTTCACGTTACCGGAGAGCCTCCGTTTCTCTCGCCCAAACCGTGTTTTCCTATTTTGTAGGGAAATCGGAAATGAGAGGCCCTCAGGCCACGCCAGCATCTCGGAACAGTGCGAGGTGTAGACAACAAACAGCACTCCAGTGAGATGTGATAGTGAGGGGTCTCCGAGGCAGGCCCGGCCTCTGCTCGCCGAGCTCCGCGCTCCGCGGCGGGCCGCTGCCTCCCGTCCCTGCGGCCGGTCCACGCCGTGCTGGTTAGAACGCGCTCCCCCTGGTCGGCCCGAGAACACGCTGCGACCGTCCGGAAAGCTGTGTGCTGGCTTCTCTGGGGGCGTCGGTGTGTTTTTCCCGCTCCCCCATTTGGAATGCCTTTCCCTTCGGGACGGGTCCCCCCTTCTTCCCAAGGAATTTCAGATGCCAGTTCCGACCTCCTAAAATGCTAACTTCCTTCAGACGTTTGGACCGCTACGGTTCACACTTTCTAAAATCGTAGCGTGAAAGATCAGGACCGAGAGAAGCATCGGGACCCACGGGCGCGACGGCAGGCGCTATGCATGGGGAGGCTTGCTTGCAGGGGGAGGTGGAATCGTTTGCCAGGACCCATAACTCACCAGAAAACGTGGGTCTCTGTTGCCTCGAATCCTCGGGAAACCGTGCCTGAATTTAGAAACCTCCATCGATGTCAGCGCCCTGAGAAGGGCGGCGGCGGCTTCTTTCCTCTTTAAAAGGTAATTGGGTCAGCGTCAGGAGGACCAGCCTTGGGATGTGGGATGCCCAAATATAGGTATGTCTTCTTTAAAAATAACACGCCCTGGATTCATAAAACCAGGAAGAGTGTGTTTCTTGCTGGGCCAAGTGACTCTTGGACCCAAAAGTGATTCTGTTAGCGATGCCGATCAATACTTCTCAGAGCGCGTAAAGCAGAACTCGATTTAAAAAGGTTTATTTGGCCCGGCCGGCGCGGCTCCGTGGTTGAGCATTGGCTTACACAGGCGTCCTCAAACGACGGCCCGCGGGCCACAGGCGGCCCGCCGGGGACATGTATCCGGCCCGCCGGGTGCCGCTGCCTGTCCTGCTTAGCGGCCGACGCGTCCCGGGCCCGCAGTGCGCATAGGAATTTGTTCATAGTTTTTTTTTTTTTAAACTATAGTCCGGCCCTCCCACGGTCTGAGGGACAGGGAACTGGCCCCCTGTTTAAAAAGTTTGAGGACCCCTGACTTATTCGACTCCCGGTCAGGGCACAGGCCCAGGTTGTGGGCTCCATCTCCAGTAGGGGGCGTGCAGGAGGCAGCCGATCCATGATTCTCTCTCTCTCCCATCATGGATGTTTCTCTCTCTCTCCCTCTCCCTTCCTCTCTGAAATCAATGAAAACATATATATTTTTAAAAATATATATTTTATTGATTTTTTTTTTACAGAGAGGAAGGGAGAGGGATAGAGAGTTAGAAACATCGATGAGAGAGAAACATCGATCAGCTGCCTCCTGCACACCTCCTACTGGGGATGTGCCCGCAACCAAGGTACATGCCCTTGACCGGAATCGAACCCGGGACCCTTCAGTTCACAGGCCGACGCTCTAACCACTGAGCAAGACAGGTTAGGGCAAAAAACATATTTTAAAAAATAAAATAAAAATGTTTATTTGCATGGAGATCTCGTCAAGCAGGAACTCACTGTTCACGTGGCTCGTTCCCGGGTTCGACTCTCAGCTCCCTCCAGCAGCCCAGCACCCACCAGCACCTGCTGAACGAGCGAACCAGAGCGCGCACGCGCTTTCGAGCACACCTACTGTGCGCGTTAGAGGGAGCCGGTGTATTCACAAACCCGTGTCTCTCCGTTTTTGTTATTTTTTTAATGCAAAAAGGTGAAGCCCATGGGCATCTTAAGACTCTTCGGAGGGGGTTTGTTTCCAGGGATGTGATTAAGGGCAGCGGGCATTTAGCTGCTGACACGGCTGGACAAGGAATTTTTATGGCCCCGTCCACGAAGCCAGTCAGTCCCGTTCATTGTCTGTTCAGAGGCAGATGTGTCCGGTAGCTAACATCTGGGGCCGCAGTTAGAGGAGTATCTACAGGGCCAGGTCGCTGTGGCAGGGAAGGAAACGGCCCGGGGCAGGGGGGTCACTTCCTTGCGTGGCCCCTGCCGTCTGCGTGCCCACTGCCCGGGGGGGGGGCCGGCCACGGGGAGGCCTGTGGGTGGACGGAGGCAAATCCGTCCCTTCCCCGGTGAAAGCCAGAGCCTGCCAGCCTCGGGGAGAGGTAACCCTACCCGGTGCCCCGCGGCCGGCCAGCGTAGCTGTCAGTGCGTCCATCATCGGGTCATTACAGGCCGGGCCACCTCGCCCAGAGCCAGCTTCCGCTCGGAGAGGGTGATAATGCTTCGCAGGGTGCGGAGGTTTCTGGTTTCAGCCAGGAGGCCGCTGTGGGCTCAGCGAGGGCTCCAGGGCCGGCTCGGCTGCTGCGCGCTGCCATCCACCATGCGTGGGCCCCGTGAGCAGGTGCGGGCAGGGCGCCACCCCCTCGCTCTGCTGGGGCATAGATCTGGGAGCCGAGGGGCCAGGGAGGGACAGACGGCCCCCGGGCATGTGCCGTCACAGATGCCCGCCCCGTCTCTCAGGGTCCCACCGGAGAGACTCCCCTGTCAGCCCAGCATGAGCTCGCGTGCCCCGGGGGCCTGCTGAATTCTCCGGCCCGCACGCTTCCTCTCTGCAGGAAGACCAGGGCAGAAGTGCTGTCCCCATGTCCAGGCTTATTTCTGTCTGTCGTCATTCCACCCTTCCCGTACAAATATCCAAAGAGGCCTGATCGTGGGGGTGAAACAGAGCAGCGTGCCAAGGCCGTATTCGTTGATGGGATTGGGCAGTAAGTCTTTTCCTTTTCAAAAATTCCCTTCCACGTGTTCCAGAGGTAACCAGTGTCCAACCCCGGAAAGCACAAAGGAATCGAAACAGAACCACACGCGGCTGGCCCCATCGGCACCTGGCCCGAACCCGCACGTAGTGTTGGGCGTGTTGGATGCCGGAACATTCCGTCGGTCGGTGCTCCTCATCCCTGCGTGAGCACGGCCTCGCCTGCAGAACCGCAGCGGAGAACGCTTCCTCTTCGACGCCGTGTTTGCGTTTCTTTTTCATCCTCACCCAGGGCTGTGTCTTCGCTGGTTTTTAGAGAGAGGGGGGAGCGGGGGCCCTGGCCAGCTGGCTCAGCTGGTAGGAGTTGGTTGCAGATTCAACCCAGGGCAGGGTGCGTATGGAAGGCAACTAATCGTTGCTTCTCTCTCTCTCTCAAAAAAAATAATAAAAATCAGTACACATATTCTCAGGTGAGGATTAAAAAGAAAACTTCTTTTAAAAAAATAAAATAAAAACCCTGTGTGATGTTTTTAAGTACGTTTAAAAATACCCAAGAAATCTGCCGAAACCGGTTTGGCTCAGCGGATAGAGCGTCGGCCTGCGGACTGAAGGGTCCCGGGTTCGATTGCGGTCAAGGGCATGTACCTTGGTTGCGGGCACATCCCCAGTGGGAGGTGTGCAGGAGGCGGCTGATGGATGTTTCTCTCTCATCGATGTTTCTAGCTCTCTATCCCTCTCCCTTCCTCTCTGTGAAATATCAATAAAATATATTTTAAAAAAAAATACCCAAGAAATCTAATTTAAAAATGAATCCAACTATAAAAAAACAGAGCAGAATTCTATCAAAATGTTCTCTCGCTTTTTTTTTTTTTTTTTTTTTGCCAAGTTTTGGGAAAACATCCAAAGCCGAGAAATGTTGGCACCGTCATCGTTTTCATGGTCCCAGCTTGGTAATCTACTAAGGGAGCGTCAGAGAGGTTTTCATTAAGAAACGGGAGGACAGAAAGGCCCCGAGGGCCCTCACTGCCCCCGCAGGGCCTGTGCGTGGACTGGGGAGCAGTAGGAGGAAGAGCGACATGGTGGATGCAAGGCCAGGAAGTCGTGATTACATCAACACAGGCATTTTTTAAAAAATTTTTATTGATTTTTTACAGAGAGGAAGGGAGAGGGACAGAGTTAGAAACATCGATGAGAGAGAAACATCGACCAGCCGCCTCCTGCACCCCCCCCACTGGGGATGTGCCCACAACCAAGGCACATGCCCCCGACCGGAATCAAACCCGGAACCCTTCAGTCCGCAGGCCGACGCTCCATCCCCTGAGCCACACCGGCCAGGGCAACACAGGCATTTTTTTTTTTTTTAATATATTTTATTGATATTTCACAGAGAGGAAGGGAGAGGGATAGAGAGTCAGAAACATCGATAAGAGAGAAACATCCATCAGCTGCCTCCTGCACACCTCCCACTGGGGATGTGCCCGCAACCAAGGTACATGCCCTTGACCGGAATCGAACCCGGGACCTTTCAGTCCGCAGGCCGACGCTCTATCCACTGAGCCAAACCGGTTTCGGCAACGCAGGCATTTTTGAAACAACGTTGAAGCCGCCTCGTTTTTTTTGTGTGTGTGGTTTTTTTTGTGTGTGTGTGTGTTTTTTAAAAATATATTTCTGTTGATTTCAGAGAGGAAGGGAGATGGGGAGAGAGAGAGAAACACAATGATGAGAGAGAATCATGGGTCGGCTGGTTACACGCCCCCCACTGGGAATCGAGCCCGCCACCCGGGCCTGTGCCCTGACCGGGAATCGAACCGTGACCTCCTGGTTCATGGGCGACGCTCACCCCTGAGCCACACCGGCCGGGCAGAAGCCTCCTAGTGTGATTCCCGTTTGTCGTAAGCTGTGAAATTAGGGTTTTGATCTGAAAAGAAAAACGAATGCAGCTCAAGGGCCCTTCCGTTTTAGGAGCCTGCTGTGGTGACGTAACCCTCTGCTTCCTCTCACTGGCTTTGTCCAAAGCACGTAGCACGTAGCATCCTGTCTTTAGACTGTGCCTGCACCCCGCAGCGTGCTGTGTGATCCCTGCGAAACGCTGTCCTTCCCCCCCCTGGTCTCACCTCCTCGCGTTCTTTAAACGTTCCCTGGATCCACGACGTCTCGTCTGTCCACACGTGGTTTCCTGGTCTGTCGCATGTCCCACACGTGGTTTCCTGGTCTGTCGCGTGTCACTCTCCGCGTGCAGAAGGAAAGAACCCCCTCGTCCTCTGTGCCAGACACGGTGTCGCCCGCCCGCCTGCACGCACATGTTCCTCTCGCTGCCGCCGGGCCGCTGTGTGGGGCGGGAGCATCCACGCCTGTCTTGGGGATCAGGAAACTCGAGTCCGGTGGGTGTGGCAGCATCTTCAAGATGACCCAAAGGCTAAGCCTGAGCTGGAACCAGGCCTTCAGACTCCAAAAGCCAGGGCGCGTTCTCCCGTCGCCGCCAGGTGCGCTGTACGGGTGTCCGCCAGCCAGGGCGTGTTTTGAAAGTTGTTCTTCCTTAGAAAGCGTTTTGCTTTACTCTCGTTGGCAGAAACCCTTCTTCACTAGTGTGTTATATACCAGGCGTCCTCAAACGACGGCCCGCGGGCCACACGCGGCCCGCCGAGGACATGGATCCGGCCCGCCGGGGGCCGCTGCCTGTCCTGCTCAGCAGCCGACGCGTCCCGGGCCCGCAGTGCGCATAGGAATTTGTTCATAGTTTGTTTGTTTTTTAAACTATAGTCCGGCCCTCCCACGGTCTGAGGGACAGGGAACTGGCCCCCTGTTTAAAACGTTTGAGGACTTTTCCATCTAAGCTCATCTGGGGTTTGGTTTGGGGATGGCGTGATTTTGGATGTAATTTGTATGGGCTGCAGGACCCAGGCGCGCACTTGTCATGAACATGTGAGTGAAGAATCAGTAGGGCCCGACCTGGCGTGGCTCAGTGGTTGATCCTCGACCTATGAACCAGGAGGTCAGGGTTCGATTCCCAGTCAGGCACAGGCCTGGGTTGCGGGCTCGGTCCCCAGTAGGGGGCGTGCAGGAGGCAGCCCATCAGTGATTCTCAGCATCGATGTTTCTCTCTCTCCCTCTCCCTTCCTCTCTGAAGTCAATAAAAAAATTTTTTTTTTTTCTTTAAAAGAGTCAGTAGACTCTGGGTGTGGGGATGACATAATTTTGGATGAATTTTGGGTGGGCTGCCAGACCAATGCCCGCGCTTGGTGGATGTACGAGTGAGGAGTCCGTAGGCGCGGTGAGTGTGAAGGGGCCCCTGTGAATAGAGCGGATGGAAGATTGGGGGTCCAATGTGGGTGCTCAGGAGACCCCTCACTCTAATCCTCCGATCATGTCAGAGGTTGGCCGGCAAACACTGCCCTCTGAGTCAGTCAGACCCACGGTCCTCATACACTTTGAAGCCCTGCTGGGCCTCTCAGTTTTTTTTAACGCGTGTGCCGTTCTAAGAAAAGGTTCTTTCCTCTCTCTTCGGCGTCGTTCTGCCACTTAAAGTCCGCAGAGACCAGAGAGCTCGCCACCTGGTTGGGGCCCAAAGCATAATCCTTGAGCGAAGGGAGAAACAAAGGCGGCCTCTCACCAAACCCATGGACATTGCGGTCTCGAGTCCCGTTAAACGATGAAGTCATGCGGCCGGTCCCGTGATGTTTTCCTACAAAACCATTCCGCCGAGGCCAGTGGGATGGCGTGGGCCCTGAGATGACGCTCCCCGGGCGACCGCGAATTCCCACAGAGGCAGGGAGCTGGACTCCGAGACTCTGGCTCCAGGCGGCGCGCCCTAAAGCAGGGCGGGGCGCCTTCCTCCTGCCAAGGGCCATGTGGAGATTGATCACGTCGTTCGTGGGCCATACCCGGGGATCAGCTTAAAACACAGCCTGCTCTGTGTGGTCAGAGATTGCGTCAGCTCCCCGCCTCGCGCCTGGGCAGGGCCAGGCCAAAGGATTGGGCGGGCCCTACATGGCCCGAGGGCCAGACTTCCCGACCCCCCGCTCCATGGATGGCCAGCCGTCGGCAAATAGAACTCATCAGAGCCCTCTGCTCCAGACAGCACAGGTGCTACCTGAGTGTAGGTGGGGTGTGTGTGCACACGTGTACTTTAAACCAGGCTGAGATGTGCGGGAAAGTCAGGATTGGTATGAGATCCCTTTGCTGCTCGATCGAATGATATAAATTACAACATCAAATTATACCAGTAAAGTCTTTTACTATTGACGTGCTTTTCTGGAGATATCCCTAAGAAACCTGCTTCTTTCCCCAGCGAAAGAGGTAATCTAGTCCAACGGGATGGTGAAACCTGACAGAAGACAGGGCGTGCGTTCTTAACAAATAAAGTCATTAAAACGCGCAGCGTGAACCCGGCGCGGGTGGCAGGCAGGGCCCCGGGCTGCCGTGGGGCAGGCGCAGCGAGGAGGCCGTCCTCATTAGCTTCTCTCCCAAGCTGCCTGCGGCCACATCCTAGAAACGGCGGCTCTGCTGGGCGGGGAGGTGCGGGGTCAGCCGCAAGGAGGCCGCAGACCCGCAGCCGCTGCCGACTACGTGCGTTAAAGTCAACCCGCCCAGGAGCCCGGGGACCCACCAGCGTGGCCGTGGGGAAGAAGAGCCGGAGAGAAACTTCCAGGCGCCGTTTCACGGCAGAGCACGGCAGTCAGATCTGGTGGCTCCGATGAGGGAGATAGAAAGCGTCTTTCTGGCTCTTAAACAAAGCGCATTTCACACACACTTCGGTGAGCGTCTGAATAGTGAGGCGTTTGGGTGGGAGGGGTTTTCTCTACGGTTATTTCTGGTTTACTTTCTTCTTAAGTGGACTTCAGGGGGAAAGGGGATAATGTGGCTACAGCTGTTCAGCCCCCAGATCAAGGTTTAGAGCTGCTGAGCTCTCCCCCGTCCCGGTCAGCGCCCCCCACGGGCCACGCTCTGCACCCCATCCCAGTCAGCACCCCCCACGGGCCACGCTCTGCACCCCGTCCCAGTCAGCACCCCCCACGGACCACGCTCTGCACCCCGTCCCAGTCAGTACCCCCCACGGGCCACGCTCTGCACCCCGTCACAGTCAGCACCCCCCACAGGCCACGCTCTGCACCCCGTCACAGTCAGAACCCCCAAAGGCCCGGCACTCTGCACCCCGTCCTGGTCAGCGCCCCCCACGGGCCACGCTCTGCACCCCGTCCCAGTCAGTACGCCCACAGGCCACGCTCTGCACCCCGTCCCGGTCAGTACCCGCCACAGGCCACGCTCTGCACCCCATCCCGGTCAGCGCCCCCCACGGGCCACGCTCTGCACCCCGTCACAGTCAGCGCCCCCCACAGGCTATGCTCTGCACCCCGTCACAGTCAGTACCCACACAGGCCACGCTCTGCACCCCATCGCAGTCAGTACCCCCACGAGCCATGCTCTGCACCCCGTCCCAGTCAGTACCCCCTACAGGGCCACGCTCTGCACCCACAGGGGCCAGCATCTGACGTGGCCGTCCCAGGTCCGCGTTCCCGTCCGTCATTCCGTGGGGACGGGCCACGCGGCATGGGCGTGTGCCCGGTGCCTTCCCCGGCACGTCCTCCGTGAGACCCGCGGATGCCGTGGCGCCCCATCCTTTTCACTGTGTGGCCACTCGTGTCTTTTATTCTCGCAAACTCGGCGAAGGGAGAAACGGTGCTGAAGGGAGAGGGAGGCCCCTGTGTGGGCCACAGGCCACTTGTGTGCGGTTCTCAAACACCACCGTCCCGCCGGGTCCCCGTGGGCGGTGAGTCCACGTTCGCCATGCGTGGGCTTCATGTACTAACACACATTCAAGCCACGTTCACTGTGCTGTCCAAGGCGACAGCCACCAGCTGCACGTGGCCCCCTAAATTAAAATGTAAATTCATAAAATGAAAAGCTCAGTTCCTCGGTGGCAGGAGACACACGTCCCATGGTCAGGTGCCATGCGGGGTGGGGGGGGGTGTGACCACCCCGGATGGCACAGACGCAGGAAACTGGCCCCGCCCTCGGGTCAGTCCCTCCCAGCCCCAGCGGAGGAAAGCCCGGTTCAGTGTGTAACGTCAGCAGCATCCATCCGCTTACGATCTACGACGTCAGTGGTGCATATTCCGAGAATTCTGGAACCTGCCGCTGATCAGTTAGCCTCTCCCTCCTGGCTGGGCCTGGCAGCGTGGGCTGCGCCGGGCGAGGTCACCGTCGAACCAGCGCTGACCCTGCAATCTGCCCATTCGCCCGGCCCCGCAGGCAGGACGGGGGCCGGGGAGGTGGGGGAGCGGGTGTCCAATCGGAGAACTATTACAGGCGCGGCGGCCATGGGCCGGTTATGACCGGCAGGGGTGGGGGGACCCCTTTCTAACAGGAAGGCAGGGAGTACCTGTCTCCTCAAAGCAGAGGCCATAGGGTTCCATTTTCAAATATTTATACGTCTCCAAGGGAAGGATGGAATGCTTCACTTTCTCAAAGAGCACCTTTCCGCCCGGCTGGTGTGGCTCCGTGGCTGAGCGTCGACCTGTGAACCGGGAGGTCAGGGTTCGATTCCCGGTCAGGGCACAGGCCCGGGTTGTGGGCTCCATCCCCAGTGTGGGGCGTGCAGGAGGCCGCCAGTCCATGATTCTCACTCATCATGGATGTTTCTCTCTCTCTCCCTCCCCCTTCCTCTCTGGAATCAATAAAAATACATTTAAAATGATAATAATAATTTAAAAAATAGAAACGGAAGGAAACACCTTGTGGGACCAGGTGCTGAGAAGTCTGTACTCACTCCAAGGGCATGGAGTTCAGGCAGTTTGGGAAGCGAGGGGTACAGCGTCCACATTTCACGGACGTGGTGTGTATTGTGTTACGTGCCGGTGAGCTCTTCTGTTGGAGTGAATGGCGCCTCGCCACCTGCCAGCTGCCAGCCGCTAAGTGCGAGGGTCCAGGAGTGGAACTGGCCGGAGCTCAGCACAACCGGAGGCAAGCACGGGTCCAGCTCCTTGGTTCTGAGCCTGGACGCCATCCCTCGTTACAGAACTCATTTTTCTCACGCCGGCAGGCTTTATGACCCGGTGAGCATCCCTGTCCGCGTCGCCGGCGGGTTCCTTAGGATGTGCGTTCCCTCTCTCGCCCCTGCAGGAAGAACGCGTGTCTAACTTGCTTCTCTCTCCGTAGGACAGCCGGCCCAATATGTCCAGACCCCTGATCACTAGATCTCCCGCGTCTCCGCTCAACAACCAAGGCATCCCGACGCCCGCCCAGCTCACCAAGTCCAATGCGCCCGTCCACATCGACGTGGGCGGCCACATGTACACCAGCAGCCTGGCCACGCTCACCAAGTACCCCGAGTCCAGGTAACTCACTCATCCGTGCGTGCATGCGATGACCTAACTCTTTTCCCGGTGGCCAGCGTAGCGACGTGGCCTCCCGGGCCAGGGCGAGGCCTGAAAGCACCGTGGGGCTGTCCTCGGATGCGCTGCCAATCTCCTGCAGGTCGGGGCTGGGCCCGCCGCTTGGCCAGGGCCCTGTGAGAAGGTCACGGGAAGGGGACGCTGTGCTGTCGCACTCTGTAGAGATCTTCCCGTTATTTTAGTGCAGGACCGAGAGGACAGGGATTCCCACCCCGGACTTGCCTTCTGGACTTTTCTAAAACTCATTGCTGCCCAGCCGTTGTGGCTCAGGGGCTGAGCATCGACCTATGAACCAGGAGGTCACGGCTCGATTCCCAATCGGGGCACATGCTTGAGTTGTGGGCTCGAGCATGCAGGAGGCGTGCAGGAGGCGGCCAGTCTGTGATTCTCTCTCATCACTGATGTTTCTATCTCTTTCTCCCTCTCCCTTCCTCTCTAAAATCAATCTATATATATCCTAATATATAAAAACGCTGGGTCTGTCGCATCCACAACGACCAGAGGCTCGACCAACCAGAAGTCAGTCCTGCAGTCAGCGCTGGGTTGCCGTGACGACCCAGCACTGACCACTATGGCTGCAGGCGCGGTGACCCAGCACTGACTGCCGAGGGGGCTGCAAATCAGGCCCGGAGAGAGGCCTGAAGAGAGAGGCAGGGGCTGATCCGTAGCCTCTGTGGCAGCTGTTGATCAGCACTTGCCTCTCTCTTTCTCTCCGGGCCTGGCCAGCAGCCGTGCCTCCATTTCTCTCCAGGCCTCCACCGGGGCTGCTGACCAGCCCCACCTTTCTGATCAAGCCCCACTGATAGGCCCAGAGACACTGACTGGCATAGAAACTGACCAATCAGAACCAAATCTGGGTCAACTGTGAGGAGCCAATGGCTGCCTAGGAGGCGGAGCTTTTGATGCTGACTGGCATAGAAACCGACAAATCATAACCAAATTGGCCAGCAGGGGAGGGCAGTTGGGGGCGAGATCAGGCCAGCAGGGGAGGGCAGTTGGGGGCGAGATCAGGCCGGCAGGGGAGGGTAGTTGGGGGCGATCATGCCGGCAGGGGAGAGCCATTGGGGGCGAGATCAGGCCAGCAGGGGAGGGCAGTTGGGGGCGAGATCAGGCCAGCAGGGGAGGGCAGTTGGGGGCGATCATGCCGGCAGGGGAGAGCCATTGGGGGCGAGATCAGGCCGGCAGGGGAGGGCAGTTGGGGGCAATCGGGCCAGCAGGGGAGCAGTTAGGTGTTAATCAGGCTGGCAGGGGAGCGGTTAGGGGGTGATCAGGCAGGCAGGCAGGCGAGCGGTTAGGAGCTAGCAGTCCTGCATTGTGAGAGGGGTCCCAGATTGGAGAGGGTGCAGGCTGGGCTGAGGGACACCCCCCCTCCCAGTGCACAAATTTCATGCACCGGGCCTGTAGTATATCTCTAAAAGGCTAATATGCACAGTCTCTTCTTGGGAGTTCGACCGGGAGACCAGGAGTTCGATCACTCACTGTGACATGCACTGACCACCAGGGGGTGGCACACAACTGGCAGGCAACCAGCCAGCAGCGGTGGCAGTGGGGCGCTGAGGGAGTGAGGGAAGGGGGAGGCGGGGAGGCGGGGAGGCGGGGAACCTGATCGCCGGCCAGGCCTGGGGACCGTACCCATGCGCAAATTTCATGCACCGGGCCTCTAGTAAAATATATTTTTAAAAAAAGAGACGGCCTCACCACCATGGCCACCCAAGGCAGGTATGGACTTGGAGCGTGAGGATGGGGTGCCTGCCCAGCAGAGATGTGGCTCCTGCTTCGCCCCCTGATGGGCAGCGCCAGGCACCGGAAGGAGAGGGGGTGAGGGCAGTAGCAAGGGGCTGTGCACACGCTCTTGGGACACCGAGAGCCGTCGTCGGGCCTCCCCCGTGGCCGCCAGCCCAGGGAGCTTTCTGCAGCCCGAGTGCTGGGCCCCGGGCTGAGCCTTCATGCCGAGTTTCCGTTGCACACCAGCACCCCCAGACGTGGGTCCAGCAGCAGCAGACCCACGCTGCAGCACCTCAGCAAGAGGCCGAACAACAGATGCATCCTGTTGGCCACACGGTTCCCGGAGCTTCTGTTCAGAACGATTGCGTGGCGCTGAGGAGAAAGCCTGGAACCGTCACCTGTGCCTCAGCTCGCCGTGATTCGTGGCGCGGGGTGCAGGGCCGGTTACACGTCTGGGGGCTGTGGCTTCTGGGGCGTGGGCGTCAGTCTCAGCGCAGATGGGGAGAGTGTCCCGCGGCTGGGGAAACGCGCCCCGTGGGGCCGGTCAGGCGAAGGCGGGCGGTTGGGTTGGTAAGTCTGGTTGATTTTAAAAGAAGAAGAGTCGTTTTCGGAGGGATTGACAAGGAGGAAAAGGGCCCGGCAGATGAGAGGGGAGTTGTCTCCGGGGCAGGAGGGGAGCTGGTCTTCCCCGTCTCCTTCCCGTCTCGCCATATCGCTTTTCCCAGCTGCTCCTGTGCCACAGGCGGAGGGCCGAGGAAACTGGCCCCGGGAGACTTTTTCTTTCAAACGATGAAACAGACTTTCTGTTTAGAGCTGGAAAGCCAGTCTTCAGTCCACTTCCTGTGAGCCACTGGTGGATGCATCAGCCTCCTGGCCACTTGGAACAAAACAGGCCTCACCCTTAAAGGGATCTAACACCTCGAGTCTGTGTTAGGGCCGGGATGGGGAACCTTTCTCTGCCAGGGGCTATTGGGATGCTTATAACATCACTCCTGGGCCCTACAGAAGTATCGTCTTAACAGTTAGCCTGCTCGATGGGGTCAGACCTGTCATTAACTCCCCCTAATGCCGTGGCAGGGCCAGACCACAGGGTTTTGAGGGCCTTCTACGCCCCACCTCACGCCCCATCAGCAGAGGGAGAAATAGCTCTGGCTCTTGTCTGCCTGTGGGTTTCAGGAAGTCCTTCACTTCAGTTTCATTGTCCGGTCTAGGAAGTCTGCCCACGGCAAGGGGCACGGGTGGCCTCGGACCAGCGGCCTTGCCACGGGCTGAAGGCTGCTTGGTCAAGAGAGAAAACGATGAGCAAACCTCCGGGACCAGCTCTGGCCCTCGCGGCTCTGCCCAGGGAGGAACAGTGCGCTGGGCCGCGCCAGGGTGTGGGGGCGGCTTCCCACAGGGGGGGTGTCTAGGCGCATCGATGAATTCGTCACCTCCCTCTTGCTAATAGAACAGTAGCCCCAAGAGAGCCCCCCAATGCGGCGAGCTGTCTCAGGGTTCACAGCTGGGCACAAACACGCATGCATACCCCGATGAGAAAAAAACTACAATGAAAATTCATTTCCAAACCATGCCTCTACCCAAGCCCTAAAAATTCATCTCCAAACCATGCCTCTACCCAAGCCCTAAAAATTCATCTCCAAACCATGCCTCTACCCAAGCCCTAGCTTTATAAACGCTGTGAGACCCGCCGCAGCCTTCCGTGCCCGCGCACCGTGCCTGCCACATGGTGGATGCTTGCTGGGTGTTGGTGGAGGTGTTTGTATAATAACGAGGTCTTGTAGTTACTGTTGGAAAAGTTCACTCATGAGGTTATTTATAAAAGGTAATCGCTTACCAGGCTAATGTGTGACCCATACTCCACTGCGGTCTTGAGAACAATATCCTCTAAACCAGGGGTCCTCAGACTTTTTAAACAGGGGGCCAGTTCCCTGTCCCTCAGACCGTGGGAGGGCCGGACTATCGTTTAAAAAAAAAAACTATGAACAAATTCCTATGCGCACTGCGGGCCCGGGACGTGTCGGCTGCTAAGCAGGACAGGCAGCGGCACCCGGCGGGCCGGATCCATGTCCTTGGTGGGCCGCATGTGGCCCGCGGGCCGTAGTTTGAGGACGCCTGCGTCAAAGGGCTTAGAATCGGCACCGTTGTTCCGCGGAGCCCAGCTCGCAGATCGCACGCCTCCGGCCCCGGTCCCTGGAGCGTCTGCCAGTCCTGCCCCCCGACGCAGGGTGAGCCTTCACTGGAGAAGCTCTCCGGCCATGAGGACCGACAGGAAAACCTGTGGATGAATTTCCAGGAGACAGGCTGCGTGTGGGCGCGTGGAGAGCGCGTGGACAGGAGGGTACCCCGGCGCACGACTCTCGAGTTTGCTGTCCACCCTGACAGCATCTTCCCGACAGCATCTTCCCGGCCGTAGGACCTGCCTCCCACAGACGGGACTCTTACCAGAAGGAGCCCCCTCCGTCAGCGCAGCGAGACGTCTGCCGTGTGTGTTCTGCGGGAATAACACCGCGTGCAAGTTACCCGGAGGGGCGGGGGGGAAGGGCTCGTTTTATTAGGCCCGTGTAGAAAATAGCCTGTCCCCTCCCCCAAGCAGAAGCATTCATTCTCCACCAAGACACGTGGAGTTTCACGTGCAGCCCGTCACAGGAGGGACGCCCACATCTGCCGGACGCCCAGCCAGTTGTTACAGAAATGATCCGGGACAGCACCATCTCTTTGCTAGAAACGCAGGGGTCCCGGCCTCCCGTCGGTGAGTGACCAGTATTCTGCTTCTGGACCATTCGTCTCCAGAGGCCTGCAGACAGGACGCAGCAGCGACTCGGCCCCGAGCAGCTCGCTGGAGCGGGCGGGGAGCTTCGGGGCCGGGCTCTGACTGTGGCCGGGGCCTGGCGGGAGGACGAGGGCGAGGACGCGTGATCAGGTGGAGGCCGAGGAGTCTGCTGTCCTACAAGGTATGCGCACTTCATAGGTTCCTGTCCCAACAGCGGATCCCCGGACTCGCCAGTCGGGGGCAGTCCATCAACAAAAGAAAGTACTTTTTAAAAATCTGTGTTTCAGCCCTGGTCGGTGTTCTCAGTGGTAGAACATTGGTCTGAGGCAGGGGTGGGCAAACTTTTTGACTCAAGGGCCACCATGGGTTCTTCAACTGGACCGGAGGGCCGGAACAAAAGCATGGATGGAGTGTTTGTGTGAACTAATATAAATTCAAAGGAAAGGAGCGGAGGGGAGAGCAAGAGAACCGGATAGAACAGCCAGATCCGGCCCGCGGGCCCTAGTTTGCCCACAGCTGGTCTGAGGTCTGAAGGGTCAGGGGGTCAATTCCGGGTCAAGGGCACATACCTTGTTGCAGGTTCCATCACTGGCCCTGGTTGGGGCACATGTGGGAGCCAACCAATCGATGTGTCTCTCTCACGTCAATGCTTCTCTCTCTCTCTCTCTCTCTTTCTCTCTCTCTCTCTCTGGTTCTCTCGCTCTCTCTTTCTCCCCTCCCCTGCTACCTTCCACTTTCTAAAAAAAACACTGGAAAAAATTATCCTCAGGGAGGTTTTTTGTTCTGTTTTTTATTCCGTATTTCAGCTTGGCCGGCCTGGCTCAGTGGTTGAGCATCGACTGATGAGCCAGGAGGTCAGGGTTCGATTCCCGGTCAGGGCACAGGCCCGGGTTGCGGGCTCCGTCCCCAGGGTGGGGCGTGCAGGAGGCAGCCGACCCATGACTCTCTCTCCTCCTTGATGTTCCTGTCACTCCTCTCCTTTCCTCTCTGAAGTCAATAAAAAAAAACATATATATTTTTTAAATCCATACTTCAGACGCCAAGGACATTGGCCCTCAGCTGGACTGTCGGAAGCGATGCAGGACACCGTGTCTGTGGAAACGACACTGTCCCTGGACAGTGGCCACGCGCTCTGTGGTGGCACTGCTTGCCGTTTGCCCTCTGTCGCGGGTCATGCTTGCTTTCACTCTCGCGCAGCTTCTCTGCCTGCCTTCCCCCGCTCAGACGGTAAATGACGAGCCTGTGGGGCCAACGGTGGCGAACCTGCCGGGCCAGCGGGTGCCGGGGGAGGTGAACCTGAGCTCGCCCAGACCTGTTCCCCGGCGGCGCGCTGCTCAGGCCTCCCACCCGCCCCGCCAACCCCCCTCCCCCCCAAACTGGTTCTTTTCATTTGAATGAGGAAAGACACGCATGTTACGTAGCTGACAAAGAATCGTAGTTACGTTTAGAGAACGTTATGTACACGCGAGTCACGGTGTACACGTAGAACACCCGCGAGAGGTTCTTCATCGAACATGTCTAAAAGCACGGGGAAGTTCATCTGAAATGCGAGAAACGGCGGTTGTGGGGTTTCCTAACCGAAAACTGATTTTTTAAGCCACAGCTTAGACGGCCTGAGGGCTTGCGAGCTCACCTAACGCCGAAAGCGCCTCTCGTCTTGAAGCGGCGAGCACTGTCAGTCCCGAAGAAAAAGGGGCGTCCGTTAAGTGGTTCCCGCTGATCCATCATGCTGGGCCGAGGAAGGGACTCTGTCAAACACCCGCTCTGACCATGCGTCGTCGGGGGGCGGGGAGAGGAGGTTGCTGGACACATCGGCAGGCGCTGGAGTCAGGCGGGAGCGGCCCGTGTTACATACGAATAAAACTTCCTCACCGAGCAGATGCCCGTGTCCATTAGGAAGCCAGACGGTGCGACAGTAGCGACAGGGTTTGGTCTTTCAAGCATGCGTCCTGTCGGGCTTGAGGGAGCATCTTTTTGTGTAAGTTTTTTTTGTTTTTGTTTTTGTGGGGGTTTTAAAAAATGTGTTTTTATTGATTTCAGAGAGGGAGAGAGAGAGAGAAACATCCACGATGGGAGAGTCATCCATCGGCTGCCTCCCGCACGCCCCACATGGGGGGTCGAGCCCACAACCCGGGCCTGTGCCCTTGACCGGAATCGAACCCGGGACCCCCTGGTGCCTAGGCCGACGCTCCACCACCGAGCGAGCATACCCCACCACCGAGCGAGCATACCCCACCACCGAGCGAGCATACCCCACCACCGAGCGAGCATACCGGCCGGCCGGCGCAGCCTCCGTGACCCTTCGGGTCCATGTCGGAACCTCCGCTGAGCTGCGATCTGGCTTCGTGCGCGGCTCACGCAGGCCCCCCTGAAACCTGCCCCGCCTCCGTGTGATCACCTGACCAGGGAGCGGGGAGCAGGGGGATCCTTGTTACTGGCTGCGACTTTGGTACAAACGTCGTGCAGGGTGGGGCTTGGTTCTGCGTGTTGTTGAGAGGGACGGGAGACGCAGCAATAGGTACACCTAACCGCCCCGCGCCCCTGGGGACCGGCGGGGCCCCGGGGAATTCCTGAACCGGGGTCACCACCTGATAACCACCAGCCCAGCTGGGTCGTGCCCGCGGCGGTGGCACAGGGCTGGGGGCGCAGCCCCAGGCAAACGCTGTCCGCCCTCCCCTTACTGCCCAGCGCGCACCCCGAGATTGGCGTCCTTACTCACATGCTGACAGCCGCTTCACCTCCCACAGGCTTCCTGTCGTTGGAGGTGGGGGCTTTAGGTCGTCCTGCGGCCTGGATTTGAAATGGTCACTAAGCTAATGGGAGTACCCAGCCAATGGGCCCCTCACCCTCCGTGACGGGAAGAAGCACCTAGTCCAGGGGTGGGCAAACTTTTTGACTCGAGGGCCACAATGGGTTCTTAAACTGGACCGGAGGGCCAGAACAAAAGCATGGATGGAGTGTTTGTGTGAACTACTATAAATTCCAAGTAAAGGAGCGGAGGGGAGAGTAGGAGAACCGGATGATAGAACAGCCGGATCCGGCCCGTGGGCCGTAGTTTGCCCACGGCTGAACTTGTCTTCCAGCCAAAGGGCGGTGTGGGCATGGCACGCACTCTTCACAGTGATGTCTGGGCCCTCTCAGGCCTATAAGTGTGACGCCTCCCCAGCTGTCAGCTCCCTTCCCTCCTCTCAGGAGGGGCCCCGGCCCAGGGAGGTCTCCGCCCTTGGGCGTTGTCACCCGAAGCGAGTTCCTGGCAGTGCCTGAGCTCCCAGTCCCTCTGCGGTCACGGGAGTAATTCACTCCTCTTCCCCATCAGCCGTCTCGGACGCTCCCAGGTGTGAGCGGCACTCTGTGGTTGTTGTTGTAAGACCCTTGAATAGTGTCAGTGTGTATGTGTGTGTGGTGTGTGTGTATGTGTGTGGTGTGTGTGTATGTGTGTGGTGTGTGTGTGGTGTGTGTAGTGTGTGTGTGATGTCTGTATGTGTGTGTGTGGTGTGTGGTGTGTGTGTGATGTATGTGTGGTGTGAGTGGTATGTGTGGTGTGTGTGTATGTGTGTGGTGTGTGTGATGTGTGTGGTGTGTGTGTGATGTGTGTGTGTGTGGTGTGTGGTGTGTGTGTGATGTATGTGTGGTGTGTGATGTATGTGTGGTGTGTGTGTGGTGTGTATGTATGTGTGTGTGGTGTGTGTGGTGTGTGTGGTTTGTGTGTGTGATATGTGTGTGTGTGTGGTGTGGTGTGTGTGTGATGTATGTGTGGTGTGTGTGTGGTGTGTGTGTGTGGTGTGTGTGATTGTGTGTGTGGTGTGTATGTGCATATGTTGTGTGTGTGATGTGTGTGTGGAGTGTGTGATGTGTGTGTATAATGTGTATGTGTGTGATGTGTGGTGTGTGTGTGGTGTGTGTGTATGTGTGTGTAGTGTGGGGGGGGTGGTGTGTGTGTGGTGTGTGTGGTGAGTGTGGTTTGTGTGTGTGGTGTGTGTGTATATATGTGTGGTGTGTGTGTATGTGTGTGGTGTGTGTGTATATATGTGTGCGTGGTGTGTGTGTATATGTGTGTGTGTGTATGTGTGTGGTGTGTGTGTATATGTGTGTGTGTATATGTGTGTTTGTGTGTGGTGTGTGTGTATGGTGTGTGTATATGTGTGTGGTGTGTGTGTGGTGTGTCTGTGTGTGATGTGGTGTGTGTGTATGTGGTGTGTGTGTGGTGTGTGTGTATGTGGTGTGTGTGTATATATGTGTGTGGTGTGTGTATGTATGTGTGTGGTGTGTGTGTGGTGGTGTGTGTGTATATGTGTGTGTGGTGTGTGTGTGGTGTGTGTGTGGTGTGTGTATATGTGTGTGTGTGTGTGGTGTGTGTATATGTGTGTGTGGTGTGTGTGTGTGTGGTGTGTATGTGGTGTGTGTGTGTGTATGTATGTGTGTGTGGTGTGTGTATATGTGTGTGTGGTGTGTGTGTATGGTGTGTGTGTGTGTATGTGGTGTGTGTGTGTGTGTATGTGTGTGTGGTGTGTGTATGTGTGTGTGTGGTGTGTGTGTGTGTGTGGTGGTGTGTGTTTGTGTGTGTGGTGTGTGTATATGTGGTGTGTGTATGTATGTGTGTGTGGTATGTGTATATGTGGTGTGTGTATGTATGTGTGTGTGGTATGTGTGGTGGTGGTGTGTGTTTGTGTGTGTGGTGTGTGTATATGTGGTGTGTGTATGTATGTGTGTGTGGTGTGTGTGGTGGTGTGTCTCTGTGTGTGATGTGGTGTGTGTGTGTGTGTGTGTGTGTGTGTGTGTGTGTAGGAGGGGGGTACCACTGGGAGTCAGGGTAGATTCACTTATTTTCTTCTTTACAAGCTTCTATTAGATTTTCGAAAAGCATTTCCCTAGACTCCAGGTAAATTATATTTCTCTTGTTCTGTCTTTATTTAAATCCCAGCCCGAGGGTGTGTTTTTATTAATTTGAGAGAGGGAGGGAGAGAGACATCGGTGTGAGAGAGAGGCATGGTCGGTTGCCTCCCTTACCTGCCCGACCAGAAATGGAACCCACAGCCTTTTGGTCGGTGGGTGGCGCTCCAGTGGACTGTGTCCGGGGCCAGGGCTGTCCTTCCTTTACTGGACGCGGTGTGAGCCTCTGGCTGTTCACTCCTGGGGACTAAGCAAGAGACTTGAAGGTTGGTTGTAAGCTGCTGTTTGGGGCCCCACGACAGGACGGAAAATAAACGGGCGAACAGGAAGGAGAGACAGGGCTTGGCCGTCGCCTCTCTCAGTGTCATGTCCTTCACATGATGCTTGTATGTGAAGTGACTACTGTGACGTGTAAGCCGCTCCCCACAGTCGGGAACAGTGAGCTCCCAGGAAGTGGGAGCAGGTCCCATTCATGTCCTGTTGTCACCCATCGTCTCAAAGGACAGCAGAGAGGGGCCACGGTGAGCCGCCGCCAGTGGGGAGGCACCAAGTCATTCATCACGGAGACCAACGCATGGGGGCGGGGGGACAGCCAAACCCTTCCCACAGATGGGGTCACTGATCAGTGGTTCGGGCTCTGACACTCAGATGGGGGCTGATCAGTGATCAGGGCTCTGACACTCAGATGGGGGCTGATCAGTGATCAGGGCTCTGACACTCACGTGGGGACTGATCAGTGATCAGGGCTCTGACACTCTGATGGGGTCACTGATCAGTGATCAGGGCTCTGACACTCAGATGGGGTCTGATCAGTGATCAGGGCTCTGACACTCAGATGGGGGTCTGATCAGTGATCAGGGCTCTGACACTCCGATGGGAGCTGATCAGTGATCAGGGCTCTGACACTCAGATGGGAGCTGATAGGTGATCAGGGCTCTGACACTCAGATGGGGTCTGATTAGTGATCAGGGCTCTGACACTCAGGTGGGGTCTGATCAGTGATCAGGGCTCTGATACTAAGGTGGGTCTGATCAGTGATCAGGGCTCTGACACTCAGATGGGGTCTGATCAGTGGTCAGGGCTCTGCCACTCAGATGGGGTCTGATTAGTGATCAGGGCTCTGACACTCATGTGGGGTCTGATCAGTGATCAGGGCTCTGATACTAAGGTGGGTCTGATCAGTGATCAGGGCTCTGACACTCAGATGGGTCTGATCAGTGGTCAGGGCTCTGACACTCAGATGGGGGTCTGATCAGTGACCAGGACTCTGACACTCAGATGGGGGCTGTTCAGTGATCAGGGCTCTGACACTCAGGTGGCTTCTGATCAGTGATCAGAGCTCTGACACTCAGATGGGGTCTGTTCAGTGATTAGGGCTGTGACACTCAGATGGAGGTCTGATCAGTGATCAGGGCTCTGACCCTCATTTGGGGTCTGATCAGTGATCAGGGCTCTGACACTTAGGTGGGGTCTGATCAGTGGTCAGGGCTCTGACACTAAGATGGGTCTGATCAGTGATTAGGGCTCTGACACTCAGATGGGGTCTGATCAGTGATCAGGGCTCTGACACTCAGATGGGTCTGATCAGTGATTAGGGCTCTGACACTCAGATGGGGTCTGATCAGTGATCAGGGCTCTGACACTCAGGTGGGGTCTGATCAGTGATTAGGGCTCTGACACTCACGAGGGGTTCTAATCAGTGGTCAGGGCTCTGACACTCAGATGGGGGCTGATCAGTTGATCAGGGCTCTGACACTCAGGTGGCGTCTGATCAGTGATCAGAGCTCTGACACTCAGATGGGGTCTGATCAGTGATTAGGGCTGTGACACTCAGATGGGGTCTGATCAGTGATCAGGGCTCTGACCCTCATTTGGGGTCTGATCAGTGATCAGGGCTCTGACACTAAGATGGGTCTGATCAGTGATTAGGGCTCTGACACTCAGATGGGGTCTGATCAGTGATCAGGGCTCTGACCCTCAGATGGGGTCTGATCAGTGATCAGGGCTCTGACACTCAGATGGGGGCTGATCAGTGATCAGGGCTCTGACCCTCAGATGGGGTCTGATCAGTGATCAGGGCTGTGACACTCAGATGGGGGCTGATCAGTGATCAGGGCTCTGACACTCAGATGGGGTCTGCTAGGTGATTAAGGCTCTGACACTCAGATGGGGTCTGAAGGGTGATTTGGGCTCTGACACTCAGATGGGGTCTGAAGGGTGATTTGGGCTCTGACACTCAGATGGGGTCTGAAGGGTGATTTGGGCTCTGACACTCAGATGGAGTCTGATCAGCGATCAATGCTCTGACACTCAGATGGGGCTGATCAGTGATCAAGGCTCTGACACTCAGATGGGGCTCATCAGTGATCAGGGCTCTGACACTCAGGTGGGGTCTGATCAGTGATCAGGGCTCTGACACTCAGGTGGGGTCTGATCAGTGATTAGGGCTCTGACACTCACGAGGGGTTCTAATCAGTGGTCAGGGCTCTGACACTCAGATGGGGGCTGATCAGTGATCAGGGCTCTGACACTCAGATGAGTCTGATCAGTGGTCAGGGCTCTGACACTCAGATGGGGGTCTGATCAGTGGTCAGGGCTCTGACACTCAGATGGGTCTGATCAGTGATCAGGGCTCTGACACTCAGATGGGGTCTGATCAGTGATCAGGGCTCTGACACTCAGGTGGCGTCTGATCAGTGGTCAGGGCTCTGACACTCAGATGGGGTCTGCTAGGTGATCAGGGCTCTGACCCTCAGATGGTGTCTGATCAGTGATCAGGGCTCTGACACTCAGATGGGGTCTGAAGGGTGATTAGGGCTCTGACACTCAGATGGAGTCTGATCAGTGATCAATGCTCTGACACTCAGATGAGTCTGATCAGTGGTCAGGGCTCTGACACTCAGATGGGGGTCTGATCAGTGGTCAGGGCTCTGACACTCAGATGGGGTCTGATCAGTGATCAGGGCTCTGACACTCAGGTGGGGTCTGATCAGTGATCAGGGCTCTGACACTCAGGTGGGGTCTGATCAGTGATCAGGGCTCTGACACTCACGTGGGGTTCTAATCAGTGGTCAGGGCTCTAACACTCAGATGGGGGCTGATCAGTGATCAGCGCTCTGACACTCAGATGGGTCTGATCAGTGAACAAGGCTCTGACACTCAGATGGGGGCTGATCAGTGATCAGGGCTCTGACACTCCGGTGGCGTCTGATCAGTGATCAGGGCTCTGACACTCAGATGGGGTCTGATCAGTGATTAGGGCTGTGACACTCAGATGGGGGCTGATCAGTGATCAGGGCTCTGACACTCGGATGGGATCTGCTAGGTGATCAGGGCTCTGACCCTCAGATGGGGTCTGATCAGTGATCAGGGCTCTGACACTCAGATGCGGGCTGATCAGTGATCAGGGCTCTGACACTCAGATGGGTCTGATCAGTGATCAGGGCTCTGACACTCAGATGGGGTCTGATCAGTGATCAGGGCTCTGAAACTCAGATGGGGTCTGATCAGTGATCAGGGATCTGACACTCAAAGCGTCTGATCAGTGATCAGGGCTCTGACACTCAGATGGGGTCTGATCAGTGATCAGGGCTCTGACCCTCAGATGGGTCTGATCAGTGGTCAGGGCTCTGACCCTCATTTGGGGTCTGATCAGTGATCAGGGCTCTGACACTTAGGTGGGGTCTGATCAGTGGACAGGGCTCTGACACTCAGATGGGTCTGATCAGTGATCAGGGCTCTGACACCCAGAGGCGCAGGAAGAAGAGCAGCTAAGGATAAAATATTAAGTTCAGTGCGAGCACATGCGTAAGAGTGTGTGTACAGAAACTAGAAACAAGACTGTAAAGCAGACGCAAGGTGACGAAAGAATGGCAGGAGCTTGGAGTCAGGACAGACGGACACGAGTCAGGACAGACGGACAATGGAGTCAGGACAGACGGTCACTGGGGTCAGGACAGACGGACACTGGAGGCAGGACAGACGGACACTGTGGTCAGGACAGACGGACACTGGAGTCAGGGCTGACGGACACTGGGAGTTGGGACAGAGGGACAGTGGAATCAGGACAGACGGACAATGGAGTCAGGTGAACACTGGGAGTCAGGAGAGACGGCCATTGGAGTCAGGTGGACTCTGGGAGTCGGGACAGACCGACACTGGAGTCAGGTGGACACTGGAGTAGGGGCAGCGTGGAGGTCTGGCCTCCACTCGGGGAGGAGAGACTGCGTCGCTCGGCCACCCTGGGCAAGTTACCAGCCGGCTCTGCCCTGGGTTCCCGTCAGTGAAATCGAAACGTTGCGTGTAAATGCTCCTGGCGTTGTGAGGATTAGCTCAGATCATCTGTCCAGTTAGCAGAATGCCTAAAAGAGACTCAAAAAAATATTGAAAACACATTCCAGAGTTTGAAACCAAGAGAAAATGGGTGCGTGAGAAATTCCTCCCGGTAGAGGCGGCCTGTTGGGGGAGGGGCTGTGGGGCCGGCCTGCCGCGTACAGGCTCACAGGCGCCGGCAGAAAGCTGGGGGGAACCTCAGCAGCAGCCCCTGCCCCGAGAATACCAGGGGCTGCCAGGATGCTCCGGCCCCGGACGGACCTTAGCCCCGGAGCCGCCGCCCCAGCAGTGAGCACCAAGCAGGCGCTCGTGCCCGCCAGGGCGGCACTGGCTGTGGATCGTCGGAGCCTCCTCCCCCCGGTGCCCGCAGGAGGCCATGTGCGTGAGCCCCTCTGCAGGGCGGCGCTGCCAGCGTCCCCGAGCGGCCAGGCGGGCAGGGCGCTCACCCAGGGCCGGGGCAGTGGCTGGGCAGGGGCCGTGGCCCGGGCTGGCTCAGCCCCGCACCGGCTGGGGGCACTGGCCTCGGCGGGTTCCCTGGCGGCCCTGTCCCGTCCGCACGGCGGGGACCGTGGCATTGACCTGGTAGAGTTGTTGTGAAGACCCAGCGCCACGTCCCGACGTGGTGGACACTCGGTAGGGGTAGCTCAGCGGTCGGCAAACTGCGGCTCGTGAGCCACAGGCGGCTCTTTGGCCCCTGGAGTGTGGCTCTTCCACAAAATACCACGGCCTGGGCGAGTCTATTTTGAAGAAGTGGCGTTAGAAGAAGTTTAAGTTTAAAAAATGTGGCTCTCAAAAGGAATTTCAATCGTCGTACTGTGGATATTAGGCTCTGTGGACGAATGAGTTTGCCGACCACTGGGATAGCTTTTCTTGGACAGTCACGTATTCCTCCTAAGAAGTTTCCCGTTTCTCAGACGAAGACATCACTGATGGCTCAGACTGAATTGGTGTCGCGGGCGGTCGAGCCAGCATTCCGACCCGGGCCCGGAGCTTTAGAGCCGATGTGCTGGGGTCTCTCAGACGCTCGGAGCGCCATCCCCACGCTCTGGGCAACGATGCCGCCCTGTAGGCCCCGCGTCCGTCGGTGCTGCGTTCTCCGCTCTGCCCACCTCGCCCACCCATCGCGAGCTCTCCTGCCTGAAGTCCCTTCTCCAAGCCCCCTGCCCTCCCCTACACCTGAGATCGGTGAAGCCGGCCACAGGCGCCGCCTCCTGCAGGAAGCCTTCCCTGATTGCCCGAGGCCGGCTCGGCCCTTCTACCCTGTCCTGCCGTGGCTCCCGGGGGGCTGTGTCGTGCTTATCGTAGGAGGCCTGGCAGAGCACCCGGCCACGTAGACATTCACCAAACGCAGAAGTGAAAAGCCGGCTTCTGTCCAGCAGGCTGGTTTGGGGGAAAGTGGGTTCACCGGAATAACGCATCGTTCGTAGTAAACAGCGAGACTCTCACTGAGACCGTGTTTCCAGCCAGAGTCCTGGGAAGGCCCCTGGGGGCCTGGAGGATGAGCAGACCTGGCGGCCTTGGGGACCCCCACCCCCACCCTCTCCGGCCGTCGGTGTCACCGGCGGCGATCCGCTCTCCGAAATGCTGAGTTTCTGGGGCCTCTTCTGTTCTCAGACCTTTTCTCATAGTTTGGACCTGCCTGTCCTTTCTCTCTACTTTCTTTTAAAATATTTATTTTATATTTAATTATTTCTGAGAATAAGGGAGAGGGAGAGAGAGAGAAACATCCATGATGAGAGAGAATCATGGCTCGGCTGCCTCTTGCACACCCCCTACTGGGGATGGAGCCTGCAACCCGCAAAGGTGCTCTTGACCGGGACTCGAACCCAGGACCCTTCAGTCCGCAGGCCGACGCTTTATCCACTGAGCCGAACCGGCGTGGGCTCTCCCTCCTTCCTTTGGTTTCACGGATCATTCCAGAAAGCGACGCCGCCCCAGGGAGCAGTCCTGGGAGCGTCACTTCCCACAAGGAGATCTCATTTGTTTTGTTTTTACTCAGAAGGTATTCTCTCCTGCCTCTTGCATTACTTCCCATCCATTTCTGTAACAAGCTCTGGATTCATTTTTATCTGTGTTCATAAAATATAGATGAAACTTCCCAAGAGTGAAACTCTAAAGAATTATTCCTAGGCTTTTTAGAAAGTTAGAACACTTGAAGCAAATTAAATGCTGTTTATGATCATTCAGACTTTTAAAACAGTAAGTAGGCTGGTGGTTTCTTTTTATTTTCTTACATTCAAATAACACGCAGCCCTCACTGGCTTGGCGGGTTCAATTCCCAGTCGGGGCACATACCTGGGTTGTGGGTTCAATCCCAGTCCAGGCACGTATGGGAGGCAACCAGTCAGTGTTGTTCTCTCTCCCTCTCGCTCTCTCTAAGATCAATAAAAACATAATCCTTGGGTGAGGATGTTTTAAAATATGGAACTATGAGCACTTACAAATATATGCAAATATAGCCCTAGCCCGTTCGCTCGGTGGTTAGAGCGTCAGCCCGCAGACGGAAGGATCTCGGGTTCAGTTCCGGTCAAGGGTGCGTAGCTCGGTAGCAGGCTCGGTCCCCGGCCGCTGGTCAGTCAGTGTTCCTGTCTCTTCCCCTCCCTCCCACTGTCTCTAGAAATCAATGGGAAAAACTAATATCCTCAGGTGAGGATTAACAACATACATGTACACACACATGCACACACACATAGAGCGAGAATACGCATTGAGCCCCATGTTTCAAAAAGTTTCAGGTATGAACTTAGCATGTCCCTTTCCACCCACCCACTTCGTTTCCTGCCTCTCCCACCGCAGCAGGAAGGAGGGGAGGTCCCATGGCCACAGCGCTGTCACCTCCATCCACAGCTCCTCCCTCCCTGCGGTTCTAAGGCCAGCTCTCCTCACACCTCTCACTCACACACGCACACACACACACGTGTGCGCACACACATACACGGCAGAGCATGCACACGCACACACATCAGTGCGTGCACATGCACACATATGTCAGTGCATGCACACACAGCAGTGCGTGCACACGCACATACACACATCAGTGCATGCACACACATGCACGGCAGTGCATGCACACGCACATACACACACGTCAGTGCATGCACACGCACATACACACACGTCAGTGCATGCACACGCACATACACAGCAGTGCATGCACACACGCGGCAGTGCGTGCACACGCACATACACACACATCAGTGCATGCACACATGCACGGCAGTGCATGCACACGCACATACACACGTCAGTGCATGCACACGCACATACACATGTCAGTGCATGCACACGCACATACACAGCAGTGCATGCACACACGCGGCAGTGCGTGCACACGCACATACACACACATCAGTGCATGCACACACATGCACGGCAGTGCGTGCACACACATGCGTCAGTGCATGCACACACACGTCAGTGTGTGCACACACACATACATGGCAGTGCATGCACACACGGCAGTGCATGCACACGCGCACACACACACACACACACATACACCCTCACCCATTCCTCTGCCCCATTCAGGTTTCAGATATTAGGACAGAGACGTAACTGGGAGGCTGCTGACTTGGATTAGTCAGGCAGGAAAGAGTAAGAAGCTACAGCTACTTCTGAAAACAAAGGCACCCCCAGGAAACGCTCTCCCCACTGGGCTTCCCAAGTGAGGCCCCTGGTTGGTGGCCTCGTGGCAGATGGTGCTCTGTCTTGCGGTTTCTTCGTCCTCTCTCCTTCTCCAGTTCTCGGCAATGAGCAGGCATCCCCGTTGCCAGTTAAAAATACCCTGAAGTCCCGCTGACGAGGCCCTCTGAGTGCCTCTGAGTGGCTGAGCGACACTGCGGACCAGGAACGAAGTTACATCGTTTCTCGAGTCCAAACCGCAGTCCCGGGCTGCACCCCGGGGACGGAGGGAGAGCGGGCTTGCCCGGCCCGGAGAGCCGGCCCTGCCCTTCCCACCCCGACCCCTGTCTGCCTTCGGCGCCTCACCCCCACCCCCACCCCGGGCAGGGCCCCCCACCCCCACCCCCCATGCCCCTCCCGGAGGGATCACCACGCGGCACCTGCTCGGAGGTGACAGGCGGGCGTCACCTTCCAGACCCCGGTGCTGAGGGACAGGCCCGCAGCCCAGGAGGGGGGTGGCGCCTCAGAAGGTGGAGCCTCGGTAAGTTCAGGGCCTTGGCTGTGAAGTGACAGCCACGGGTTTGTCAGGATTAAATGTGGGGACGGCAGAGCTCCCAGTGAGTGGAGCCGGAGCACCGGGGTTCCCCGCCGGAGGCCGTGGTCCTGAGACCTCCCTCCGCCCCTCCACACCTGGCGGCCACGCCACCCTGCACCCCTGGCGGCCACACCACCCTCCACCCCTGGTGGCCACACCATCCTGCACCCCCTCCAGCCTGGCGGCCACACCAACAGCAAGACTGACTCCGAGGTCAGGGGTTTGGCCGGGTCAGTTTGGGGGTCTCCCAGCGCACCCCCACAGCACACCAGGCCCCGAGCCTCTCCCAGGCCCCCAGCGGCTGGCGACACGCGTCTCCCTGGAAGCCGGCAGTGAGGAGCCAGCCTGGCCCGCGGCCCCGGCCACCGGGAGCCCACAGCGTGTGCGTTCCGGGGAGCGGGCGGCCTCCTGGGTTCTTGTTCTCGCCGTCGTTTCGGGGTGCCGTTTTTGGAAATTATTCATGAGGAGCCGCGTCGTCAGCCCCGGAGCGCAGGCCTCCGTGTCAGACCGAGTTTGGGCCTCACCACACGACGTGGTTCCCGGCTTCGTTCTCCTCATCGGTGAGAGGGGCGCCCTCGGGGGGCAGCGCGGGGCCTCGCAGGGAGGCGGTGAGGTCCGGCCCGGCAGGAGCCCGCTCGCTCTCTGAGCCTCTCTACTGACAGTGACCGCTCAGAGCAGCTGTCCCCCGCGGCCCCCTCTGCGGCCCCCCCCCTGCGGCCCCCCTCTGCGGGCCCCCTCTGCGGCCCCCCTCTGCGGACTCCCTCTGCGGCCCCCCTCTGCGGACTCCCTCTGCGGGCCCCCTCTGCGGGCCCCCCTCTGCGGGCCCCCCTCTGCGGCCCCCCTCTGCGGGCCCCCCTCTGCGGACTCCCTCTGCGGCCCCCCTCTGCGGACTCCCTCTGCGGCCCCCCTCTGCGGGCCCCCCTCTGCGGCCCCCCTCTGCGGCCCCCCTCTGCGGGCCCCCCTCTGCGGCCCCCCTCTGCGGCCCCCCTCTGCGGACTCCCTCTGCGGCCCCCCTCTGCGGGCCCCCCCTCTGCGGGCCCCCCTCTGCGGACCCCCTCTGCGGACTCCCTCTGCGGGCCCCCCCCTCTGCGGGCCCCCTCTGCGGCCCCCCTCTGCGGGCCCCCCTCTGCGGACTCCCTCTGCGGGCCCCCTCTGCGGGCCCCCCTCTGCGGGCCCCCTCTGCGGACCCCCTCTGCGGACTCCCTCTGCGGGCCCCCCTCTGCGGGCCCCCTCTGCGGCCCCCCTCTGCGGACTCCCTCTGCGGGCCCCCCCTCTGCAGGCCCCCCTCTGCGGGCGGGCTGCCTCCCTGAGCCCCGGTTGCAAGGCTCTGCGCTCTCCGGCTGGAAACGGGAGCTGGACCGGGCCCCCTGGAGAGCCTGCGCTTCTGTCGGGGGGGGGGGGGGGGGGGGGGGGGGGAGGGCGTGGGAGAGGAGGCGCCGACCGGCAGGTGACGGCATGACTCCCGACAGCACCGCAAGCCGGTGGCGCGCCGCTCCTCTTGGGTCTCGCGCACCCTCATCCGCCCGGGGCCGGCTCGGCTGCTCCTGGCCTTCCTGGGGGGGGCTTTGTGGGGCGTGCAGACATGCCTGCCCCCCCCTCCCCCCCCGGACTCAGAATGCCGGGCTGCGGGCAGCGGGATGGTTTCAGGCTCCAGGGACCCCCTGCGTAGCCGGGCTGAGAACCCCTGCCCTGCAAGCCGCACGGTCAACCCGGAGGCAGAGGACACGGTCTGGGAAAGGCGCCGCTGCGTCTGCCCCGAGAGGCGGCCTCCGTCCCCTCACTCCCGAGTTCCTCCTTTCCTTAACATCGCCCAGAGCCCAGCCTGCATCCGGCCCCGTCGCCCCGAAACCGGGTCCTGGACCCTTGACCTGAGCCTCCCCCCAGCGGCGAGCCATCACAGGCCCCGCCCCTTTCTCACCTAACCCTACCTCCCGCCTCTGGCCTGGCCCACTTTTCTTCTTTTATCTTTGTTGTTGAAGGCGTTACATGTGTCCCCTCTTCCCCCATCGGCCTCTCCCAGCCTGCCCCCGCCCCCCAGGCCCCACCAGCCTGCTGTCCGTGTCTGCGGGGGTGCACGTATGCAGACACGTTCGCTGGTTGACCTCGTCCCACCCACCCACCCTCCCCGCCGTCCCCCGGCGGTTTGACAGTCTGTCCTGTGCTGGGGTGTCTCTGGATCTATTGTGGTTCCTCCGTTTATGTTGTTCGTTCGTTTCCACCTCTGCGTGGGGTCGTGTGACACCTGTCTTCCTGACGGGCTTGCTTTGCTTCCCATGATGGTCGCCGGGTCCCTGCGTGCTGTTGGGAATGGTAAGAGGGCTTTCCCTGTGACAGCGAGGACTTGGCCACCTTCTGCTCGTCCTTCAGGCCTCCAGCAAGCTTCCTCTGTCTTCCCCGCCTCCCCCCCAGGGAGCGGGGTGCACTTCCTATGTACCCCCGTGGCGCTCTCCACGCCCAGTGACACACTCGGCCACAGGGCGCTCCGTCTGAATTCCCACACATACATGGCAGTGCATGCCCATGCACATACACACATGGCAGTGCGTGCACACGCTACATACACACATGGCAGTGCGTGCACGCGCTACATACACACATGGCAGTGCATGCACACGCACACACACGGCAGTGCACGCACACGCTACATACACACATGGCAGTGCGTGCACACGCACATACACACATGGCAGTGCATGCACACGCATGCACACATGGCAGTGCATGCACATACACACATGGCAGTGTGTGCACACGCTACATACACACATGGCAGTGCATGCACACGCACATACACACATGGCAGTGCATGCACACACATACACACATGGCAGTGCATGCACACGCACATACACACACCCCATAGACATAAATGCCACCTAATCCCCACTGCGTCCGCTGGCTTCTTACACGGCCAGGCTCAGTGAGCGTCGGCACAGAGAGTGAGTCAGTAACCGAATGACACACGATAAACAGCGAAGCTCTCAGGGAGCTGAGCCACCGTAAGTGAGAGAAGCCAGGTCCTGTGAAGGAGCGAACACACCAGAACAACTGTGTTCTTACTGACGGACGCACGCTGAGCCAGGGAAACCAGGCCCTGCCCGCACCCTCTTCCATTTCACTTAATTAAGGGCCATTCTTTAGCGCCAGAGAGCAGGCCGCCATCCCGGGAGCCGACTTAATTTCCACCAGAGGAGCTTGCTTTCCTCGAGATCTGGTTCCGCATTGTTTGCTCCATACACGAGAGGAATCAGTACTATGTTAATATTTAAAAGCGAGACATACACTTTTTATCTGCTCGTGTATTTTTTTAAGTATATTTTTATTGATTTCCGAGAGGGAGGGAGAGACAGTAACATCAGTGATGAGAGAGAATCATTGATGGGCTGCCTCCTGCACGCCCTCTACTGGGGAGCATGCCCTCAACCCGGGCCTGTGCCCCGACCTGGAATGGAACCGTGACCTTCTGAAGGTTCATAGGTCCATGTTCAGCCGCTGAGCCACACCGATAGGGCTGTAGCTGTACTCTTTTGAGCATGCCGTGACTCCGATTGATATTTTTATCAGGAAAAGTTAGTGTGGCCCTGACCGGTTTGGCTCAATGGATGGAGCGTCGGCCTGTGGACTGAAAGGTCCCAGGTTCGATTCCGGTCAAGGGCATGTACCTTGGTTGTGGGCACATCCCCAGTGGGAGGTGTGCAGGAGGCAGCTGATGGATGTTTCTCTCTCATCGATGTTTCTAACTCTCCCTCTCCCTTCCTCTCTGTAAAAAATCAATAAAATATTTTTTTAAAAAAAGAAAAGTTAGTGTGATTTGATAGAAGAAATGGAGACAGAATTTATTTCACTGGAGGATAGCCAGTAACTGGCCGAGCCGCGTTCACGCCCCACTCGTCACCCCTTTCCTCTTCCCCGTGGGGGGATCTAGTAGCCACTCATTGTGTGCCCGTGTACGGCCAAGCCTAGATTTTGGAAATGAGCATAAAAAGCATAAGGTTTCTTAAGAGTAAAATATTTACTTTTTAAATCTCTTTACGAAAGCGATGGGCAGGCATCGCTGCTCCCTTCTTTCCAGGCCGCACCCATGGTCATTACGCGCCCGCGGGTTCCAGGGTGGAGCTCCCGCCGAACAGATGTCACCGAGAAATGGACGCCCGGGGCCCAGCGCTCGCTTTAGGCGCTGGCGGTCCTCTGCCTCCGCCGCGGTCGGGAGGCCCCTGTCCGATCACACGGGCCGGCCGAGCCCCGATGCGGCTCAACTAGTTGGGCGAGTTACTCATCGTGTGGAGCCTGTTTCTCCGTCTTTAAAAAGGAGGATGATGGGTTGGGACCGCTATACAGTGCTGAGGCCAGCGCAGGGCGTCGGGGAAGCTCTTAATAAGTACAGCTTCCCTGTCGTCCCCGTCAAGTGTAAGTTTATGCCATCCCCAGTGAGTGTCCGTGTTTCAATAAACCAGTTTCCTGCTTCCCCATCGTGGAAAGACGACAGCTACGTGACTGCGCGTCACTGCCCGTGTGTCGTGTGGCCTCCTGGTGGATGGACGTGTTCGTGCCAAACGAATGACTGGGCGAGGGGGGGGGGGACGCAGTGCAGGAGCCCAGGATGGTGGCCGTCCGCCCCCTGGGACTCACCCTCAGTTCATGGAAAGGCGGGCGACACACAGCAGCTGAGAAGAAGAAGCTCTAGAAATGTGGCCCGACCACATTTATTCCTTCCAAGGAGCACCCGAGGGTTCCAGTTATCTTAAAAGACTTTTATTGGAACAGACGTTCACAGGCCCTCCTTCCCGATTTGTTGGCTGTGTGTGAAGAGGGTGGAACCTCACAGCCGGCTCACCCTCACAGCGGGCTCACCCTCACAGCGGGCTCACCCTCACAGCGGGCTCACCCTCACAGAGGCTCACCCTCACAGAGGCTCACCCTCACAGAGGCTCACCCTCACAGCGGGCCCGTTTCAGCCAACGATGAGAAAATGTGGGATTCGAAAACCATCTTCAAAGCAGTGAAATGATACTCACAGTCAAAGGTCTGAGCTTCACACAAGCTTTTCATTAAAAAAAAATGGAGCCGAAACCGGTTTGGCTCAGTGGATAGAGCGTCGGCCTGCGGACTGAAGGGTCCCGGGTTCGATTCCGGTCAAGGGCATGTACCTTGGTTGCGGGCACATCCCCAGTAGGAGGTGTGCAGGAGGCAGCTGATCGATGTCTCTCTCTCATCGATGTTTCTAGCTCTCTATCCCTCTTCCTTCCTCTCTGTAAAAAATCAATAAAATATATTTTAAAAAAAAAATGGAGCCATCTGCCTGCCCACACGGTTAATAAAACGCAAAAAAGAGCACCTTTAGTGGACGTGATTTCAGGGTGTCGTCTGTATTTGGGTGCAGGACGTTTGTTTGTCGTGGGCCAGTCCCTCCCGCGCTCACAGCGTAGATGGGGCCACTTTCCGGTCATTAAATATACAGGCATCTCTGGTTCAGCGTTCCTTGAAGGGTTAAGTGAGAATGAACGCAACACGCTGTAACTAGCACACGGATCAAATGTTGACTCCGTACACGGGGAAAACCGGGGGTGGATTCCCGTCTTTAAAATCACCCAGAGCCTCTGATGTTCGAGGACTAGGTTGTATGTTTGGGGTGGTCTAATGTATTTTTGGGTCATATTTTTTTGGGTGGTCAACTATGTATTGTTTACAGGAGGCCTGGCTGTGACAAATGATTTTTGCTGAGATCTAAGAAATTAGACTCTCTGCTGTTAATGGAAAACATATTCTCCTAGCGGAGTGATATTTTCAGTTATTTTTTTTTTATATATAATTAAATGGAGATGTTAACATAGAGGCACTGCTTTATTTTGGGAAAGTGTGAGATTCATGGGTGGAGAAAGCTCAGAAGACAGATTTTATTTAAAAGACCATTTGGAACACTAGCATTTTTTTAAAAAATATGTGTTTATTACTGACTAGAGGCCCGGTGCACAGATTCGTGCACCAGTGGGGTCAACTTGGCCTGGCCTGCGGGGATCGGGCCAAAACCAGCTCTCTGACTACCCCCGAGGGGTCCCGGATTGCGAGAGGGGTGGTTCTTGGGTGATGCACCCCGGAATCAGGCTCCCTCCTCTCTGGTTCCAGGTGCGCCACCCGAGAGCCACAGCCGCCAAGTGACGGCGGCTCCTGCATTGAGCATCTGCCCCCTGGTGGTCAGTGCGCGTCACAGGGACCAGTCCTTCCACCATTTGGTTGATTTGCGTATTAGCCTTTTATTCTATAGGATTTCAGGGAGGAAGGGGGAGGGAAAGAGAGGTAGAAACATCCGTGATGAGAGAGAATCACTGATCGGCTGCCTCCTGCACGCCCCACCCTGAGGATGGAGCCCACAACCCGGGCCTGTGCCCTGACTGGGAATCGAGCTATGACCTCCTGGTTCAGTGGTCGGCAAACTGCGGCTCTGTGGACTAATGAGTTTGCCGACCACTGACCTAGACTCCCGATTCCAATAATTACAGGCTGTTGTTGTTCCTTGTGATTAAGCCCCCAGGGCAGTGGTCGGCAAACTCATCAGTCAACAGAGCCGCATGTGGCTCGCGAGCCGCAGTTTGCCGACCACTGTCCTGGTTCCTAGGTCGACCCTCAACCCCTGAGCCACGCCGGGCGGGCAGCACTAGCATTTTTAAGGAGCAGAGGAGTTGTTGAAGGACCACGGAGGCAGGCTCGGTCTTCGCCGCGGGGACGGCAGGGCCACAGCCACCACGTAGGGACATGTCCTTTACAGGGACAAGCCCGGGAGTGGAAGCACCGACTGGCAGGAGCCCGAGACCTGTGAAAGCCTGTCCTGAGAGGGTTATCCGGCAGGGACGGGCCTCCTCACGGCGCCATCGCCGCGCCAGGGGTCCTGGTCCGGCCGGCCGCCCTCCCAGCTGCCGCCCGGACAGTGACGCAGGGCCGGGGGCCGAGCAGCGGATTCTAACTGTCTTCATGTTCCCTCTCTCCTACCACAGAATCGGAAGACTCTTTGATGGGACAGAACCCATTGTGTTGGACAGTCTCAAACAGCACTATTTCATTGACAGAGACGGACAGATGTTCAGATATATCTTGAATTTTCTACGAACATCCAAACTCCTCCTTCCCGATGATTTCAAGGTGAGGGATCCGTGTTCAATTACAGTAGCACACACGTACGGTTTCTTTTCATGCACCCCCCCCCCCGACCCCCTAAGTCTCCCTAATGCTATGTGTTTACATGTACACCAACTCGAAGGGCTCGGAGCCCCTGACCTCTTCGTACGTGCCTTCTGAAATAGAGCACGTGGCCGTTAGGGTTTACGTGAGCAAGAGAGGGCTGCTCTTTACGTAAAGAGCTCAATTCCAACTCATGTGAACCCACCGGAATACGGTGGCTGAATGCATACCTTATTTCTGACGGTCTTCATGAGGTAGAGAAGGAAAGAAAGCCTCCTTGGCTTAACAGAGACTTTGTCTGCCAGAAACGTAAAGGAGATACTGTACTTGGCAGCAGGAGTTTAGAATTGCTGGCTGTCAGGCTAGTACCTAGGGTTGCAGGGAGTCCCACGTTATGCTGGCTACTACAGGCAGTGGGATTAGATCAAACAGGACGTGTTCACTGGAGGGGGATATACACGCGTGTCATCAAGGGCAGCCGTTCGTGTTTCTCTAAACAGAAGGTTCTAAGGACTCCACTAAGTACTTGTTGGGGGGACGAGAAGGGATCAACGAAAGAGCGTATTTACTTCCATGCATAGCCCACGGGCCGGGCAGAAGGGTAGTGAAGACCTGGGAGGGAGTAGGGACTGGGAAGGGCTTGGCGGGGGAAGGAATGGGAGATATCTGTAATACTACCAACAGTAAAAAATGTATTTTTTAAAAGAGAATCAACTAGCCCTAGCCGGCTTGGCTCAGTGGATAGAGCGTCGGTCTGCGGACCGAAGGGTCCCAGGTTCGATTCTGGCCAAGGGCACGTGCCTGGGTTGCAGGCTCAATCCCCAGTGGGGGGCATGCAGGAGGCAGCCAATCAATGATTCTCTCTCATCATTGATATTTCTATCTCTCTCTCCTTCTCCCTTCCTCTCTTAAATCAATCAAGAAATATATATATTTTTTAAAAAAGAATCAACTAAATACAAATAGAACTAATAAAGAACTCCTTAAACCATCTGAAATCAGGATCAATATAGAGCAATGCATAGCTTTCCTATAGACTAGCGAGAACCAACCAAAGATAGAATGGGGAAATACACCACCTTAACGTCAACAACCAAACTAACACTTAGGCGTAAGCCTAGCAAGAAAATGCAGAGCCTCACTGAGACAGCGACAGCCTCACTGAGACGGCGACACACCGCCACCCCCAAGTACCGAGGAAGGGCCAGCCCGCGTCCCGGCTGGGCAGCCCCATGCCGGGAGGGTGTCCGAGGTCCCACATTCCTCTGCAGGTCAACGCAAGCCCCTTTCAGTCACAGATATTTTAAGAATGAAATTGGATCCACTTACAAAGTTTGTGTAAAAGGAACAAATGCTTACGAATAGCTAAATAAGGGGGTACGTGATCAACCAAAGGACTTGGTGCACGCAGATGAGCGAACCAGTGGACAGACACGGGGCGGGGGCGGGGGGGGGGGCGAGGGCGAGGGTATGTGCAAGAAAAGAGCCCTGACCGGTGTGGCTCAGTGGATAGAGCGTCAGCCTGTGGACTGAAGGGTCCCGGGTTCGATTCCGGTCAAGGGCATGTACCTTGGTTGGGGGCACATCCCCAGTAGGGGGTGTGCAGGAGACAGCTGATGGATGTTTCTCTCTCATCGATGTTTCTAACTCTCTATCCCACTCCCTTCCTCTCTGTAAAAAATCAATAAAATATATTTTTTAAAAAAAAGAATTAAAGAAAAGAAAGAATAGCTAAATAGTCCTGGCCAGGGAGCTCCGTTAGGCGGAGCATTGTCCTGTACATCAAAAGGTTGTGGGTTCCATCCCGTTGGGGTGCATTCGGGAGGCAACCGATGGATATTTTTTCTCTCACATCGATGTTTCTTCTCTCTCTCTCTCTCTCTCTCTCCCCCTTTCTCTCTAAAAATCAATAAAAACAAATCGTTGGGTAAAGACCACAAAGGAAAAGAAAGAATAGCTAATAAATCACTGTGAGTGGTAGGAGTGGCCGCAGTCATGGGGGGTGGGGTGTATTCTACCAGGCTCTAACGTACCGGAGAGCTGTCGTACTTAAAGAGGGATCCGACTGGCTGACCCTGACACTTACGCCAGTGGTCGGCAAACTCGTGAGTCAACAGAGCCAAATATCAACAGCACAACGATTGACATTTCTTTGGAGAGCCAAATATTTTAAACTTAAACTTCTTCTAACGCCACTTCTTCAAAATAGAGTCGCCCAGGCCGTGGTATTTTGTGGAAGAGCCACACTCGAGGGGCCAAAGAGCCGCAGGTGACTCGCGAGCCGCAGTTTGCCGACCACGGACTTACACTAATGGAGAACGGGCAGAGTTGGGGCGGGGCGGTGGGGAGGCATGTATAAGAATTTGACATGTTGTAAAAGTGGGAAAGAAAGAATCACCCGTGAGCCGAAACCAGTTTGGCTCAGTGGATAGAGTGTCGGCCTGCGGACTGAAGGGTCCCGGGTTCGATTCCGGTCAAGGGCATGTACCTTAGTTGCAGGCACATCCCCAGTGGGAGGTGTGCAGGAGGCAGCTGGTCGATGTTTCTCTCTCATCGATGTTTCTAGCTCTCTATCCCTCTCCCTTCCTCTCTGTAAAATATCAATAAAATATATTTTTTAAAAAAAGAAAAAAAAAAAGAAAGAATCACCCGTGATTGGCACTGACACAAGTGGCATCAAGACATGTGAAGAAAATGTAAAGCCCGAGTCCTGGCTCATAAAATAAGTTCACAAATATTCTAGAAATAGATAAAAAACTAAAGCTATAAACGTATAAGAAAAAATATAAAGGGATTTCTAAGAGTATAATGTCGAGGCAGAGAGGGCCCACCTAAGTAAGACTCAATACCAGAAGGTATCGTTTACATTTTTTTAATATTAAAGATACTGTCTATAATAACAAAAGCATACTATGCTAATTAGACCGGACATCCTTCCGGACGTCCTTCCTTCTGGACAGAGCCGCGGCGGGCACGACTTTCGTGCACCGGGCCTCTAGGGTATTGACAAGGGACAAGGGTCAGATGAGAAGTATCTGCAACAGGAGGTGAATGTCTCCCTTAGAGAGCCCCCAAAACCTGCGGGAAACACCCCAGCCACCTGAGGGGGGCACCCGAGGGCACAGCGCAGGCCCCCCAGTAAACGCTGGAAACGATAGTCCATCTCCCGATACCAGAGCAATAAAACTTACATCAGAATCTCTCTTTATCCACCACATTGGCAAAAAAAAAAGTTTTAATTGATACCATACAGTCTGGGAAATTTACTGTGTGGGTGGGCGTGAAAATGACCGCGTTTTTGGTGGGCAATTCGCAGCGATTTAACCAATTCCACGTGCATTCAGGTACCATGTGGAAGTGTTCACATCCATGTGCAGAGATGTCACTTGCCGTAGTAAAAACTGGACATGACTAAAAATGGCTCTTCAGTGGCAGGTGGTTAGAATGTCATAGGGTCCCCGTACCTTAGAGTGGCTTAAAAGGATGCGGTCGCTCCATATCTGCTGATGTGTGGTGACCAAAACCACAAAAATTTTATCGTGCAGAGAAAATATTAAGTTCAAAGTATGTATAGTATGTTCCTATTTATGTAAAAAGTGTGTGTGTGTGTGTGTGTGTGTGTGTGTGTGTGTGTGTGTATGAAGACATAAAACGATCTAGAATAGACCCCAAATTAACAAGGAGTTCAGGAGACCTCTCCTCCATCCTCTCCTTCAGGATTTTAAAATATATATATATATATATATTTATATTGATTTCAGAGAGGAAGGGAGCGAGAGAGATAGAAGCATCAAGGATGAGAGAGAACCATGGATCGGCTGCCTCCTGCACGCCCCTCACTGGAGATCGAGCCTGCAACCCGGGCCTGTGCCCTTGACTGGAATCGAACCATTGACCGGGAATCAATATTCATAGGCCGATGCTCAACCCCTGAGCCACGCCGGCCGGGCGCCTTCAGGATGTTGGCACAGGGCACGTGCCAAGGATGACCAGCCACGTGGAGGAGTAGGGAAGGGCTGCCACGTGCACGTTTCCTTAATGCAAACGACTATCCACGGGCAGGAAAGTGAGAGTAGTGACTGCCGCCGGCCCGTGCGGTCCGCTGCCCTGGATGGCCGGGGGACCTGCCGCTCCCCTCCACGGCAGTGCCGGGCCCCAGGGTGCGTGGCACGCGCTCAGCACGGCTGCAGGATTTAGACATGAAGCTGGTTCCGGAACTCGCTCCTAGGTTCCATGAGGTGCCCCTTCGTCAGTGACATCCCTTCCTGGGCGGTTTCCAAGAGAAGCCCCACGGGGCCGTGTGTGCCTTTCCTTTCCTGCCAACATGCAGACCCTCCCGCCCCCCACTCCCCAGGCAGGCGCCTCACGCAGGGGCCGAGGGCAGCCTTCTGCCTCCCCGCTCCCCGCCCCCCCAAAACCTGGGACACACCTGCTCGGCCGCCACCCACCTCAGGGAAAGCCACTTGCCCACAACACCTTCCAGATCCGTCCGGGGTTTGGACCGCAGCCCGGGTAGCGCGGATCGCCTCCAGCCAGCGGCCGGCCCCGCGTGGGGGTGCTCCGAGTCCCCCCCAGGGCAGGACCTCAGCCCCCAAAGTCAGCCCTGGCGGCCCGCAGGCCTTCCTGACCAGCTCTGGGCCGCCTGCCGTGTGGGGGAGCCCCTCGGTGCGTAGAGAGGGTGTGAAGGTGTGGTGCGGGGCGGGGGGGCGGTGTTTTCACTAGTGCTTTCCAGGAGGCCGTGGCGGTGGGAGCGGTGAGGGAGCGAAGGTCATGTTCAGTTCTGTGTGAGGGGATCGCACTTCCAGACGCCCGTTCACGGCGTTCATTGCCTCCTTGAGCTCAGGCCGCCCCCCCCCCCCCCCCCCCGCCATGAGCTGCGCCCCTCCATCTGCTCTCTCGGGAAAGGGTGCAGGTCCCCCTGCCGGCTGCAGGGAGGAGGGGTCGCTCTGCACTCTCCTCCTCTTCACCCACCACATCAGATCCATCCGTGAGTCGCTCCATCGCCCCTTCCAGATCCGTCCTGAGTCCATCCAGCCCCCACCCACCTCCCAGTGCCCGGCCCAGCGGCTCGCTTTAACCCTCGCCCTCTCCCCCGTCATGTCCTCTCATACACTCTCCTTGCTGAGAGCAGGGGACACCTTTTTAAATTAAACTTTAAAGTTTGAGATCTCTGCAGATTCTCATGCAGGTGTAAGAAATAATAAGATGCCCCGGCCCGTGTGGCTCAGTGGTTGAGCATCAACCTAGGAACCAGGAGGTCACAGTTTGATTCCCGGTCAGGGCACATGCCCGGGCTGCAGGCTCGATCCCCAGTGTGGGGCGTGCAGGAGGCAGCCGGTCCATGGTTCTCTCTCATCCTTGATGCTTCTTTCTCTCTCTCCCTCTCCCTTCCTCTCTGACATCAATGAAAACATATTTAGCCCTGGCCGGTTTGGCTCAGGGGGTAGAACGTCGGCCTGCAGACTGAAGGGTCCCAGGTTGGGTTCCGGGTTCCGGTCAGGGCACATGTCTGGGTTGCGGGTTCGATCCCCAGTTGGGGGGGTGTGGGAGGCAGCCGATCCATGATTCTCTCTCATCATTGATGTTTCTACCTCTCCCTCTCCCTTCCTCTCTGACATCAATAAACATACGTTTTAAAAAAACATATTTAAAAAAAATAACACAGACATCGTGTGTGACCCAGTTCCCCCGAGAGTAACACCCGCAGAGTCAAGGTGCGGCGTCGGGCCGGCTCTGGGGTCGATGCAGCCCAGGTGCAGAGCGACCCCATCACGGCCAGGCCCCTCCTGGAGCCACCGCCCCCCACCCACCCCCGCCCTGCCCGCCCCCAGGAGCCTTTTAGGAAGACGGTGCCCCAACTTGCTGTACTTAAAACTCTGCAGGGCCTTCCCGTGATTTATGAAGCAAAGCAGCACCCCCTGTCAGAGCCACGACCCAGGAGGCTCAGCCCCTGCCCCTCACCTGAGCCCCGCAGACGTGCTGGCGGGACTTCCTTCGGGCCTCAGAGCAGCCCTCTGCCCGCCCCAGGCCCTTTCCTGGACAGCAGAGACCGAAATCGCAGACACTGTGGCCACGGGATGGGGGGGGGGGGGCAGACCTCAGCGACAGGCCCGAGCGGCGTGGTGAGCACATGAGGAGGCCTGAGTGACACGAACGGGGAAGAGCGAGGCAGGCAGGAGGGGAGGGCAGGTCCTCGGGACTCACGTGCCGGCCCGGAGCCGCTTCGCACGGGACGGGGGGGGTGGGGGGGGGGACAGGCTGCAGATGACGGGCCTGGAACCGGCCCCACCGTCAGGGAGGCGTGGCGCCCGCAGCACCCGTGTGTCTGAGCCGTCGGAGGAGCCGGGTCTGCCCGTCCCTGAGCCGTGAGACTGGGTCCTCCCTCCTCCGGGGAGTTTGCTCCCTGGCCTTGGAGGGCGCGTGGCCTTGGAGGGGCGTGGCCTTGGAGGGCGCGTGGCCTTGGAGGGCGCGTGGCCTTGGAGGGGCGTGGCCTTGGAGGGGCGTGGCCTTGGAGGGCGCGTGGCCTTGGAGGGCGCGTGGCCTTGGAGGGGCGTGGCCTTGGAGGGCGCGTGGCCTTGGAGGGCGCGTGGCCTTGGAGGGGCGTGGCCTTGGAGGGCGCGTGGCCTTGGAGGGGCGTGGCCTTGGAGGGCGCGTGGCCTTGGAGGGGCGTGGCCTTGGAGGGGCGCGAGGCCTTGGAGGGGCGCGAGGCCTTGGAGGGGCGTGGCCTTGGAGGGGCGCGAGGCCTTGGAGGGCGCGAGGCCTTGGAGGGGCGCGAGGCGAGATCTCCCACGGGGTTTGCTGCGGGGAGCGTGCGGTGACTGCGGCTCCCCCCGCCCGCTATTCAGTGCTGGCTGAGACGCACGGCACCCCAAGTCACAGCCTCCTGCGCCCCTCGGAGGCGGAACCGCATTCTGCCGACGTGCGACTGAGCCGGTCCCACATAGCAGTTCAGAGAAGTTCGTATTTCAGACCCCACTTCAGGGGCGGGGGCTGCCCTGTGCCCCTGGGAACATTGACTGGAACCTGTTCCCTCCACCGGCTGCTGCAGGCCGCCCCACGGGGTTCACTGTGGACATGCCTGTGGGCCCCTCTTCCCCCTCCCCTCCTCACCTCCTCCCCTCCTCACCTTCTCCCCTTCTCCCTCCTCCCCCTCCTGCCCTCCATTTCTCCTCCCCCTCCTCCCCTCCTCCCCCTCCTCCCCTCCTCTCCCCCTCCCCTCTTCTCCCTCCTCCCCTCCTCTCCCCCTCCCCTCTTCTCCCTCCTCCCCCTCCTCCCCTCCTCCCCTCTTACCTCTCCTCCCCCCCTCCCCTCCTCCCCCCTCCCCCCCTCCCCTCCTCCCCTCCTCCCAGTCACACTGGTTGGCACTGTGCTCCCCTCCCTGCTCCGCACGCGCACCGCACACACGGCTGTGTTGCCGGCACAGGAGGCAGAGCGTGGGTTCCCTTTCTGACGGGGAGCACAGAACTCTGTGGCCTTGCACCCTGAGCATCTTCGGGGAGCGTCCCCCCGCCGCTGGCATCTCGCGTGGCCTGGGTGACTGTCCGCCGTCCCAGATGCACAAACGCCTGTGCAGGCAGCCCCGCTCGCCATCCCTGCGTCCAGGCGTCTGTCAGCTGAGTCTCAGGCCCCGGCAGCGCCACGGAGGCCCGAGTACGCGGGTTACACGGTTCACGGCCCCTCCCCACCCCGGCGGCGGCCAGTGCGCCCGGTGCTTAGCCTTCCGCGCCTTCTGTGCCCGTCTGAGACGGTCAGCTCGACCTTGATGTTAACAGGACGGGGTTTCCTCTGCGACCGTGACCGCATCCCCATCCCCTCGTTGATGCCGCACCGTCCCTCCCAGGGCGGTGGCTCCGCCGGGACGGAGTCTGAGCCGCGGCCACGTCCGAGTCCAGCCGTGTCCCTCCCTCTCCTTGCCCGCCCCGTCTCTCCCTGTGATGCCCACATGCGAGGGCCAGGCCGCAGGTGGATTGTCCCACCGGGGGGCCGGGACCCCGAGGAAAAGGAGGGTGGAGAAGGCTCAAGCAGCGCAGGGGGACTTGGGGCCCCTCTGGGTTCGCTAGGAACCCGGCAGCTCGGGGCACCGTCGCGGACACAGCCTCCTGGGTATCGGCGCTTTCCTGTGCCTTCCACACGGGAGGCGGAGCCTGACAGTCCAGGGGACCCTCAGGGCCACGTGGAGACGGGCCCCGCCTCCGGCCCCCCTGGAGTCGCGCCCCCATACCCGGCACTTCCCGGGACGCCCGCAGAGGCCGCGGTCACGGCTGGACGCGCCGAGAATGGCAGGTTGTGTCGCCGCTTGAGCAGCCAAAACCCAGTCTTCGTCGCCTCCCGAGCATCCCGGAACCGAGCCCCGGGCGTAGCCTGCCTCTCCGCCTGCAGGAACGGTCCACGGTCCACGTGGAGGACCCGGCACCCAGCTCCAGGGACAGACACGCAGCCTGCCTCTCCGCCGGCAGGAACGGTCCATGTGGAGGACCGGCACCCAGCTCCAGGGACAGACACGCAGCCTGCCTCTCCGCCGGCAGGAACGGTCCATGTGGAGGACCGGCACCCAGCTCCAGGGACAGACACGCAGCCTGCCTCTCCGCCTGCAGGAACGGTCCACGGTCCACGTGGAGGACCCGGCACCCAGCTCCAGGGACAGACACGCAGCCTGCCTCTCCGCCGGCAGGAACGGTCCATGTGGAGGACCGGCACCCAGCTCCAGGGACAGACACGCAGCCTGCCTCTCCGCCTGCAGGAACGGTCCACGGTCCACGTGGAGGACCCGGCACCCAGCTCCAGGGACAGACACGCAGCCTGCCTCTCCGCCGGCAGGAACGGTCCATGTGGAGGACCGGCACCCAGCTCCAGGGACAGACACGCAGCCTGCCTCTCCGCCTGCAGGAACGGTCCACGTGGAGGACCGGCACCCAGCTCCAGGGACAGACACGCAGCCTGCCTCTCCGCCGGCAGGAACGGTCCACGTGGAGGACCGGCACCCAGCTCCAGGGACAGACACACAGCCTGCCTCTCTGCCGGCAGGAACGGTCCCCGATCCACGTGGAGGACCCAGCACCCAGCTCCAGGGACAGACACACAGCCTGCCTCTCCGCCGGCAGGAACGGTCCCCGATCCACGTGGAGGACCCAGCACCCAGCTCCAGGGACAGACACACAGCCTGCCTCTCCGCCGGCAGGAACGGTCCACGTGGAGGACCGGCACCCAGCTCCTGTGACAGACACTCGAGGGCGGCCTGGACTCCAAGGGGGAGGAGAGCGCGGTTTCTCAGTACTCGGAGCGACTCGGGGCCCGGGAGGCAGTTCACAGACAGAGAAGGTTGCGTGGCCACTGACGTTCAAACTCCGTGTTTGGAATAAAGGGGCTCAGTGGTCGGCAAACTCCTTCGTCAACAGAGCCAAATATCAACAGTACAACGATAGAAATTTCTTTGGAGAGCCACATTTTTTAAACTTAAACTTCTTCTAACGCCACTTCTTCAAAATAGACTCGCCCAGGCCGTGGCATTTTGTGGAAGAGCCACACTCAAGGGGCCAAAGAGCCGCATGTGGCTCGCGAGCCACGGTTTGCCGACCACTGGGCTAGTGATGGCGAGTTCAGAGTTTTTTGCCGATGCCGGGTGAGGACGACTCGGCTCCGTGCCAGCTCTCCTGGAAACGTGTGGCTGTCGCTGTGGGCGCCAGGAAGGGACGCCGCCGTGCTGTGTGGGCGCAGAGTGGCGGCCTCCGGGGCTGGCGTGTCCTCGTTCCTGGAGGCTGTGACCGTGTCCGCTTGCACGGCGAGAGGGCCTGCAGCTGTGCCTAGGGTGCTGCGATGGGAGGTGGCCCCTGTGACCCAGGTCGGCCCGGTGGACTCAGGGCTGTGGGAGGGACAGGAGGCGGCGGGAGGGTCAGAGCAGGCAGAGCAGTGAGCACAGACGCCGAGGCAGGCAGGGTGCGGGCCCTGGGAGCTGGAGTCAGCGAGGACATGGGTTCCCCCGGCAGCTTCCAGGAGAGACTCGGCCTTCATGACCCATTTTATTTTATTTTAAATGTATTTTTAATGAATGCAGAGAAGGGAGAGAGAGAGAGAAACATCAGTGATGAGAGAGAATCGTGGATCGGCGGGAGCACCTTCCGCGGGCCCAGCTTTCTCAATAGAAAGCGATGACCCCGCCGGAGGCCACGCACCTTCTCCCCTGTCCACGTGTTTCCTCTGGACACTGCTCGACCGGCAAGAGACAGAGCCGAGCGCCCAGTCACACCGCTCTCCTGGGGCAGCGGCCATCCTCGCCCCCTGCTCCATCCCGAGCAGAAGGCAGAGGCCCCTGGCAGCACCCCCCGCGGGCACAGGCAGCTCACAGCCCCGGGCCCCCCACGGGCACGGGGCACCCGCCAGCCCAGCCTGGGAACCAGGGCAGACCTGCCTGTGTCCGTGATCACGGGGTGCTGGCCGGCGTGTCTGGACAGGTGCTGGCTGACCTCACCCCGCGCTGGCGGCCTGGCCGCGGGCAGACGGTGCGGAGCTGCTGCCAGCACTGCTCCTGCCTCGGCCTCCCCTGCCTGGTGCTCCCTCCCATGGCTGCTGTGTGTTCGCCTGTTGCCTGGACTTCTGTTCTCATTCAATAGGTCGTTTGGGGCAGGAGAGAAAAGCCATAGCCTGGCCTACAGATGCCGCCTGTCCCACTGTGAGGGCAGCACCCGCCCTGGCCCAGGGCACCCCAGCCCCTCACAGATCAGCTCCCACCCCGGCACCACCGCCCTGCCCGGCTCCCCTGCACAGTGCGCCGAGGCTGGCGGGCCCGGGGGCACCGCTGGCTCCCTCCCGGCAGCCGCAGCGGAGGTGTGTCTCCCGCGGCTGAGAGCGGGTTCCCGCCAGCGGTGGGACTGGATTCCCAAAGGCCTGTCTCTACAAAGAGAGAAACACCTTGAGTGAACCCCACTGTCTGCATCCCGGTTTTCTCGTCTAAAAGGGGAACGCTAGGGTCCCCGAGTCCCCGGGCTGTGGGGCCCGTAGGACCCCATTCGTGTGAAGAGCTCAGAAGAGGGCCCGCCGGGTCCCTAACACTCAGCTCCTCTCTGGTCCCGGACGGACGGACGGACGGACGCGGAGGTGACACGTTCCCCCCGATTCCGTGACCGGAGCAGCAGGTGGAAAGCTCCGCTCCCGTGAGGGCCGCTTTGGGTGCCGGCTGTGTGCGCGCTGTGACACGTGTGTGTTGTTCCCCCAGGACTACACGTTGCTATACGAAGAGGCCAAGTACTTTCAGCTGCAGCCCATGCTGCTGGAGATGGAGCGATGGAAGCAGGACAGGGAAACGGGCCGCTTTTGCAGGCCCTGCGAGTGCCTAGTGGTGCGGGTGGCCCCCGACCTCGGAGAGAGGATCACGCTCAGCGGGGACAAGTCCTTGATCGAGGAGGTGTTCCCCGAGATCGGCGACGTGATGTGCAACTCGGTCAACGCCGGCTGGAACCACGACTCCACGCACGTCATCCGGTTCCCGCTGAACGGCTACTGCCACCTCAACTCCGTGCAGGTACCGGGTGGTGCCCCTGGGGGGGGGGCGGGGCGTCGCGCCCCCTTAGTGCCGGCACTTCCCCGGCCTTCACGTGGGGCCTCCCCCAGGAGCGGGGAGCCATGTGCTGGGTCGGTGACCCGTCCTGTTGGGTGGGTAACCCATTCCGCCTCCACGGCGCTCACTCCACCACCCCACAGGCATTTCCTGGATCAGCCCTGTGCTGGGGAGCCCTGGAGATAGAGAAGAGAAGGCAGGCAGCAGCTCCTTCCCCGTGGAACTTACGTTATGGGCATGGAGTCGGGGGGGGGTCGGGGCACAGGTAGTAACCAGCAGTGTTGGTCAGAGAGAGGAGGAGGATAACCCCGCAGCTCCCAGCCCCCGAGTTCGGAGCTTGGCCAGGCTGCACATGACTCGCCCTGGGGGGCTGTCCCTGGTGGCCGAGGACCTGCCCCGCTAATGCCGTCTCGCCCGCCCGCAGGTCCTGGAGAGGCTGCAGCAGCGGGGCTTCGAGGTCGTGGGCTCCTGCGGGGGTGGCGTGGACTCGTCCCAGTTCAGCGAGTACGTGCTGCGGCGCGAGCTGCGGCGGACACCGCGCGGGCCCTCCGTCATCCGGATCAAGCAGGAGCCTCTGGACTGAGCGGACCCACTTCCTATGCAGAAAGGAGACCAACCCACATACCCACCAGACGGCACCCACGCAAGAGGGAGCTCCGTGTGCGGCTGGGAGAGCCCGCCACGTCCTGGACCGCACGGTGAATGAGACACATTGATACCCAGTAGAGACCACGCCTGTATCCACATGGGAACAATTGGAATAGGGGACATCCTCAAGGTGTAAAAAATATATAAATATATATATATGTCAAAAGGTAGGAAATGCAAAAAAAAAAAAAAAAAATGGGGGGGAGCTGCAGTTGGTGCTGTGATGGCCGCGGGGTCCTGGGCCCCCGGGGTCTGACGGGGAACAAGCCACGGGCGGGCACTTTCCACAGCCGCCCGCCCACAGCCGCCCACCCTGCTTCTCCTCTCTCTCTCTCTCTATCCTTCTTCCTCTTTTTTCTTTCTTTTCAACACAACACACCTTGTCCCCGTTCCCTGGCAGCTGGCGGTCCCTCGGGGGGCGGGCAGGGCGGGACCTCGGGAAAGCGCAGGGCACGCAGCGCTGGCTCGGAGGGTGTCGGCCGCGGGACGCCGCGTGCCGTTGATGCAGAGGTCGCCCTGCCTGCCGCCTCGCACATGTGGGCGTTCCTTGGTGTTTCAGCTCATCCGTTTTGCAAAGGGGCCAGAATTAGTACTTGTTAGAGGCGCACCGGTTTGAGTCTGCTGCTTTCCTACAGTTTTTCAAATTTTATAATGTATTAAATACAATAAACTCTGTTTAAAAAAGAAGGCCTGTGTGACACACAGCTGATGGGTGAAGCCATATTAAAGTGACGTTTTCCTTTTCTAAATGTTCTGTGTTGAGCATCGAAACGAGGCCTAGCCCGCCCAGCGTGGCTCAGTGGTTGAGTGTCGACCTATGAACCAGGAGGTCAGGATTCGATTCCCCGTCAGGGCACCTGCCTGGGCTGTGGACTCGATCCCCACAACCAAGTGGGGGGCGTGCAGGAGGCAGCCGAGCCATGATTCTCTCTCATCATGGATGTGTGTGTCTCTCTCTCCCTTCCTCGCTGACATCAATAAAAATGTATGTTTTTAAAAAGAGGGAGGATGCGGTCCCCTGGGCTACACAACGCGGCCCCCCCCGCCCCCCCCCGGCCAGTGGTGGCCCGGCGCTGTCAGTCCACGCTGGGCGGCAGGAGGCACCTCCCTTCTTTCGAGCTCTCTCCCAACACCCGTTCAGGCTGCCGCGGAGCAGACCACCCCAACGCAGCGCTTCCAGCAGCAGCAGCTCTTGTGTGGACCGGCCTTCACCGGCGTCATCCGGGGGTGACTAGGCTGGGATGTCACGGTGGCGCCCACGGGGCTGCCAGTGGATGTTGGCCTGGGCCCCTCGCGGCATGGGAGCCGGGTTCCAGGGGGGAGTGTCCCACACTGAGGGCCTCCAGGAGGGAGGCAGCAGAGGCCAGCAGCCGAGGTCTCCTGAGGGTGGGCCTGGACCTGCCCCAGGCACTTCTGCAGCGGCTGCTGGTGCATCAGACCCGGAGCCAGACCAGGTTAGAGCCCAGGTCCCAGGGGACAGAACACCCTCCTGTTGGGGGAGTAACAGGGACTTGTTGGCCACCTGGAACCCCTTGGCAGCCCTGTCCTGAAGCCCCAGAAGCAGGGTTCGGTGGCTCTGGAGGAGTAGGGGAATCTCGGGGCCAGATGATCCCTTTCTCGTTGGCCAGAGAGTAGGAAACCCGGGGTCTCAGGACCCCTTTGGGACAAAGCCCTTGGCTCCCCGACGTGTTAGCGACTCCAAGCTCCTCCGGCAGCCCTGCCACCACCTCCTCCTCGTTCCAGACACAAAGTGGCCTTGGCACGGCGGGAGATGGACAGGTAGACTGGCACGGCGGGAGATGGACAGGTAGACTGGCATGGCGGGAGATGGACTGGTAGACTGGCACAATGCTGACGGACAGGTAGACTGGCCTGGCGGGAGATGGACAGGTAGACGGGCACGGCGGGAGATGGACAGGTAGACTGGCACGGCGGGAGATGGACAGGTAGACTGGCACAATGCTGACGGACAGGTAGACTGGCCCGGCGGGAGATGGACAGGTAGACTGGCACGGCGGGAGATGGACAGGTAGACTGGCACGGCGGGAGATGGACAGGTAGACTGGCACGGCGGGAGATGGACAGGTAGACTGGCACGGCGGGAGATGGACAGGTAGACTGGCACAATGCTGACGGACAGGTAGACTGGCACGGCGGGAGATGGACAGGTAGACGGGCACGGCGGGAGATGGACAAGTAGACTGGCACGGCGGGAGATGGACAGGTAGACCGGCACGATGCTGATGGACAGGTAGACTGGCACAATGCTGACGGACAGGTAGACTGGCATAAACTTGAACCGTGCAGGTGTGGGACATTCAAGTAGTTGCTAGCGAAGAGGCTACTCTGTGCAAGCAGCACCAAGGGCAGGCTTAGGACCAGAGGGACCAGAAGCTTCAATTTAAATTTTAAGCGCATGCAAAATAATTCAATTAACTGCCAGAGGAATTACTCCACTTAAAACATAGGCAGTTGCAAATCACACAGCATTTTATTACTCACACAATTCCTGGTGCTGGGTACAGGCTTATTGGGGATCCCGGTGGTGCTGTCCTCTGGGGTCCGGAAGCTGGGCTGGTCTGGTCCGGATGTGGGGGGCCGGTGTCCTTTACCCGAGAGCTCGATCGCGTCTTAATCGGGGGGTGCTAGCCGTTCTGTCGTCTGGCAGGGAGAGGAGCGTGGAGCGGCGTCGCTTGCCAGACTGGCAAAAGGACATGCCTTTGTGGCTGTCTTGACAGGCGAGCGAGTTGGCTGGTCTGGACCCCATTTTTTAAAGCCTGCACCCCATTTGCAGCAGCCCAGGTGGCCATCAATGAGTGGTGTCCATGCACACAAGTTTACCTCACACAGGGCGAGGGGCCGCCTGTGGTTATCCGGAGAGAGTGCATCACTCACTCAGGTGATTATTCTGACAAGTCCCTCTGAGCTACTTACCGAGGTTCAAATCCTCATCTATGAGGGACACACGTTCAGGGCAGTGGGGACTGTGTTCTTAATATCACACTTCACGTTTCAAGGAAAGTTAATTTAAACAATTTAAAACTTTCTTAATTTTTTTAGGCATTTTTAAAGCATTTTTAAACATTTCTGTACATATATTACTATGACAAGCTGCCTCCTGCATGCCCCCTACTGGGGACCGAGCCCGCAACCCTGGCATGTGCCCTCAGCTGGAATCGAACCCGGGACCCTTCAGTCCGCAGGCCGACGCTCTGTCCACGGAGCCAGACCAGCTGGGCCACGTACCCCTTCGTAAAGCTCCTTCCCCTCCCGCCCCCTGAGCAAAGCCGTCCTGTAGGCAGGGGCACGCGAACGACCCTCTCGGGCCTGCTCGTTCCTAAGAAGTGTTTTCAGAAGTGGAATGGAAAAAGCCGTTTCTGAGCCGGTTCCTAAATATCTCACGAGCCTCTGCGAAGTCACAGTAACAGCCATGCACTCACCAGTAACGTCTGCTCCATGCCCGGGCCTGTGCCAAGCTCTGTAACCCGCATTAACTCACTGAGTCCTTCCGGTTTCCCCTGAAGGCCGTATTAGCCTCGTTTCTCAGTTAAAGGAACTAAAACTCCAAGACATCAAGTGAAGGACACGATGAAGGCTGCGGGTCAGTTCAGCTTTATGAAGGGGGCCCCAGAGAAAGTGAGAAAAAGTGAGTTTTTGTGTGGTCGGATGAGGACCAAGGTAGGCTGTTAGGTAAAGGCATTTTCTCCTTAGAATGGAAATGTCTTCCCGTGTCTAAATATTCCGAGCCTTCTTTACAGCGTGTGGGCGCTCAGTGGTGTTGGAACTATGGGACCCGGGACATGGCTTCCACGGCGGGTGCTGGCGTGCCTAGGGACCTGCCCCCCAGGGGGCAGAATCGGGGATGCGCGTAGCTAACCACAATGCGAGGTGCTAGGTAGGGTATGTGCCATTTCTTACAAATCAACGACTGACGTGGCAATGCCATGTGGCGGGGACCACATCGAGTTGGGGACATTAGCAAAGCATCCGAGGGAGGAGGCCCTGGAGGGGGGTGGGCTTTCACAAGGAGGGGTACAGAGGAGGGCAGGGGCTCAGCCAGGGAAGTACAGGGCAGGGGCAGAGCGTGGTGTGGGGTGCAGCTGGATCACGAGGAAGAGTGGAACATTCTAGAAAGGGAAGGTAGAATTGGACAGAGCAGGGGGGGATCTTGAGTGCCAGGCTGGGGGCGGCTCCATGCAGGCGCTGGGGAGTCACGGAGGGCGGGCCCGTGGGTGTTCCGGGGCCCCGCAGACCTGACGGGCGGGGAGCAGCCTGGCGGTGTGGCGGGCAGTGAGCTGGCTGTTTGTCCACGTCATCCATCACGACCTACCTGGCTCAGAGCTGACAACCGAAGATGCATGAGAAAGTAAGACATCACCTTGGGTGCAGGGTGACAAGCTCCGGTGCCTGCGAGGGCCAGGTGAGTCACGTCAACTCGGGGCGAGGCAAGCAGAAGCGGGTGTACCCCGTTCAAGGGCGGCCCCCCTCAACGCCACAGGCTCTCCCACAAGGGAACAGCTCCTGCCACTTACCCTCTTGTTTTTCTAGAAAAGCTGGAAATTGTAGTTCTGTGAAATCTCTAGACATGCCGGCGTCGGGACCAATTCATCTTCTCAAACGCACAGGCCAAGGAAGACATCGGCAGAGTTTGTAACTCTGCAAGTTATGAAATCATAAAACCGGTTTAGACATTCTAGAAGAATCCCTTTTGGGTGGAATCATATGTGATGGCACAAGAATTAAATTGTTTGAGGACATACATTTTATAAATGAAAATTTGAGGCAAACTTTTAGGCCTAATGCAAAGACTGTAAAGAGTAAAATCCTGGCATATGACTGACCATAGTGATAAAAAGCTACCCTCACGTTGGGGGCGCAGGGGGCGGGGTAAGAGATCAACCAAAGGGCTTGTATGCATGCGTATGAGTATAACCATGGACACAGACCGGAGAGGGTGAGAGCCGGCACTCAATTCTTTCTGATTCCCTAAGCCAGGGGTGGGCAAACTTTTTGACTCGAGGGCCACAATGGGTTCTTAAACTGGACCAGAGGGCCGGAACAAAAGCATGGATGGAGTGTGTGTGTGAACTAATATAAATTCAAAGTAAAGGAGCGGAGGGGAGAGCAAGAGAACCCTCCGCTCTTTCGGCTCCGCGGGCCGGATAGAACAGCCGAACGGGCCGGATCCGGCCCGCGGGCCGTAGTTTGCCCACGGCTGCCCTAAGCCGTGCAAAAATGACTTTGCTCTGCCATTCGCAACTCTGGTGCGCTTCATTACAAGACTCCAGACGGAAATGTCACTGCGGCAGCTTACCGTTAGGAAGCTGGAATTACCAACGACGTTGTGACCCCGGAAGCCACGAGGAGGCTGTTGTCCCGACCTTGTCACTGGTACACAGCCCCCCTCGGTAAGAGTCCACACCGGCTAGGTCAGGGTTCCCTGCGCTGGCCTGTTCGGAAGACATGCCAAAGGCACTTGTCACAGTTACAGATTCTTGCCCATCAGCACCCCCCCCACCCCCCAGGGATGCCCTGAATCCCAGTCTCTCAGGGAAGAGCCCGGGAACTGTGTTCTAACAAGCCCTCCACAGGTGACTGGGATCAGGCAGGTGTGGAAAAGGCGTAATAGCGGGCCCCTCAGTCTAGACCAGGGGTCCCCAACCTTTCTCTGGCCACGCCCCCTAAGCATCTCTAACATCCTGAACCCCCCCCCGCCCCCGTGACATAAATTCTTATTATTCAAACAGTGAACCCCTATTCCCGCGGAGGAAGCCTAAAAGGCCATGAACTCGGTCTAAACGAGCTTCCCCAGAACACGGCGTCCACGAAAGAGAAAAATAAAAGAATGAAAGGACAGTGGAAGTCCTGAGGAAGGCATCACTAGAAATTGTTTAAAATAATAATAAAATAATAATAATAATAATAAAATAAAATAATAATAATAACATGAAGTGACATGGAAAAATAGCAAAGTCTCAAAACACATAACAGAGAACTGAAATGCACAAATATGTCACAATATGTACTTATATGTGGTAGATGAGGCCCCTAGAACCATAAGAAATGCAAAAAAATTCACTGTTAGTAACTCACTCTCGAATGCCCCCCTTAAAAGTCAAACTGCCCCCCTGGGGGGCGTGTGCCCCACGCTGGGAACCGCTGGCTAAGACAAGCAGAAGAGAATGTTCCGGGAGCCCTGTGTGACATGCCTTTTGATGACCTCAGCGGTGTCTGGTAAACAGGCTGGCTTCTACTCTTTCGAAGGCCAGACTGACTGGCAGATGGAGCTAGCGGGGATGGAGCCGTACTTCCCTGGAACGTAACCCGTCACGTGTGTGCTGTCCTAGTGAGGGGCGAGCCGCCCGTCCTGGGGAGACAGTCCACCCCCCGTCCTCGTACAAAGCTGTCAGAGACATGGACGAACAAAAACTTCACAGACAAGAAGTCATCGCAGCCCTGACCGGTGTGGCTCAGTGGATAGAGCGTCGGCCTGCGAACTGAAGGGTCCCGGGTTCGATTCCGGTCAAGGGCATGTACCCTGGTTGTGGGCACATCCCCAGTGGGGGGTGTGCAGGAGGCAGCTGATGGATGTTTCTCTCTCATCGATGTTTCTGGCTCTCTATCCCTCTCCCTTCCTCTCTGTAAAAAATCAATAAAATATATATTTAAAAAAGAAAGGAGTCATCCCAGCAGCATCCGCCCGCAGGAATCGCTGTCGCCAGGTGCGCGGGGATGCCCTGTCCCTTCATTTGTGAGTTTCTTCAAAATGTCAGTGAACTGAAGGTTTGAAGCCCTAACGCCCGCCGTCCCCACGATGCACGTGCTGCGCCTGTGCGTGTGCCTGGACGCGTGAGGCCCAGAGAGCGCATCCGACCGTTCCCGCGACACCCGCTCGGTTCTCCCCTCCCCTGGCTCAGGGTGAACCCGTGTGTCGTCGCCCTCCCAGCCCATCCAGCTCTGGCACTTGACTCGCAAGCCCGTCTGGAAGCTGAGAACCAAATCCTGTCCCGGAAGCGGCACAGTCGCTGGAAAAGGAGCCAGGCCCGAGGGGGTCGCTGCCTGAATCCAGGCTGAGAGCTAGGGCCGTCCCGAGGTCTGCAGCCTGAGCCACGGGGTGGTGACGCTCGTCTTCCCATGAGGCAGCAGGGATGGCAACTGGACGGGCAAGAGGAGGCGGCGGCAGCGGACGCTCAGGGCGCTCGCGTTCACATTTTCCACGTACTCTTCTTCATTTGAAACACCAGAGGCCCGGTGCACGGGTTCGTGCACTGGTGGGGTCCCTTGGCCTGGGCGGCACAGATGGGGGTGAAACCAGCTCTGACATCCCCCGACGGGTCCTGGATTATGAGAGGGCTCAGGCCAGGCCGAGAGACCCCACCGGTGCGTGATTGGGGCCGGGGAGGGGCCACGGGAGGGCTCCAGGGTGTGTCTGGCCTGTCCTGCCCAGCCCAGAGCCGGATCCCAGCAGCAAGCTAACCTACCAGTCGGAGCGTCTTCCCCCTGGTGGTCAATGCACGTCATAGCGACTGGTCGAACGGTTGGACACTTAGCATATTAGGCTTTTATTATATAGGATTATTTCATTATTTAAATTACCATTTTCCTAGGAAGTCATGTTCTCAAATATGTGGTCTCTAATATCTATAACCACCTAAAGTTTTGGAATTCTGTCTCGTGGGTGACATATTCACGAAAATAACTTTGTTATACCTCTTACGTGACACAGAATGTTCTAAAATGGAGCACTGGTTTGGCTCAGTGGGTAGAGTGTCGGCCTGTGGACTGAAGGGTCCCGGGTTCGATTCCCGTCAAGGGCATGTACCTTGGTTGCGGGCACATGTAGGGGGCGTGCAGGAGGCAGCTGATGGATGTTTCTCTCCCATCAATGTATCTAACTCTATTCCTCTCCCTTCCTCTCTGTAAAAAATCAATAAAATATATTTTAAAAAAATAAATGAAAATAAAAATAAAATGGAGCACTGATAAAAAGGCATTTCGCAATTATAAAGAGGACGAGAGAACATCATCTCACACAACAACAGAGCCTGAGAATAGGGGAACTAGAAATTGATGACATTGTCAGGAGATACAGGCAGATGACCACTATTGCCAGAGGTTTCAACACAGCTCTCTCAAGAATTCATCCAAACAGTACAGAGGTCAGCAAGGAAACCGATGACTTGAACAACCCTGATGACATAAAGAAAGAAAGAAGCTACGTCATACAAGGCTGTTTTCTAACCGCGAAGGCATTAAACGCGAAGTCGGTAACAAAAAGGTCTCTGCAGCCTCCCCAGAGATTGGAAAACGGAATCACACGTTTTTTTTAAACTACCCTGGGGCACAGGAGAAATCGACAGGCCAACCGGGAAGTCTGTTGAGCTGCACGGGGGTTCTGCTACAGGGGCACCACACACCGACACGAGAGGAGATGGCCGTCTCCCAGCAGGAACCCCAGCTCCCACCGCAGGAAACTAGGAAAGGAGCCAAGGAAACCCCAAGTCCGCAGCAGCAGAAAAGCCGTAACGGTCGGAACGGAAACCAACGCAGTGGGAAGCAAATCACAGCAGGGAAAAGCACTGACGTCAAAGCCTGGTTCTCCGAGACGGCCAGGGACCGGGCTCACCCTGCGGACGCCCCGGCCGGGGACACGAATGGGACCTGGGGTGAGCTGAGCGGCGAACGAATGAAGGAGCCCCGATGCTGAGCCCGGCCTGTCCGATGGCCACGCCCGGGCCCCACGGACTCGTCGGGGTTCGGAGAGGCACCCCAGATGGACAAACAGGTTGAGTGCTGCTCATGTCCAGTTCTCCTGGATCCCTAAAGGGGTCTCTAACAAGGTTAGTAACCTTCCAAATGGCACATTCGCAACCCACACTGGGCCAGCAACACGTGTTCGTGTGTGTGTGTGTGTGTGTGTGTGTATGTATGTATTGGTTACTCTCTCGGAACCTAGAGTCTGAATTTGTAATTTTTTTTTTAAATATATTTTATTGATTTTTTACAGAGAGGAAGGAAGAGTGATAGATAGTCAGAAACATCGATGAGAGAGAAACATCGATCAGCTGCCTCCTGCACACCTCCCACTGGGGATGTGCCCCCAACCAAGTTACATGCCCTTGACCGGAATCGAACCCGGGACCTTTCAGTCCGCAGGCTGGCACTCTTCCACTGAGCCAAACCGGTTTTGGCTGAATTTGTAATTTTAATTACCTTTTTATTTGACCCACTGTCTGACTTTAAACGTTAAAATATTTTTTAGAAAATAGATTCTTCAGTTCTGTACCTTGTAAAACAGTGTTTGCCAGGAAAACGAAAGTAAGTATGGCTTCTAGTTTAAGGGTGCCCCGTGCCTGGACACACACCCGAATCCTAGCGCTCGCGGGTTTCAGATGGGGCTGCCCGCCCTGCGTAGGCCACCGGGAAGGGACCGCAGGGTCAATCAGAGCGACCGGAGGGGGCGGAGGAAAGACACTGACACAGGCAGATCTTTCCCGCTGCCTCTCGGTCTGAACGAGGCTGAGGACTGAGTTCATCCTCCACACAAAATAGCCTTTGTCTTCCTCGGAGCTGCCTGGCTGTCCGCTGCGGAGAAGGGGAATGGGGTTTGCCTCAACTTGCCCACTCCCCGCGGGAGCTGTTCGTTTCCAGGTTCACGATGCAGGCCAAGTATTTCTTGAAATCTGCCTTCGTTTCCGTGTTCACCGCGTTTGCGCAGACGTTCACGTGAACGTATTCAAGCTTCCAGGGCAGGCGTCCTCAAACTACGGCCCGCGGGCCACAGGCGGCCCGCCGAGGACACTGATCCGGCCCACCGGGTGCCGCTGCCTGTCCTGCTTAGCAGCTGACGCGTCCCGGGCCCGCAGTGAGCATAGGAATTTGTTCATAGTTTTTTTTTTAAACTATAGTCCGGCCCTGCAACGGTCTGAGGGACAGTGAACTGGCCCCCTGTTTAAAAAGTTTGCCGAAACCGGTTTGGCTCAGTGGATAGAGCGTCGGCCTGCGGACTGAAGGGTCCCGGGTTCGATTCCGGTCAAGGGCATGTGCCTTGGTTGTGGGCACATCCCCAGTAAGGGGTGTGCAGGAGGCAGCTGATCGATGTTTCTCTCTCATCGATGTTTCTAGCTCTCTATCCCTCTCCCTTCCTCTCTGTAAAATATCAATAAAATATATTTTTTAAAAAATAATAAAAAAAAAAAATCAAAAGTTTGAGGACCCCTGCTCCAGGGAAGCTGAAATAACAGCACGGATCCACCAGGCGCCCTTCGCCTTGGCCCAGCGGCGGCGAACAGTTCCCCACATTTGTGCTGTGTGTGTTTCTGCTGAACCATTTGTGAATGGCAGCCCTCATGACAACGCACCCTGTGCACTTCAGCATGAAGTTGCCTAAGAAGACGGACCACACTTCTGCAGGAGGTCCAAGAAATCCATCTCTGGCACTCTCTCACACACTCACTCACACTCACACTCACACTCACACGGTGTCCATGTTCCGGTTGCCCCACTGTCCCAAGGACTTTGTTTAGAGCCGTCCTGTTGGCTCGCCCTGGGGCCGGTCAAGGGCCACGGGCTGCATTTGGCCAGCCTCTGGCTGAGCACTCTGAACCCCCACGGAACACCGTCTGACTGGCCACCGCACGTAGTAGGACCCTCAGGTCAACGGGAGCTCGACCTTGGAGTTGCTTCAGGAGCCATAACCCTCGAAGTCCAGCCCCAGCAGACACACTTCCCAAAGGCCAAGGGGCTGCTCCATTAAGTCACCCTTTGGCATAAAAGACGGAACTCGCCGAGAAATGGCGAGGGCACTGCGGTCCGAGGAAAAGCTGCCGGGGCTCACACATCCCCACAAGCCATTGCGGGGGGGGGGGGCGGGGGGGGCACATCCATCCGTCCCCACCTCCCACCATCCGCGAGGGTCAGGAACCCCGTTTTTGTGGCAGAATGGAGTCGGAAGAGGAGAGAGAAATCGGAGATGACTGCAGCTGCTGGGAGGGGGAGGAGGGGCAAACCCAGGGGAAATTCCCAGGTAGAAACCGCAGGGCTGGACGGCCATCAGACACGGGCGGTGAAGGAAAGGAGTCAAGGGTGACTCCACAGCTTCTACCTCAGGCTCCCAGAAGCGGAGGGTGGGGTGGGGGGAGGGGGTTAGAGAAAGGGAGTGGAGGCCAGGAGGAAGCCGGCGTCTGTAGGGCAGGCAAAGGGGCCTCAACGGGGTTCAATTCCAGTCAAGGGTATGTGCCGGGTTGCGGGCTCGATCCCCAGCGGGGGTCATGCAGGCAGGAGGCAGTCGATCAACGATTCTCTCTCATCATGGATGTTTCTCTCTCTCTCTCCCTCTCCCTTCCTCTCTGAAATCAATAAAAATATATATATTTTTTTAAAATAAGAAGCCGCCCTAACCGGTGTGGCTCAGTGGACAGAGGGTCGGCCTGCGGACTGAAGGGTCCCAGGTTCGATTGCGGTCAAGGGCACGTACCTTGGTTGCGGGCACATCCCCAGTAGGGGGTGTGCAGGAGGCAGCTGATGGATGTTTCTCTCTCATCAATGTTTCTAACTCTCTATCCCTCTCTATTCCTCTCTGTAAAAAATCAATAAAATATATATTTAAAAAATAAAATAAAATAAATAAAAAATAAGAAGCCACTGCCCCTGTTCTCAGATGACTCGGGGTTGTCACAGACTCCAGTATGGAGGGCACGGGGTGTCAGAGGTCAGGCCCGGTGGGAAGGTGGGCGGAGAGGCCTTTCCGGAGAACAGGCTTGAGCTCCCGAGAGGACGGGGCGGAGGTCGGGGACGGAGAAGCGTTTAGAAGTAAAGTACCTGCATGGAAAGCACGGGGACGCACACGTGCAGACACAAGACACTGCCCTAGCCCGTCCCCACCCGAGACCCCGGGTCCCAAAGGCGCCCCTCAGCCAAGAGCACCAGCCAGGTGGAGCCCTCAGGTCACCCACGGAGAGACGGGCTCAGACTGAGGATCTGTGCGACCGACCGACGCCCCGCACGCACCTGCTCTGTGAACGCGGACTTCCCGCCGTAGAGGACTCGGGGGAAGCACGAGGTTTGGAGCGTGTTGTAAGCAGCCGGCGATCGATGGGAGACCGTCCCCTAAGCCGGTTCCCCAGGCCTGGCCGGTGGCTCCCTGCTGCTCCCACCGGTGTCTCCTGACTCCGACGCAGGCACCGCCGGACGCAGGCGCGCTGGGCCAGTGCCGGATGGCGAGCAGCACAAGGCGGCTCTAATGGGAAATGAATGAAAACGGTTACTTCCATGAGAAAGGTGATCCGTTCTCTCCCACCGTCGTACTGATCTTCGACCAGCCCTGGGATTGGCAATGAGTGACTTTACCCTCAGGTGCAGACAGGTGGAGGGCAAGGGTGGGACCCGTGGCCATGGGCAGGCTGTCGGCCACACGGCAAAGCATCCCCCGTATAGAGTGCAGGAGGCAGTCCATCAATGATCCTCTCTCATCAGTGATGGTTCTCTCTCCCAGCCTCTCCCTTCCTCCCTGACCTCTGACCGCTCCTCCCTGACCTCTGACCACTCCTCCCTGACCTCTGACCACTCCTCCCTGACCTCTGACCGCTCCTCCCTGACCTCTGACCGCTCCTCCCTGACCTCTGACCGCTCCTCCCTGACCTCTGACCACTCCTCCCTGACCTCTGACCGCTCCTCCCTGACCTCTGACCATTCCTCCCTGACCTGACTGCTCCTCCCTGACCTCTGACCATTTCTCCCTGACCTCTGACCGCTCCTCCCTGACCTCTGACCGCTCCTCCCTGACCTCTGACCGCTCCTCCCTGACCTCTGACCGCTCCTCCCTGACCTCTGACCACTCCTCCCTGACCTCTGACCACTCCTCCCTGACCTCTGACCGCTCCTCCCTGACCTCTGACCGCTCCTCCCTGACCTCTGACCGCTCCTCCCTGACCTCTGACCACTCCTCCCTGACCTCTGACCACTCCTCCCTGACCTCTGGCTGCTCACTCCGTGTGGTCAGGAAAGGGAGGGGAGCGGGTCATTAGGAAAACCTGTGCGTACACTGAGGACTGCTGTCCCTCACAGCTTTTCAGTCCGGCCTCAGCCTGGGGCATGAATTCAAAGCAAAGCTGCCCAAGACGCGTCTCCAAACCCAGCGGAGGGGACTGATGCTCCCGCGTCCCTGGGGCCTGGGGCACCTTTCACACTGCTCCCAGGTCTGCAGCGCGGAGCAGGGCTGGTGGGAACAGCCTGGCCTAAGGGCCGGAGCGGCCCAGCCCCTTCGCTCGCTGGCTTAAAAACCGTGGGCTAGTTAATACCTCGCATTCTTTCTTAATATATATATTTTCTTCTCTTGAAAACTTTCTTTCCTTGTTTTTTTTTTTTTTTTTGAGAGAGGAAGTGGGGGGAGAGGGGAAGAGAGAGAGAAACTACGATCAGTTGCCTCCTATATACGCCCAACAGGGATTGAACCCACGACCCGGATATGTGTCCTGACCCAGAACACAGCCCGCCACCTTCCGGTGCACAGGACAGCCCTCCAGCCAGTGAGCCACCATCAGGCTAGTGACCTGCGTTCCGAAGCCTCAGCTCCACAGCTGAGAGACGAAGGGAAGTGATGTCCCCTCTGCCCGCCTCCCAGGGCCCTGACAAGAATGGGCACAGGAGCCGTACGGAGCCAGAGAGGGGCCCCGAGGTGACCAGACATCAGCTGAGCAGGGTCCTCCCTGGGCAGGGGCCATGCTCAGGACACAGCGTGGACCTGGGGCGTGAGGTCCCTCGGAGAGGACGGTCCAGGGCCGCAGTCAGGGCACAGCCCCTCCCTCCCTGATCGCAGGGCCCCCTCACGCCTCCCTTCGGCAGGGCCGATCCAGGTCCCTGCAGTCAAACTTGAGTCTGCAGGGATCTGGACCAAAGCTGGCCCGTGTTATCAGACAAGGACCAGCCGGCAGCCCCAGCTCCAGGCTGACCACTGAATAAACTGGGTTTTCAGACATATTTTTATTGATTTCAGAGAGCAAGAGGGGGAGAGAGAAACATCAATGATCAGGATCACTGACCGGCCACCTGCACGCCCCCTCCTGGGGATCGAGTCCACCACCCAGGCCTGTGCCCTGAACGGGAATTAACTGTGACCTCCTGTTCATGGGGTGATGCTCACCCACTGAGCACGCTGGCCAGGGTGAAGATACTGGTTTTCAAGGGAGAGACTAAACAGAGTTATTCTTCTAATAAAATAAGTATTTTAATGAAGTATTTGAAATAATTTCAAACATCTGATCAATAAGATTATACACAAATATGAGAATATGCTGCACTTTACAAAAAATAAAGTTAAGCATTTAAATATACAAAAACAACTTTAGGTATAGATCTCTTCGTAAAGTACTCTTGACATACACATAATTTATAACATTTACACAGAAACTTCTGGAACGGAAGACGGGCCACTGGAAGACTCGCTGGAGCACAGCGGGCCGCGACAGCCCATGGAAGGAGGAGGCCCGCCCCCGCTCGAGGGCTCTCCCCGGGAATTCTCTGGGTAAGAGGCAGCGCTTGCCACTTTAGTGAACCTTTCTTGGAGGATGTATTCTCCTCCTGTGACCAACTACAGCCACCATTTGTCACCAGCCACACGGGTGGCATTTAAAACAAAACAGCAAAACAAAGCAGGGTCTGCTTTAGCGAGCATCAGCCTCCTCCTGGGCGAGGCTATGGAACACGCTTCTCAGATACACATGGAGCCGAGCCCAGAGCTGCTAACCCTGCCTCTGAGTCCAGAACCCCCAACAGAGTCCCTATTAAAACCTTTTCATCACCAACCAGGATTTTTTTAATGCAACAAGGTGCTTAAAACATAGGGCAACTAAAAGAGTTTACAAAACTGTCCTTGAGGTTAAAGCGAACACAGAACGAAGAACTTCGTTTTGGAGACTGCAGTTTGGAAACGCTGCAAACATTCCCTTTGCTCGGGCTGGCTGTTTTCCATCAACAAAACATGGCCCTTAGCTCTGGGCCCGATTCCCCCCTGCCCCGCCCTGCCCCGCCCCGCCGCGGGCACAGGCGGCCGCTGCCGGCTTACGCTCCGTCTTCCTTTCCCCGCTCAGTGTGGTGTGGGCCCGCTCAGTGTGGTGTGGGCCGTCAGTCCGGGTGCGCTCCGCCTCTCCACCTGCAGTGAGGTATGTCAGCAGCTACACCTGTCAGATTGCCCCGCAAGCTGGGCCTCGCGTGGCGGCAGCCGCAGCGCGTGGTGCATGAACAGCGGACAGCACCTCAGGCACACGGTCCCATCGGTCGCCGTCTGACACGGGACTCGGCGACCAGTGGCCACAGGCCTGACCCTTCAGTGCCAGGAGGTGGCCCCTCCCGGCACCCAGCCCGGTGCTAGGGGTGCTGGGGGAGCCCGCCCGGCTAGCAGTGTGGCAAGCAAAGCCGTGGCAGGCAGGGCTCCCCGCTGTCCTGCACAGGACATGCCTGCGTCTGCGTGACCTAGTCATGACGGTTCCCAGGAGGAAAGCCGAGTCCACCCCCAACGTGCTCGTAAGACGTAACGGAAGTTCGTGACTGTAAACAAGGCCCCGGGGCTGAGCCCCCGCAGGGCAGCTCCAGGCGGAGCCTCCGAGCCTCGGCCGGAGGGACAGCAGGCAGAAGGCCGGTCACTTCAGAAGCGCGAGGTAGAGCGTGCGTGAGTGCTTCATGTCCCGCTCCTGCTCCATGCAGAACACCAGGTCCCGCAGGCAGACCCGCGTGGCCCGCGGGCGAGGCAGCGGCCTGCTGCCTGTCAGGCTGCAGGTCCCGGAAACCAGAAGGTTGTCTTTTAAGCCCTGGACAGAGGAAAGGGAGAAACACGTTAAAATAAGCCTCAGCCACCGGTCAGTGCCGGAGACGACACAGCGATGCCGTGAGGCCCTGCCTGCAGGACGCGCCGGCGTGAGGGCCCGGCAGTGGCTCACCCAGCTCAGGGCCGGCATCCTCGGCTCCGCGGGCCACGCAGCCTCCTACCGACTTCTCTGCTCCCGCTCCGCTCCACGCCCTTCTTTCTTGGCTGCCCAGACTGTCCTCTTGGAAGGGCTTGGACACGCCCTTCGGGAATAACGGGGACGGCCAACAGTTTTGAGTGTGGTGATTCCACAAGTGCGTGTGCATGTGAGCGCTGTCAGAGCACACACTTTGAATGTGGGCAGTCTCCCGCATGTCATCCGTATGATAAAAGCGACCGTACGGCCGATCCACCAGAACGACTGTCGCTGATGTGCACTGACCACAGGGGCAGACGCTCAACACAGGAGCTGCCCCCGGTGGTCAGTGCGCTCCCACAGGGGGCGCTGCTCAGCCAGAAGCCGGCTCATGGCTGGTGAGCGCAGCGGCGGTGACGGCAGCCTCTCCCGCCTCTGTGGCAGCGCTAAGGAGCAGCAAGCAGGTGGGGAGCAAGGAGCAAGGGGTCCCAGACGGTGAGAGGGCACAAGATGGGCTGAGGGACCCCTGCCCCCCCCCCCAGTGCACACATTTCATGCACCGGGCCTCTAGTTATAGAAATAAGAGGGAAAGGCGTAAGCGGTTCAGATCCCACCACTCTCTGTTCCAAACACCTTCTGGTTCCGTCACTACTCTTTTAGAGCCACAACCTCTAATCATTCCCTCCACATTTTTGTTTGTTTTTTTAAGATATATTTTATTGATTTTTTACAGAGAGGAAGGGAGAGGGATAGTTAGAAACATCGATGAGAGAGAAACATCGATCAGCTGCCTCCTGCACACCTCCTACTGGGGATGTGCCCGCAACCAAGGTACATGCCCTTGACCGGAATCGAACCCGGGACCCTTCAGTCCGCAGGCCGACGCTCTATCCACTGAGCCACACCGGTCAGGGCTGTTTGTTTTGTTTTGATGGAGGGAGGGAAGTCCCACTTTATGGTCTCCAAAACACTAGGGTCAAAACAAGTCAGCTTCCATGGCCCCCTGTCCTGAGCAGCTACTGGAGCATTTGCTAAGCGCTCTGCACACATGATCTACTGTCTTTCACACAGAACTGAAGCACGTTATATGGTAACGTCCCATTTATCAATTGAGGAGACTAAGCTTAGGCAGGTTAAGGCCACACAGCAACATTGTGGGACTCAATTTCTAATTTGATCTACAGGGAGGCTTGACTGGAGCATCGTCCCATATCAAAAGTATTAGGTTCGATTCCCAGCCAGGCAACTGATTGATGTTTCTTTCTCACATGGATGTTTCTCTTTCTCGACCCCTCCCCCCATTTCCTCTCTTTCTAAAATCAGTAAAAACACATCCTCGGGTAAGGATTAAAAAGTAAGTACATAAATGGTGTGCTCTCAGTCACTGCTATATTGCCCATCACATCAGGTACAAACTCACCAATGGCCACCCCTCCCCGCCTCATTTCCCATCACTCCTTTACAGAGCACCTTGACTCCAGCCGAAGGCAGAGATCAGCCAAAGGCCACTCGGGGCCAATCTACTCATCTTCCAAGAACCATTTCAAGTGGTCTACGCCCCCCTCTTCCTGCAGGGAATTCTCACTGTGGCAATTGCCTCACACAGTATAGCACAGCATTTGCTGCCATCACCAGCCCATGGCCAGACCACAAGCTCTCTGAGGACAGGGACTATCATCTCTAGGACATCTAGGACTTAGTAGAGGACACAGACAAAGATAGATTAATAGCAACACTTCCTGAATTGGATCTAGTGGTTTAAAACAGAACCAATGTGAGTTCTAACTCCCCTCAATAGATGAGTGGATAAAGAAGACATGATACATACTAGGTGTACCGGTTAATAATGCGGATTTTTGGAGTTACATCTATGTTGATATATATGCGATTGGATATGTATGCTATTTTGTTGTAATGACAAGTGTCAAAACTTCATATGTCAAATTCGCTGAAGGCGTTAACATCATAGATATTTTTACACTTAAAAATGTCAAATTTCGTGCCAAAAAGAGCATTTTTGGGAAGTTTTAATTCATTATTTTGAAGAAAAGTGCTGCTGAATACGTCGGGAAGCTTATGGTGAACATGCTCCATCTCCAAATACTTGTGAACGCTGGTTTAAACGCGTTAAAAGTGATTATTTCAATGTGAAAGACAAAGATGTCCAGGTCAACCGAAAAAGTTTGAAGACCAACAATGACAAGCATTATTGGATGAAGATGCGTGTCAAACTCAAAAACAACTTGCAGAAAGACTAAACGTTGCTCAGCAAACTATTTCCGATCGTTTACAAGCAATGGGAAAGATTTTAAAGGCAGGAAAATGGGTGCCACATCAACTGAACGAAAGACAAGTGGAAAACCCAAAAGTCATCAGTAAAATGTTGCTTCAATGGCACGAAAGAAAGTCTTTTTTGCATCGAATTGTGACTGGCGATGAAAAGTGGATTGATTTTGAGAATCCCAAATGCACAAAATCATGGATTGATCCAGGTCAACCATCAACATCGACTGCAAGGCCAAATCGCTTTGGAAAAAAAGACAGTGCTTTTGATGGGATCAGGTAGGTGTGCTGTTTTATGAGCTTCTAAAACCAGGTGAAACTGTTAATACTGATGGCTACCAACAACAAATAATCAATTTGAACCACGCTTTGATCGTGAAACAACCAGAATGTGCCAGAAGACACGGCAAAGTAATTTTGCTTCATGATGATGCACCATCACATACTTCAAAACCAGTTAAAGACACGTTAAGAGATCTTGCCTGGGAAGTATTAGCCCACCCGCCATATTCACCAGACCTTGCTCCTTCAGATTACCACTTGTTCCGACCAATGGCACACGCACTTTCTGAGCAGCACTTCGAAAAGGTACGAAGAAGTGGACAATTGGGTCTCTGAATGGTTTGCCTCAAAACAAGAAAAGTTCTAGTGGGATGGTACCCACAAATTACCTGAAAGATGGGGAAATGTGTAGCTAGCGATGGACATGACTTTGAATAAAGCACTTTTGATGTTTCCCTTGAAATTATAGTGTTTTCTTTGATTACAAAATCCGCATTGTTAACCGGCACACCTAGTATATACTATGGAATACTATGCAGCCGTGAGAAAAGATGAAACACTGCCATTTGGGACAACATGGACCTTGAGAATATCGTGCTAAGCAAACTCAGTCCGACAAAAAAAGTCAAGAACCTTATGATGTCACTCATGTGGGATATAAAGCTGAAAGCAACCAACGAACAGATGAGAAAAATAAACAAAAAGCTCAGCCACAGACAACAGCATGGCGGCTATCAGAGGGGAGTGAGTAGTGGTGAAGGTAAAGCGGGTCAAATACACGGTGACAGAAGAAGGTTTGACTTTGGGCGGTGGCACACAGTGCAATATACCGGTGATGTGTCCTAGAGTTGTACACTTGAAACCCATATAATTTCATTAACCAATATCACCCCAATACAGTTAATAAAAAATGAATGAAACCCAATACACCTGTATTAAGACAGTTTTCTAAATAGCAATGTATACCAGATACATACCACTATTCAAAAAATAAGATTGGAAGAAAAAATAAAAAATACAGAATTCCTAGACAAAGGGTAGTTTTATGAAAAAATCCTCGATTCTCTAGTTCTTTTTCTGCCACACTTTGTTTCAAAAACATCTTGATCGGGTGGGAACCTGCTTTCTCCACCGAAGACGTAACCAGGAGAAGATGCTTCCCTAACATAGGAAGCAGGCCTTCTGGCTCTGTTACCATCCTTCTGTAACCATCACATTATCACTATTCCCTCTACATTTCTTTTTAATGGAGGGGAGGAAAGGCCTTCTTATGATCTCCAAAATCACCATGGTCAAACAAGTCAATTTTTTAATTTTTAAATCCTCACCAGAGGCCATTTTTTCATTGATTTTTAGAGTGGAAGAAACACAGAGAGAAACATCAATGTGCAAGAAACACATCGGCTGGTTGCCTCCCACACGGACCCTGACACCGAGGTCCGTGCCCTTAACCGGAATCAACCAGAGACCCTTCCATCTGAGGGGCGAAGCTCTAACCTGTGAGCCAACCCAGCCAGGGCAAGTCACTTAATTTCAACTTAATTTACACATAGTCACCGAATGCCTGGGGGGCACCTATCTAATGGTCAAATAAAATCTCTTTAAAAGATACTATTCAGTTTGAGGGGACATGATGTCACAACCACGTTTCTGCACGCCTTAGGTTAAACCTGGAGCACATTCTGGCTTGCCGCTCCTGCAGGCTCTTGGTCCTGAGCAATTTGTACAGATGCAGGCGACTTCGGCCGGGAGCAGCGTCAGGCACCAGCCGTCCCTCCTCCCTGCTAACACTGCCACCTGGAGGTGGTGTAACGCAGGTGTCATCTCAACTACCGCACATTACCACCATGGAAACATTTCCGTGAGATTTTGCAGAATGGGCCCACCAGCTTTGGATTCGAGCGTACATTAGGAGGAAAGTGAGGCAGGGGTGTCATGGGCAGTGAGTGGCACTTCCGTTGTATATTGGAATTATCTGTTTAAAGTTGCACGGTACACTAAGGAGAGACACTTCTCTTCGTCAGAAAATGTTTACATTATGCTAAAGCTGAGTCTCTATACATTTACAAATGTTTCTACCAAGAGTTGGCCCCAAATCAGGTATTTAGTGTTTTACACGAATTGTGCAACTGAACGGTTAGGGGGCCGCACTATGTCTGGGCAATTCTACCTCCACGTGAAGACCCAGGAACATGTCCCGTGTCCCTCTAAAGACACGTGTGAGGAAGCTGAGCACCACATTCCATGACAGCCCCAAACCAGAAGCAATCCGAAGCCCGTTGGGCGTAGAATAGAGGACGGTGGAGGAGCCACACAGATGGACCACCACACAGCAGTCACAGCTGGGCGCCACGGGGGACAGCTCAGAAATGGGAGGTGGAGGAGGCAGCCACAGGAATATCCGCCGTGTGAGCCCATTTCTCTGTTGATAACAACAGGCCTGGCTGCAGAGCTGAGGACAGAGGCCCGAGGGAGAGGACGGTGACCAGGAGGGGTGGGAGGTCTGCTGGCGATGCTCTCACTGGCGCGTTTGGCTCTGGAAAATCAGAGCCTGGGACTGGGTGCTTTTCTGGATCCACGTGACAGACTTCAAATAAAAGCAGCACTTAACAAAAACCTTGGTGAGGTAGGAAGTAAAAGGGGGAGTAACGAGGGAAAAAGAGAAAACAAAGCAAAATTGTTAAGCAGAAAACACGTACAAAGACCTAATGATCCGGGTAAGGAACAAAGGGGTCGCAGGTCATGCGTGTCACGTGACAAGGCTGACGGGCCCAGGGGCAGAGCCACATGGCAGCTGCCGGCACTGGGTTGAAAAGCAGGTCATGCCGACAGGATGCGGCAGAGCCCGGGGCAAGGTTCCAAATGAAGCCACCCAGGGACGCGGCCCAACAGAAGCGCCTTTCATGCTTCACACTGGCCCAAGGTGACAGCAGCCTCTCCCCCAAGCAGCGGCCGCCTAGGAAGTCAGCCTTCCTCGAACCCGGACACAAATGCATGCCTTTTATTCCGGGGCTGGTGTCTGGGAGAGTCCAGCTTGTCACTTTCACAATGACGGCAGAATCGGCAGCCACCTCTCCACTGACCACAGGAAGCGGGGGTGTGCGGGGGGGGGGGGAGGGTGTGGGGGTGTGGGTGTGCGGGTGTGCGGGGGGGGGGGGGTGCACAGGTAAGTTAAAGCTCTTTCATCGTCAGTTTTCATCCTCTTCCACCCCCGAGTCCTGTCCCGAAGCTCCTCAGCACTGGTTTCTTGGCTCCCCACACTGTCCATGCCACAGAACACGGATGCAGTTCAGAGACCAGACTCTGTAAGGAGAAGAAAAGACTGTGCCCACGTGCTATTCATTTCTGAGGTTTTCCCAACCGACGTTCTACGTGAGGATATGCCTGAGCCTGGACTCCTCCTCCGGATGAAGAGGGTCAGGGGAAGGCGGAGCCCAGTGAGGAGGAAGAGAAACGATGCCCCAATCAGGGGCACACGGACCCTCCCGGAAGCACGGCAAACCGAGGGCCCCGGCTGCTAGCAGGCCCGGCCAAGGAGGTGGGCCTTCACCGTTCGGCCGCAGCACCACACCGAGTTCCTCGTTTTCATAACGAAGCTTCTGAGGTGCTCTCCTGCTCTAGTAAGAAAACAGCGGTCACGTGTTTCACCGGAAGGGTGTCTGCTGGCTGCTTCGGAAAGAGCTGAGTGAGTAGTACCAGCCTCTGCAGGGACACGCATCATGGTCTCTGCCACTCACTCACTCTGACCGTCCCTGGCCTGGCTGCGAACAATCAGCAGACGGGATGTTCACGGAGAACTGCAGACGCCTCGTGATGGTCTCCGGTATTCCGTTTCTCATCGTCCATAACCGGATGCCATCTAGGACAGATACTGGCCATCACAGGAACTCGCCACGTCCAACCAGAATCAGCGAGGTGTCCCATTACCAAGGTCAATCTGCTGCCTCACCACAGGAGAAGCGGACAGACACCACCTCGGGGTGATCTTAAGTTAAACCTGGACGCCTTGGGGCTTCCGGGCCTTTCAAAGTCTCCTGAGCATTTTTAAACAGAATTAAATTCGGGCTTCACAAAAGAAAAAAAACTGTCAGTCACCAATTTCAAAGAAATAGCGCCGTTTTAAGAGTGACACCAAGTAATGTTTAAAATGCACTTATCCAATGCTCCCTCCCGCAGCCTCCTGGAGCGGGCTCTGTGGAGCAGCCCTAGGAGCCTTTCTGCTGCTCTCCCGCGCCCTTACACGGCTACGGCCTTACACGGCTACGGCCTTACACGGCTGCGCCCTTACACGGCTACGGCCTTACACGGCTGCGCCCTTACACGGCTGCGCCCTTACACGGCTACGGCCTTACACGGCTGCGCCCTTACACGGCTACGGCCTTACACGGCTGCGCCCTTACACGGCTACGGCCTTACACGGCTGCGCCCTTACACGGCTACGCCCTTACACGGCTGCGCCCTTACACGGCTACGCCCTTACACGGCTACGGCCTTACACGGCTGCGCCCTTACACGGCTACGGCCTTACACGGCTGCGCCCTTACACGGCTACGGCCTTACACGGCTGCGCCCTTACACGGCTGCGCCCTTACACGGCTACGGCCTTACACGGCTGCGCCCTTACACGGCTACGGCCTTACACGGCTGCGCCCTTACACGGCTGCGCCCTTACACGGCTACGGCCTTACACGGCTGCGCCCTTACACGGCTACGGCCTTACACGGCTGCGCCCTTACACGGCTACGGCCTTACACGGCTGCGCCCTTACACGGCTACGGCCTTACACGGCTGCGCCCTTACACGGCCACGGCCTTACACGGCTGTGCCCTTACACGGCTACGCCCTTACACGGCTACGGCCTTACACGGCCACGCCCTTACACGGCTGTGCCCTTACACGGCTGTGCCCTTACACGGCTACGCCCTTACACGGCTGTGCCCTTACACGGCTGCCGCCTTACTGAGAGGCAGAACTGTCGGGCGGCCCCAGGGCCCATCTCCAAGGCCGCCATCCGGGCAACTCAGCTGCGTGCGGCCCACGTGTTCATCATCTCAGAAGCTGCCCGGGCTACTGGGCGTGGAGCAGCTCTGTTAGGGGCAGAAGACAGACCGGAGGCCCGAGAGTGGAGGACACTAGCTGTCCCCCCGCCCCGCCCCGCCCCGCCCAGGCAGCCTCACACAGCACTGGGCGTCTCTGTGCCTGCGCTTCTAACCTGCAAAGTGCAGGCAGTGACGGCGACTGCGCCCAAGTGGACGGAGAGCTCCATGGGACCAGGGCCTGGCAGGAGCGCACGCTCTGTAATAGCGGCCCTCTCTTCAAGAAATTCATTCATCAGTCGGTTGGGAAGCAGGCAGGCGGACAGAGACGCGTGCCACCCTCCATCCAGGCCTTCCTTCCATCCCCCAGTTAACTAACTGACCGTTCCTGCCACCCTATTCTCTCAAGTCCTGGCTACCTTAGAGCTCATCCGCCCCACACCCGCCTCGTCCTCCCCACACCCCGCCCCATCCACCCCACACCCCCCTTGTCCGTCCCAGTGAAACCTTTAAATGTAGTGGAGCTCTGAATGCCTAAAGCTAAACACAGACTAACGGGCATTTCACACACGGGGCAGCAAGGGAAGGGCACACCCTGGGACGGGGCGTTTTCCCTAAGCTCCTCCAGCGCAGCGAGCAGCCCTCGGCTCGACAGAACCCACCCCGCTTATCACCAGGGTCTCTGGATGCTAAGGGCCACCTAACCCATCCTGCCCCGAATGGCAGGACTAAGGAAACAGACGGCGTTCCGGAATCCTAGCCGATAACCAGGCACAAAAGATGATGTGTAACAGAGGGCGGGAAAGCTGCTCCACTCTCCTCAGACCGCCTGCCCGACTTCACTCTAAGCCCGTGTTACCTCGGGGGACAACTCTAGTCTTAGCCTTTCGGGGGAAAGAAAGCAAGAACTAGGCCTGGGAGCAGGGGGGGAAGTGAAGAAATGGCTTCAAAAGAACAATCGAGCCTCTTCTAAGCCTCGGAAGCAGGGTCACTCAACAGCGCCCTGGCTGCTTGGCCTGTGTGACAGGAACACGAGACCTACATTCCAAAGACCGAGCTTCCAGGCCGGGAGGACAGCGCGGAGGGAGACAGAGCCGGGGCTGACTGCCCTCTGCTGGCCAACAAGCAGGGCTTTTAAGCAACAGGTTCGCCTTGATTACCTTCATTTTATTCTGAGTTATTTCAGAATACTGACGCCCCTGCATGTTAATTCGGAGAATCTTTTCACTTCTAAGTCTTTTATAAAAGTAAACTGTCAAACTAGACTGATGTGACGGCATGCAGCCACGGGCTCTGAGTTCTAACCAGCTGTGTAATTAAGAGAGCAATAAAGATAATACTGGTGGTCCTATGTTAATGACCCCACCTTTACCCAAAAGAATGCCTTCTTAAATTCCAGAGCTCGTTTTCAATTTCCTAGTGAGTCTCCAACGCAATGTCCCACACATTCACCACGTTCCAAGTCATATTCCCCCTCCTCCTTTCCTTTCTTACTTAAAGGTCAGAGACCTCCCTAGGACCAGTATGAATATTACACGGCAATGAGAATGTTTCTAAAATAATAAATAATCCGATCATACTGTTTTCCTGCTTCAAACACCCCAATGGCAAAAATCTCCTACAGGACCAGGTCCAAGCATCCAAGCGTGACATGCACAGCCTCCACGAGCAGACCAACGCTCCCCGCCGTCTCACCTCTCATTCCTTTCTCCGTCTCAGACTGTGACCATGCCACAGGACAGCCTCCGCTTTCTCCCCACGGCAGCCCTCTCCCGCAGCCTCCTCCAGTCCCCGTCCCACCCTTGGACCACATCACCTGAGCTCTTTAAGATCAACTCAGGCAGCACCTTTCCCCAGTGCCACACACACACGTACCACATCGAGATGCGGTGCAGCTCCCCAGTGGTCAGCAGTGCGCGGTACTGACCACCATCACAGGCATCCAGTGAGGGCGAATACCTCCCCAGTGCCACACACACACACACACACACACACACACACACACACACACATACGTACCACATCGAGATGCGGCGCGGCTCCCAGTGGTCAGCAGTGCGCGGTACTGACTACCATCACAGGCGTCCAGTGAGGGCGAATACCTCCCCAGTGGTCAGCAGTGCGCGGTACTGACTACCATCACAGGCATCCAGTGAGGGCGAATACCTCCCCAGTGGTGAGCAGTGCGCGGTACTGACTACCATCACAGGCGTCCAGTGAGGGCGAATACCTCCCCAGTGGTCAGCAGTGCGCGGTACTGACTACCATCACAGGCGTCCAGTGAGGGCGAATACCCTGAACTTCCTCACTCGCCAGGAGGCAAGAACTGTTGCCCCTGAATATTTCAGTGTTTGGCACTTGGTTGGTGTCCATCCCTGTCTGTACAATCAGGTGTCCAGAGCCCAGCAATACACGGAACAAACAGTGAAAAGGAGCCGTATTATGGGCTTCAGAGCATTTACATTAAGACCCTCTGTCATCCTGAGCTTTAAGCCAAATAAATTTGGAGAAAAGCACGCAGCCTTCTGATGGCTTGTTCCCAAGCATTACTCAGCCCTGTAACAACTATCTCATCTCCTCACTGCCACGAAGCTGCCGCCACACATTATACTGGAAATGAAAACATATGGAGATGGATAAATTATAATACGCCAAAGAAACGTGTATAACATCTGAAGACATGGGTAAGATGTACACATTATGTCATTATGTAAAAAAGTAGATTAACAGAAATATTACTGTACTATGAATTTTGTAAAAATGTGATAGGATGTGGATAACTTTCTTCACTAAACCTATTATTTTTGTGAAAATAAACATTTTAAATATAATAAAAGCATAATATGCAAATCAACCAAACGGCAGAATGACCGGTCGCTATGACGTGCACTGACCACCAGGGGGCAGACGCTCAACGCAGGAGCTGCCTGCAGCCCACAGGCCAGTCAAGGCGGTGCCAGCGGGAGGGCCCCCCCATCACCCCGCCGGTTGCCCCGCAGAGGGAGGCGATGGGTGGTGGTGGCAAGGAACGGGGCCGGCGTGCGGACGGCGCCAGACTGGCCAAGGCAGGTGCCTGCGGGTGCCCCCCATCACCCTGCCAGTGGCCCACAGATAGGCCCTGATTGCCGGCCAGCCTAGGGACCCTTCCCATGCGCGAATTTTGTGCATCGGGCCTCTAGTTTTAAATATAAAATTTTATGTTACCGAACCGGGGCAGAATGCTTACATAAATGCTTAAATAGGGACAGTCGGGGGAGCCAAAGGGGTCAGGTGCCAGGGAGGAACTGGCAGTGAAGGGGCTGCTGGAAATGCAGGAAGGAGACAGAAGGCTCCAGCCCTGGACGAGCAAGGCCAGGCTTCCGAATGCCTGTCAGGCAGCTGGGCAGAGCCTGGCTTTGGGAGGGGGCAGTCCCCGTTCCACATCACGTGAGGCAAATGCTGCTTTTCAAAGCCAGATGTGTCCTTCCTCTGTGACGGCAGCAGACAGATCAGCAAGCTGTCTCGTGCCCTGGGAAGGCGAGCTCGGCAGGCTCCGACCCACCGGACGCCCAGCAGGCGCACCGGGACGCCCAGCAGGCGCACCGGGACGGCAGACACTGTGATGCGAGGGCTCTTCCCCTGGCACGCGTGCATCTCACCGTGTCCAGGTGGCGGCCTCGCTGGCCAGTTCCACGGCTTGGTGGCAGTACTTGCATTCGCATAACGGCCTGGAGGAGCCATCGGGGTCCGGAAGACGAGCTATGGCACAGCCCGATGGAGAGATGGTCAGTGAAGGTATACTGCTGAGCCTGCCAGTTGAAGGCTTCTCGTTCTGACCGTCTTTACTAGTAAGAAGAGACGGAAACGCATGTGCCAGATCAATACCTGCTCACCAAGTGCCGGGGTTGCACTGACTTGCTCTCGCAGCAACCACAGCCGAGCACTCGCCGTAATGGAAGCCAATGCCGGCTTAAGTTTATATAAGCAATCACCATCCTGAGAGCCACCCCGTCTACGGCCAACAGGCGAGCTGGAGGGTGTGGTAGGATCACCGCTGCAGCCTCTCCCACCCCCGTGCGGCTCTGCCACCTCTTGGGGGAACAATTTCCCATGTGCTGGTCAGGCCACATTCTAGCCTCTCCTGGGCTGTCTCTCACTCCCAGTCAGGGCCCACGGAGAGAACTCTAGTAGGTGTTAAGTCAGTCTACTCCAATTACGAATTCCACAAACACGGAAGTAGCACCTCCCGCCCACTGGGAGGTGGACCTCAGCCCACACTCCACTGACTGATGGAAATCAGTGGTGCCTGGGCCCCAAGAACCCCTCAGGCCCAGGAGGTTCCAGCAATCCCTGAGAAGTCTAGTAACGTTCCTTGCCCGAGGCCCAGTCACTAGCCGACATGCGTCTTGGGAAAGGCGAGGAGGAGATGCACAGCGGACACTGTGGGTTGTACAGCGGGTCTTTCCTCAGGAGGACCAGCGTTCCCTTCATCCTAGGTCTCTGGGTCCAGGAACTGGCTAAGTCCACGGACGGGTTGAGGGGCTCTAACTCCGATATCTGCTGACATTGCAGTAGCTACACCTGATTAGTCTTTAGCAATTAAGAGCCACCTGCCTCCGACTTCTACCACTCCCGCCGACTTCAGGATCCTGGTTTGATGGCCACAATTTCTGTCACGACCAACTTAAAGAGAACAGCCACCAGAGCCCCGAAGGACGCCAAGGCTCCCCTCATGAATGTGTATCTCAGAGCTTTGTGGGACAGAACAGCTGAGATTTGTGGAAAAATAAGCCGGCAGATTCGATCTTCACAGACAAGCTGGATTCAGATACACAGGAGACAGAGGATTACGTAAGACTGCTATAAAGAATGCACAGAAATAAGAAGCGGAGAGAGTGAGCCTCCGTTTGACTAGAGATGGAATATAGGGAGAAGTACAAAATAAGTATTAAGTAGGAGTGAAGTTCAAGGTGATACATACTTTACAACCTGGCAGAAATTTAGGTTTTATAAAATAGGCAAAGGGAGATGTTCAGAAGCGTTTGGCAGCAAACACGTGCCAGGCAGGGTAAACTACCTGCATAAATTGCTTCCCTCAGCTGGCTTTGCTGACGGGAAAAGTAAAGTAGCAAGCACTCCATCCTACCTCGCTCCCAGGCCCAGCCTCCAGGGGTCTCTTCCTCCTCGTCCCAATGGCAGCCAGGGCGGTGAGGTTCGCATCTCGCTGCTGGATCTGTGCGAGCTCCAACTGCTGCAGCTAGAAGGCGGGAGGAAGAAGGCAGCGTTTACACACAGAGCGCAGAGAGGAGGGACGCTGGCCGGGGAGCCTACTTCTGTCCTCGTCACATATTTACAAAGAGCAGGGTGGAAAATGGACAAGAGTGCATGTGTGTGGTGGGACAGGCAGCCTCAGGGAGATACAAAGAGAGGTCACTTCAGATGAACAAAGAATAAACCAGGGGTAACTGAGTCATAAGTAAAGCAGGAAACATTTAGCTAAAGAAAACTAATTCAGAACCATTTTCTATTTGTTCCACAAATGACAGGATAGCAATCCTTCTTTTAAACTGTGTTTGCTTATATATAAATTGCTAGGAGAGTATTTTCAAGAGTTGTAAATTATCTTTGGTTAATGCTGGCCTTCTTAATAAAATATTTAGAGTCTGATGCTGTCACATCCTGAAATTTGGGGGGTAAAATAGATTTTAGTTAATCCACCCTGCAGTACAAATCAAAGAAGCTATATTTCGGAGTCTTTCACTGCAGAGAAATGGCATCTGCAAGATGGTCACACCAAATAAAGGTTTAAAATGGACTTCTGTCATCAAATTCCTCCCCCCGTGGAGTCAAGTACTTTCTCCCCCTGTGAGCTACACTTCGGCTGCCTGAATTCTCACACATGATATCTCAGAAAATGCTTTAAAACCCTAGAATTTTAATTTGGTTCTAAGACTATTCCCTGCCTTTTTCACATCTAAATAACACATTATTCTAATCAGTAATGAGCCTTCTTACCTTGTTTCTTGCACAATAATGCTTTATGGAGAATTGCATCACCTAGAGTTTTATACTCTACTAGAGGCCCGGTGCACGAAATTCGTGCACGGGGGTGTGTGTTTCTCAGCCCAGCCTGCACCCTCTCCAATCTGGGACATCCCTCTCACAATCCAGGACTGCTGGCTCCCAACTGCTCGCCTGCCTGCCTTCCTGATTGCCCCTAACCGCTTCTGCCTGCCAGCCTGATCAGCCCCTAACCACTCCCCTGCCAGCCTGATTGATGCCTAACTGCTCCCCTGCCAGCCTGTTTTCCCCTAACTGCCCTCCCCTGCAGGCCTGGTCACCACTAACTGCCCTCCCCTACAGGCCTGGTCCCCCCCAACGTCCCTCCTCTGCCAGCTTGGTCACCCCTAACTGCCCTCCCCTGCAGGCTTGATCGCCCCCAACTGCCCTCCCTTGCAGGCGTGGTCCCTCCCAACTGCCCTCCCCTGCTGGCCATCTTGAGGTGGCCATCTTGTGTCCACATGGGGGCAGCCATCTTGTGTGTTGGAGTGATGGTCAATCTGCATATTACTCTTTTATTAGATAGGATAGAGGCCTGGTGCACGGGTGGGGGCCAGCTGCTTTGCCCTGAAGGGTGTCCCGGATCAGGGTGGGGGTTCCCTTGGGCGTGGGGGGGCCTGGGCGAGGGGCCTGTGGTGGTTTGCAGGCCGGCCACGCCCCCCGGCGATCCAAGCAGAGGCCCTGGTATCTGGGGTTTATTTATCTTCTACAATTGAAACTTTGTAGCCTGGAGCAGAGCCAAGCCTTCTGCTTGCTCCGTGGCGGCAGCCATTTCTGTTGGGATTTATGTATCTTCTATAATTGAAACTTTGTAGCCTTAAGCGGAGGCCTGGGCCGGCCAGGGTGTGTGGAAAGCTTGGCTTCCTCCATCACCGGGGGCAACCCTAGCCTCTTGCTCTTTCCAGCTCCGTGGCTGCCACCATTTCTGTTTGGGTTTATGTATCTTCTATCATTGAAACTTTGTAGCCTTGAGTGGAGGCCTAGGCCGGCAAGGGCAGGCGGAAAGCTTGGCTTCCTCCATTGCTGGGGAAACCCAAGCCTCCCTCATGCTCTCTGTGGCCGTAGCCGTCTTGGTTGGGTTTATTTGCATATTCGCTCCTGATTGGCTGGTGGGTGTAGCAGAGTGACAGTTAATTTGCATATCACTTTTATTAGCTAGGATTCTCTAATAAAGGGAATATGCAAATTGACTATAACTCCGTCACAAAGATGGATGCACCCACAGCTGAGGCCAAGTTCCCAAAAGGAGCCTTAACGAGCAATCAGCAGGGACCTGAGGCTACGCCCCCCGCCCTGGCATCAGGCTGGGGGACCTCAGGCCACACGCCCCACCCCTGTGAAGCTTGACAGGGGACCTCAGGCCACGCTCCCCATCCTGGCACCGGGCTATGCCCCCTGCCTGGCAGGGCTTAACAAGGGTGGGACTGGCCAGGTCTGGATCTAGCCCAATTGGGTAGGGCCGGCTGGGTCTGGGTCTCATGCAATTTTGAGGTGCATGTGGGTGGGCGGGGACTTGACTCTGGATCCCATGGTGAGCCCCGGCCTCTGACAGGAGGAAGGATTTCATATACATTTTACTGATTTTCTTTCATCTCTGACACTTCTAGATAAAGGGCAAATAGCAATATTAAATTATTTCCTCTAATTAATCCCCTTTTAATGTGTACAAATTTCATGCACCGGGCCACTAGTGTTTCTATAAACAAAAATCCAAAATTCTTCAAGGTGAAAGTTTTTAATTTATTATGCGCTTAATCATTCAATACTTATTCTTTTGCCCCGTTTCTGCAGGTTGCACTGTGACGCTAGCATGTCAGCAGGTTTATGTCCTGCATTCATTTTTCTTCCTTCTACTCAATAACAAAGGAAGGTGGGAATGCTAGGACCTGCCAAAAAGGAAGTGAATTCTTCGTCTTACTCTGCAGATGCCCTGACTCCCATTCTGACGGAGAAAGGAGACATCCAAGAGGAAGGAGGGTTGCAGTATAGACAGCACATGCGTAGGAGTCAGGACGTCGGAGCTCCAAGCTCAGACAGCTCCCCTGACAACTTGGATGGTGGGGTGAGGAAGGAAAGCATGAGGACTGGACGGCCATCGAGGGCACAGCACACACTCAGACACGTCTGCAGCTGCACGTCACACAGATGTGCCTGCTTGTTTGAAACGAACTTGGCAATTAGGAATCTATTAAAAACCTTTCTCAAACAAAGAGGGAAACAGAAGAATGTCAGTGCTTACATTTTAGGAAAGGTAACTAGGAAAAAGATTTTTATGTCAAAAAGTGTCAGTATTTAAAATATAATGTTACAACTGAGAGAATGCTTATATTTTTTCAGGCAAAAATGGAAAAAGGGAAGAAGCCCTAAAGTTGAAGCGGGGATATCCAGACATGTTAGCCCACAACAATAAGGGTTCCAAGCAGACAGGCAACCTGCCGAGTCCCCAAGGCTGGCAGGGAGGGAGCGAGCGGCGTCAGTGCACTGGGACGAGCTGCAGGCAAACCAAAGCAGCCGTCTTCTTAAAGTGCCCGATGGGAATGCCCCACTGGAAGAAGTTACCAGAAGGATGAGAACCATTTTATAAGAACGGGCCAAATGTGGGTTTGCCCTTACATCCAGAATGCAAAGGAGAAATGACGGTCTCTACAGCTGCATGGGAGAGAAGGGACCACAGGGGAGAAGACCCAGATCAAAACTCTCGTCCTCACAGGCGAAGGCAAACATGGACCATGGAATTATGCAGGAGGGGATTCACGTTGTGGCTTAATATTGGTGTGACAGGCATCACTGCTGACACACTTCCTAGCAACATAAAGCCTAACTTCTCTGAGCAGCTCTTCCGAGTCCTGTGTTCAGAAAATGCAGTCCTAACCTGTTTCCTAGGACCAGCCTGGTGGATAGTGGGAAAGGAAAGCAGAGCAGTTATGAATCAAGGAACCCTAAGAAATCTGTGCTAATGTTCACAAATGAACCAAGAAAATGTGTCTCACCCCCCTTCCCCAAAAAATCAGAAACGAAAGCTTTATGCTTTATACCACTGTGATAACCATAGCACATCCCAAATGAGAACCTGACAAATGACCACATAAGAGAACAATTCAACTCCATTTTATTAAGGGAGGGTCAGTGATTTTTGCAACTAAACAAAGTGTGGTATCCCTCTGTGCTTGACTCTAAATTAGGCCCCTTAGAACATTCAAGTCAGTAAGAGCTCTGGGGGTCAGGGAAAGACAAAATGACAATATTTCACTTTATCAAACATTTGCGACTAACACAGAGTGGCTCTGTTCTTGGAATGGGGCCAGGGTATTTGATTCTTTTTTTAATCAAGTAGATCCAAGATAGAACACTTGCAAAATATTTTGGAAAGAAATTATATTGAATTCATTTAATCTTGCTAGGAAAAAGAACAAAACGAAGGTGGCAAGGGAGAGGGGAAATACAGGCTTGGTACCACCTGCTCTCATTAAGAGAAGTACTGTTTGTTCACATTTACTCTTACAAATTAAAAAAAAAAGCTGTCTACCAATTCATCTCTCAGGAAATAATTATACACAATATAAAAAACAAACAAACAAAAACATGCCACACAAACCACAGGAAAAGTTCATCTCAGATTCAGATTTTTATGAAGGAGGAACAGGCAGGTAAGATCTTTAAGGATAAAAGGGTAAGCTTTATGATGTATTATTTTCCATAACAGGGATAGACTGGAAAGAAAGTGCATAAGCATCTTATCAATCCTTAATTAAAACAAAGGGATACCCATGGCTCAGAGCAATAATAGTTGCCCACCCCAAAATAATCTGTCATTAAGCCAAGCTTGCTGATAAAGGATTATAGGTACAGTTCTCATATTACTTTTTTCAGATCCTATTTTTACCTAAGTTTTCCAATGGAAAGACATGAACATGAGAAATGTTTTGCTGTTGAAATGAAATGTTTCTGGTGTCAATTCTCTTTAATGGTTTCCCTTCCAGTTCTCCTCACCCCAACCCAGAAACCCTGCCATTCAGAGCTCACGTATTTTCCTTCTCTACTTGAGTGTAAAAAACGCACGTTGATTGTAAGATTCTTACTAGATTTCCAATTGCTTGCCTCAGCTCCTACATTAACCCAAACAATCAGGGCCTTTAAAACCTCCATGAATAACCTGCTGCTGCTGCTGGCCCCTCGGAGCCGCGTGCAGCGATGTTAAGCAACAACAAATTTCATAGTTCAAGAGGCGCAGTTAAGGAAAAAGGTGGCTCAGGAAATCACTCTTTTAAGCACCAAGATCCTTAAAATTGCATGAAATCAGTCAAGTAACTATAGAAACCAATTTCTTCAGCTTCATATCACACGTCTCACACCTCGATTGTCTTTCTTATTGTCTGCTGTCAGATCCTTCATCAGAAATGTGAACGGGCTTGATGATTTATTCAGCAGGGAAAAGAATCTGTAGGTCAAGTGAAAAATTTCTCACACACACACACACACACACACACACACACACACTCGCGCGCGCGCACACACACCCCAGCTTCAACCTCAGGTACTTTCATTTCCTTCTGTTCTCTGCAGCTCTGGGGGCAACTCCAGTGAGATCCAATATTAAGGCTCAATTAAAATAAGCTCCAATTAGTGGAGCTTTTTTCTCTGGGGCTAGAAAAGTCAGGAAATGGATATTGGGAAATGTAAAAAGTCAGCTACTGAGAGGAGGCTGCAGACATAAATGAACTTATTTGTTGATTTCTACAGTTGCTATGCAGAGGCCTCTGGGAGTAAAAGCTTAACCAGTCTAAGCTATAAACGAAACCCCTGCAGCTAAACACGAACTGTGTGAAACAAGGGCTCCATTCCAGAACAGAAAACTGCTGGGCCTAGAAAATTAAAAGCCAGAGGCGCTTTCCATTTAAAACTAAATCCCAGGACCGCCTCCCAGCCAAAGAATTATAAGCAGTATCAGATTTACAAAACGAACAATTACCCTGGAAAAATGTAGCCTATTGTACGGCCCCAGATACTAAATCTCAGAAGTTACTTTTCCCCTAACCCCACACTGTTCCCTCCTGTGCTGCTGGGGCCCACAAAGGGCCCTTTCGGGCGGCCCACGCCTGGACGCAAAGGCTCAAGGAGAGCGAGCACACCCTCGCTGGCCTCGTTCGAAGCGCTGCCCTTGCCCTCGGCAGCTCCCGTCCTCCCAGGGCCTCGCACATGGCAAGCGCAGCCAAGGCGGCCCTGACTCCATGCCAGGGGAGAGCTGCCAGCCGCCCCCAACACAAAGGCAAACAAGGGAACTTGAAGTCCTACCTCCTTGGCTTTCTGCTTCAGTCTCAGCTGCTCTGGATCTTCTTTATTGACACGGCTCTATCAAAGGAAAAGAAAATTTAATAGAAATTACAAGCATCTAAACACCATAGCTGCCGTTAAATATTTAATAAATGACAATTTTCTCTTGTGATTGAAAACCTGAGCTCCAGGGGAAATGCCTCAGTCTAGTTCTGTGCACTCTCCCCCTCACCGCCCCCGCCCCCCGCGGCCCCCCCTATCGCCGGCGGCTGCTGCAGCTCCAGCCTGGAGCTCCGACCCAGCATGATGCTAACAATGTCAGGCAGGTTCAGTGGAGGCATGACGCTGCTCCTGCCAGGGCACGAAGAGCTAAAACACCATGGTATGGATGCAGGAAAAGAAAAGAAGGGTAACTGTTGGCTTAAAGGAATGAAAACAATCAACAATGGCTAATCTTTAGGTAAAACCATTTGGGGCGGGGGGAGGACTACTAAAATCAAGACCCTGACTAGCTTCAAACCAATTCTCTCTCTCTTAGAAAGTGTAATTTTTTAAAAAAATTAAGTAGAAGCTGGCCAGGGTCACCCAGTGGTTGAACATCCACCTATGAACCAGGAGGTCATGGTTTGATCCCCAGTCAGGGCACATGCCTGGGTTTCGGGCTTGATCCCCAGTAGGGGGTGTGCAGGAGGCAGCCAATCAATGATTCTCTCTCATCACTGATGTTTCTCTCTCTCTCCCTTCCTCTCTGAAATCAATAAAAATATATATTTTTTAAAAGCGCAATGTGGAACATCATGCAGCAGAAGAGTAAGTTAGGAACACAGTACAGGCCTAGTGCTGTCTCATTGAACATAGTTTACCACTGGCCAGCCTCCAAATTCCCACAGGAGAAAAAAAAAAAAAAAGATCCAGAGAGGGAGGAACACCGAACAGACCGTCAAACCTCAGAGGGAAGGTGGGGGGGGGGGGGGGGGGGCGGGGGGAGAGAAAGAGGTAAGAGATCAACCAAAGGACTTGTATGCATGCATATTAGCATAACCCACGGACACTGGGGCAGTGGGGGCTTGTCCTGGGGGTGGGAGTGGCCAGGGAGGGGTCAATGGGGGAAAAAGGAGACATATAATACTGTAAACAAAAATAAAATAAAAATAAAAAAGAATCTTGGTAAAGGAGATGAGCATTCTTTATATAGTTCTGGCAACTTTTTGGTGAGCATGATATAAATTTTTAAAAAGAATTGTTTCTGAAAAGTGATTCCAATGTAGTTAGGGTACTCTAAAAGGGGTGGCTGCCAAGAAGGCTAGGAACTAAAACTCAGGTGTTTAAAATCCAAAACAAAACTAGTGTCCATTGGGGGGTGAGGGCATGTATGGGAGTGGGGTGGGGGTGGGGGGCAATGGTAAGATATGTACACATATAATACCTTAATAAAAATTTGAAAAAAAAAAAAAAAAAAAACTAGTGTCCAACTCTGAGGCTATGCACGAAGGCCCAGCGCTGGAAGGAACGGTGGGGCAACAGACGCAAGCTGCAGCGGGCTGAGCTCCCCTCCCCGGCACCAGCAGTCCAGGCGAATGTTAAACAAGGGAAGAGGAAATAATAGCTTCACCTGTTCTCTCTTTCACTCCCTCTCTAACCCATTTCTGGAATCATACGTTTTGTTCCATAAAATCCTAATTACTCTTAATGTTACCCACACCCTGCCTGTCTACCTTCCCGATTTTCCTCTCTCACCTTCAACGTGCTGGGCATAGATCAATCACACAGCTAAGAACACCATGAGAACGGTGTAAGACACTTGTTGGGGTGATGCTGGCACACAGAAATGGAGAATGAGGTATCTCATTAAACTACATTGAATGAAAGCTACCGCACCCTTCCATCCTGGGTGTGAGACACTTTATCCCAAGAAATCCTTGAGAGAAGGCTGCAGCCCAGTAAAACCAAGACAGCCAGCCAAGGGCAAACCGTCCTGCCCTCCTGGCCAGCCATGCTCACTCGGGGCCTCACCTTGGCTGCCTTCAGTAACAGCTCCCTTTCTTCTAAATCCTTCCTCTGCTTCTCCAGCTGATCCAGCTTTTCGAGAAATTTGAGCTGTGACCTGGTATCACTAGCCAGGATGTAATTTTCACTTGTCTGGAAATAAAGAGAGTCTTATGATGGTCCTAGGCAACACATTCGCATTACGTCTTGTCACAAATCAGCTAACGGCAGGAACAGCAATACACAACAGGGCCGCTAATTTTTCAGAGGTAATGTTTTAATTTCTGTGAAACAAACGTAACGAAAAAAGAACTTTAATTACCCTTAAAATGTGAGAAATGATTAAGCATTTAAATTTTGAAGTTTTCCTAGTAAGCTTCATTGGGAAAGGGTGGGGGAATTAAGCCAAAAATGATCCTAACAAGAAGTAAAAAGCAACAGAGCGCAGCATTTAACTATAATCTAAATCTTTTTAGTTAAATTACTGTCTATCTGAGCAGACTTTAATATGATTAATTAAATCTCAGGCCTGTGAAGGATAAAAACAAAACAACTGCTTCACTGAAAAATGGACCAAAGATGGAAGTTATCACCCTTGTTTCCATCGATGGATTGCTCTAACCTTGTCAAGTGAATAGTTCCCACCAGACTAACAGCACGAGGTAAGACGGCGAACATTCCGATCATAAACCCTGTTCTGAGGGTTCCCTTAAGCCAAACACCTCCCACGGGCCTCATGCAGCCCCCCACGATATTTTTGTGGCCCAGCCAATGCAATGGGACCTAAGAAATGTTTTAATAAAAATTTAGTGAGAATTTTTACAATATCCTGTTATACATAATTATTAATAACGAACTACAACGTTCGCTAGTGACTGATTACTCTAATCGTGTTGCATTCATTTCCCTTACGCGCAGGCGCACCATTTCTCTCCACTAATACCCGCAGCGAATATTTTAGCAGCCGATGGTCACGTCATTAGTCTTGGACTGACTTATCTGATGTGCGCAACAGGAAATATTCCGCTTTCGGAGAACAAGAAAAATAGGTTTATTTGCATTATGCTTATTAATTTGTGCAGTTATTCAGTGTCTGGTAAGTTAATGTTCAAGATAAAGTATTTATTTTTATTAAAATGTTCTATTATTTTGTTAACAATTACTCATTTATTTTAGTCCTTTGTCTCTATCAAAATAAACCTACGTTTCTATGAAAATTGAAGCTTCCGTTTGCTTTTGTGGCCCACATAAATTTAAACCTTGTTTGACGCGTTTTGCCTTTGAGTTTGACATCCTTGCCTTAAGCTATGAACTTGGACAGACCTACAGTAAAAGAAATTAAATATCCTATATAATCCTATATAATCAAAGCCTAATATGCAAATTGTTCGACTGGGAGTTCGACCACTCGCTATGACTTGCGCTGACCACCAGTGGGCGGCGCGGAACATGGCAGGCGCTGGCGACACGGTACTGGCAGCAGGCAGCAGTGGAGGTGCTGCGGGCCCCAGTGGGCCCCAACGAGGGCAGGACCGCGGTGGGATGGCAGAGAAGGTGAGTGGGCAGCGCCAGGCCAAGGCGGTTGTGAGCGGGGGCCCGATCGCCCCACCAATAGCCCCACAGACAGCAACAAGCAGCAGTGGCGGGGGGTGGGGCAACCACCCGGCTCCCAGGCGCTGAGGGAGCCTGGCAGGAGGCTCCCCGACTGATCGCCCCGCAGGTGGGATGATGGAGCAGGTGAGGGGGCGGCACCAGGCCATGGCGGGGTGCCAGGCGGGCCTGCAGTGCTGTGAGGCTGGGGGCTGGGAGCCTGGGGCCTGATCCTCGGATGCCACCCCAAGGGACCCCACCCGTACACGAATTCATGCACCAGGCCTCTAGTACACTTTATAAATGAGAGCCATACCAGAAATATAATTATGCCCTAATTGATCCATAAAATGATAAAATCTACGTTGTTTCATCTATTCTGATGTTTCAGAGTATAAAACCATCTAAATACCTCGTTATTTTCTTTATCTGGTCCGACGACCTACCCGCCTCTCTGATGCATGGATGAGTGTGTATACTTGTGGTGGAGGGCAATTCCCATCCACATGAGTCACCCTGCCTCCCTTCGCCTAGTGATCCAGAAGTCAGGCTACAGGAGAGGGACCACAAGATTGTGTAATTGGAAACGTGGAATGTTTCTAAACACTCAGTCCAACAGCCAGGGTCTGGCTTGTAAACCATGGGTACAGCACCACTCCCATCTTTGTTTTACCCCACGCTCACGGTGATCCAGAGAACTGGGACTGAGAGATTTCCTATGTCCAAGGTTCTTTTCAAATTAAATTTTTATTGTTGGCATTTCACTAGATCACAGGAGTATAGCACAGTGCTAGCGAGCAAGGCTGCAGTAGTGCTACTCACTTTACTTCATGGACAATAACAAAAAGAACTCTCAAGTGCTTTCTAAGTTAAATAAAACCGATAGAATGTGGACTACATTATAGGTCAACCACAGAGACATAAACATAATAATCAGTGGTTTCTGAAATACTTCATCTTTACAATTTCTGTGTTCAGATATACTAGAGATAGTTTACTTTAAAAAGACAACAAGTAGTAAATTAAAAAGGGACAGAGACTTTCTAAACTTTAACCCAATCTCATTCCCATGCTGAGATTCCGCTTCTCTCCCCCGACTTTGATAAAGCCACCCCTGGCTTCATGAATGCATCCTTACTGTACTCTCCCACACACAAAACAAGTAAGTACATTCTCCTCTCCTACCGAGTCCCCAACCTTATTTCAACAACAGTACCCCAGTCTCATCCTGTTCCTTCCTGCCTACCCAGTGGCCTAACTGAAGATTTCGTGCACCCCTGGGTATGGCTTAGCAATAAAAATACGAGGACTTAGCCGAAACCGGTTTGGCTCAGTGGATAGAGTGTCAGCCTGCGGACTGAAGGGTCCCGGGTTCGATTCCGGTCAAGGGCATGTACCTTGGTTGTGGGCACATCCCCAGTGGGTGGTGTGCAGGAGGCAGCTGATCAATGTTTCTAGCTCTCTATCCCTCTCCCTTCCTCTCTGTAAAATATCAATAAAATATATTTAAAAAAAAAAAAATACGAGGACTTAGACCAGTGGTTCCCAATGTGGGCACATGCCCCACAGGGGGGCAGTTTGATTTTTAAGGGGGGCAATTCGAGAATGTGTTATTAACAGTGAATTTTTTGCATTTCTTATCATTCTAGGGGGGTCTCATTTACATTGTATAAATATATATTATGACATATGCATTTCAGTTCTCTACTATGTTTTGAAACTTTATTTGCTATTTTTTCATGTCACTTCATATTATTGTTTAAACAATTTCTTAGTGATGTCTTCCTCAGGACTTCAACTGTCCTTTCGTTCTTTTCTTTTTCTTTTTCATGGATTCCATGTTCTTTGGAAGCTTGTTTAGACCAAGTGAATGGCATTTTCAGCTTCCTCCATATGAACAGGAGTTCAATATTTGAATAATAAGAATTATATGTCACAAGGGGAGGGATCAGGATTTTAGAGATGCTTGGGGGGGGGGGGTGGGCATGGCTGAAAGAAGGCTGGGAACCCCTGACCTAGACAAATGGTAACATCGTCAGTGAATCCCAGCTCAGGAAAGACCGCAGTCCCTCCCTTTCACCTGGAACACTGAGCCCCTGACAGCCCGACAGCCACAGACAGGCAGGAGCCGTCATTCTTCTTCGTGGGAAAACACCTGGCAGACAGATCAAAAGCTTTGGACCTCATGTCACTTTCTACTGCTTTACTGAAACCTCAGTCTGTGGACTGTGACTGATTAGGGAATTATATCTAACCAGGTGCAAGATTATCAAAAGCAGATGGATTTGAAATGGGGGAGTGGGGAAATGGGATTTTGCTTTTAATAAAAGTAGCTCGCTTTTGTGAAATTCATGGAGTAAGGACATACAGAAGGCCAAGAGACATAGGAAAACGTGCTCAAAGTCACTAACCATCTGAGCGATGCAAATCAGAATGACCATGAGGTACCAGCTCACACCTGTCAGAATGGCTAGCACCAAATCAACAAACAAGTGCTGGCGAGGATGCGGACTGGTGAGCCACTGCGCAAAACAGCATGGAGTTTCCTGAAATATTTCTTTTTCGATAAATAATGATCTGCATTAGAGTAAATGAGTCTCCACCATATGCTAGCAAATTCTACTGTATGCTCTTTTCAAATAAAGATATGAAAAACGCTGTGCTGAAAAAAAAATCATGGAGTAAAATTTCCCACACTGTACAGGTAATAAAATATATCCTCTCAGGGATGGACTGACATACAAAGGCGGGGTCAATGCTCTGACACAAAGATTATTGCAACCAAAGCCTACAAAGTAAGTGTAATTGTTGAAAATATGTTTTTATTGATTTCAGAGAAAGGGAAAGAGATAGAAACATAGATGGGAGAGAAACATTGATCGATGGGCTGCCTCCTGCACGCCCCCTACTGGGGATCGAGCCCAGAACCCAGGCACGTGCCCGGACCGAGAATCGAACCGTGACCTCCTAGTGCAGTGGTCGGCAAACTCTTTAGTCAACATAGCAGCAAACCGCGGCTCGCCGACCCCTGTCCTAGTGCATGGGACGACGCTCAACCCCTGAGCCACCCCGCCAGGCCAAAATAATCTTGCAGTAGATCCAAATATAACTAAATGATTATCGTTTCTCTTTAAAGGAAAATGTGGCTGCCTTCCCATGTGTACAAATTCAGACAGGGGCACTGACTGTATTAAGGAGCGTGGAGAGAGGTGATGGGGGAAAATCAATCAGGACAGGCAGTGAGTGCACAGACAGAAAGCTACGAAGGTATTAGCTTTGCGCTAAGTTCTTCAGGGAGGTTCCAGATGGGGGAGATACTATTCATTTTGCAAAGGGTAACCAAACCCTTAGAACACCTGCTATTGACATACAACAGAAGAATTGCATCTGAAGGCTGTACACAATAGAGATCTGGAGACAACTCAGAATAGTGAGCTCTGCCTGGGAAATTCTATTCCATGCTAAACTGTACGTGTTACATTTTGTATAGAAACGGCCCATCGTAAACAAAAGTGCACGATGTATCTCTGAACCAACAGGGTGATGGAGGCAGGAATAGGGGAAAATCCAAGTTTGAAAAATTATGGCTCTAAATGTACACAGCCCTGGCTCAGTGGTTATGGCATCGGCCTGCCCACTGGAGGGTCACTGGGTTCTAATCAAGGTCAAGAGTAGAGTTGTGCCCTGACCGGTGTGGCTCAGTGGATAGAGCATCGGCCTGCAGACTGAAGGGTCCCAGGTTCGATTCCGGTCAAGGACATGTACCTTGGTTGCAGGCACTTCCCCAGTAGGAGGTGTGCAGGAGGCAGCTGATTGATGTTTCTCTCTCATCGATGTTTCTAACTTTCTAACTCTCTATCCCTATCCTGTCCTCTCTGTAAAAAATCAATAAAATATATTAAAAAAAAAAAAAGAGTAGGGTTGCAATTTCCATCCCAACCTCAGTTGGGGCTCATGCAAGAGGCAAACAATTGATGTCTCTCTCACACATGGATGTCTCTCTCGCCTCTCTTTCCTACTCCCCCCTCCCCTCCACTCCCTCCCACTCAAAAAAAAAAAAACAAAAAAAACCAACAACAAAAAAAAACAATCAATGGGAAAAATATCCTCACTTCTTGAGCAAGGATTTTTTAAAAAATATACACAAAAGCTCTGGCTGGTGTGGCTCAGTGGTTTTGGAGCATTGTCCCATAAACTGAAAGGTTGTGGGTTCTATTCCCAGTCAGGGTTCAGTCAGCGCATGTGCAGGAGGCAGCTGGTCAATGTTTCTCTTTCACATCGGTGTTCCTTTTCTTTCTCCCTTCCTCTTACTCTAAAATCAAACATATCCTCGGGTGAGGATGAAAAAGAAAACTGAAGTTGTAAAATACACACACACACACACACACACACACACCCACGGAATGAGAAGTACACAAGAAATAAATCAATTAAACAAACAAAAAAGGCAGTAACAGAGGAAATGAGACAGAAAATAGTGAAATAGCAGTTCTTCCTCGTCAGTAACTACTTTAAACGGAAATGGATTAAACTAGCCAATCAAAAAGTAGAGGCTGGCAGAATGGATAAAAAAACATAATCCAACTATATGTGTGTCTACAGGAGATTCACTTCAGATGAAGGCACATATAAAGGTTGAAAGTGAAAGATGAAAAAGATATTCCATGTGAAAAACAACCACAAGAAAACATGGGTATATTAATACCAGGCAAGATAGACTTTCAGTCAAAAATGGTTAAAAGCTACTACATATAGTGACAAAAGAGTCCATTCATCAAGAAAACATACACACCAGGACTCTTGCACTGAAGGGTCGTAGGTTCGATTCCGATCAAGGGCACATACCTGGATTGCAGGGTTGACCCCAGGTCCCAGTCGGGGTGCATACAGGAGACAACCAATTGGGGTGTGTGTGTGTGTGACTCTCTCTCCCCCTCTTTCCCTTATATAGTTCAATAATAATACCAGAATTCTTCAATTCATCACTTTGGATAATGGGTAGACTATCTAGACATAGATCAATAAGGAAATGGAGAACGGAACACAATAAACTGGATCTAGCAGACATACATAAACACTCCACCCAGCTACAGCAGAACATGTACTTTCCTCAAGGGCACATGGAACATTCTCCAAGACAGACCATAAGCTAGGCCACAAAACAAGTCTCAGTAAATTAAACTGATTAAATCACACCAAGAATCTTCTCTGACCACAATAAAATGAAGCTGGAAATCAAGAAGAGAAGGAAAATGGAAATTTCACAAAAATGTGGAAATTAAACAACAATCTCTAAAACACCTGTTAAAAATTGTCACTCTTAATCAACCAATGAATGAATCAAAGAAATCTCAAGGAAAATTAGAAAATAAAGAGGAATGAAAACAAAAACACAATGTCTCAAACTATTTATGCAGTAAAACAACTGCTCTGCGCAAAATTTATAGCAGTAAATGCCTGCATTTAAAAAGGAAAATCATATAGATCAGTAATCTGCTTTTACATCTTAAGGAACTAAAATAAAAATTAAAGTAGGGCCGAAACCGGTTTGGCTCAGTGGATAGAGCGTCAGCCTGCGGACTGAAGGGTCCCGGGTTCGATTCCGGTCAAGGGCATGTACCTTGGTTGCGGGCACATCCCCAGTGGGAGGTGTGCAGGAGGCAGCTGATCGATGTTTCTCTCTCATCGATGTTTCTAGCTCTCTATCCCTCTCCCTTCCTCTCTGTAAAATATCAATAAAATATATTTTAAAAAAAATTAAAGTAGGATCATTACTGATCTTACAGAAATAAAAAGGATGATAAGATAATACTATGAATAATTAATGCCCTAGAAGAAACAAAGTCTAGAAACATACCCAGGAAATACTGATATTGGGTTTTTTAAAGCTTTTTCTTCTTCTCATCACAGGTTTATAAGTCAGTCCAACAAATTCTGACAAAGATTTATAGAAGTGAGGACCTCAGCAACTATATAAATAGCCCTGCCAAGGTTCCAAATGAAGCAGAAAGGAGAGAAAATACGAGTCCTCCAGGGACGTGCCAGTGACCATGCTGCCCTGGCGTCCTTGGAACCCATGGCGCGGACAGCATCACATGACCATTCTAGCGAACTCAAACCCCGTGAGACTACCCACACCCCATGTGGTACAAAACCGCGGTATAAACAGTCCTTGGTACTGGGGGGAAGCTCCATCTCTATCGTTTTTCTTTTTCATCCCTCTCCTCTCTCCTCCAATACCACGATTCAGTAAACCAAGGGCTTTCATCTTGATGGTGGCAAGTGATTTGGTTCACACCATAGGGGCAGAAAGGCCATCCTTCCTGCAATGTTTCAGATATAAAGCAGTCCATCGGAGAATGAGTGGCACCAGTACGAGCACCGAGGCAATGATCTGACGGACTGAAGGAACAGGAGTGTGAGCAGAGCACAGACCGCTGAAGAACAGAGCTCCCCAGCGCTCCGTTCTCACACATCTCCTTCCCCATCACAAGCTTTCGAGGAGAAGCCACGGCAGAGCAGATGCGGATTTCAATTTACACTGGCACAGAAGCTTCGGATACCCTTTTAAACTCTATTTTAAATGTTGTTTGTCATGTAAGCGAATTAAGGAAGGCAAATTAGGAATGTGATTTTGATTTTCTTCCAACATAAAATATATCGCAATCATTTTCTTTAAAAATATACTTAGAGCCGAAACCGGTTTGGCTCAGTGGATAGAGCATCGGCCTGCGGACTGAAAGGTCCCGGGTTCGATTCCGGTCAAGGGCATGTACCTTGGTCGCAGGCACATCCTCAGTGGGAGGTGTGCAGGAGGCAGCTGATCGATGTTTCTCTCTCATCGATGTTTCTAGCTTTCTATCCCTCTCCCTTCCTTTCTGTGAAATATCAATAAAATATATTTTAAAAAAATATATATATACTTAGAATACAAATCCTTCCCCCAAACTATGACATGACAAAGAGGAGAGAAGACCCTCGACTTCTCGCGATTCCCTTTACCTTGTAGGCTGTCATTCGATGCCGAGCAATAGCTGTCAGCTTTTCCAGAAGGCCTCGCAGTCGCTCCTGTGTTGCATGGGAGATCAAATTCACGGCCTCAGAGCTCAGTTCCGTAATGTCATGCTTTTTACCTGTGCGTGCAAAGAAACCCAGGATGTGTTTGGGTGGAGGCTGATAATTGAAATAATTAGCACAGCAGGTATTCTGTTCCCCCTGGAAGTCAGACCCATTATGAATAAAGGTTTGGAGATTATGATTTTCCTGGTAAAGTCACAACTTCCAAGATCTTAGACATTATATTAATAAAACCTAGCCTGAAGCCTCAGAAAATATAGACATTGTTTCGCTTAGCCTCTAGGATCATTCTCCTTGCAAGGTCATTTATAGGGCAAAGTTAATAAGAACACAAATCAAGCCTAGCATTCGGGAGAAAAATGGTAACTGCAGAAGTCAGTGCTGTATTCTGTTCATTTTAGTAATGAAAAAAAAAATAGAAAATTACACTTAGTGCTATTTGACACTGCTAACAATTTCCGGCATTTCAATGAATTAGGGTTGTGAATTTCTGTTAATGCCTTGTCTACAGACACGCCAGTACTCCTTTTGGCCATTACCAATCATGCTGACATTCAAAAGGGGTTCCAAGTATCCCCATTGCATCCATCCGTTTGAATCCCTCCTCTTTCACCGCAGCTCCTTCAGTACTCTGAAACCAGACTTCCATTCTTCCTCTTACTAACTAGAGAGAAACTTTTAGGAAAACACACCCAAAGGCACAAGTTCATTTACAAGTCAACCTTATCACTATTTAAATAGTAATTCTCCAGCTTGGTGAAACCACCTATATCCACAGACCTAAATCTAAAGATATAGGTAATTAGGTAGTGGAATTTAAGTGAGCTTTTAATAGTGCTGCTGTGTTTGTTTTTTAATCCTCACCCGAGGGCATTTTTTCCCTCATTGATTTTTAGAGAGAATGGAAGGGAGGAGGGGAGAGAGAGAGAGAGAGAGAGAGAGAGAGAGAGAGAGAGAGAGAGAGAGAGAGAGAATCAACTGATTGCCTCCCGCACACGCCCCAACCTGGGCTGGGGATCAAGCCTGCAAGAGAGGTAGGACTCAAACCCGCCACCCTTCAGTCCTAGGGCAACACTCCAACCACTGAGCCAAACAGCCAGGGCTGCCGTGTTTGTTTTTAACATACGCCTATACACAGAAATTTTAAAACATTAATGTGATTTTGCACTCTATCTGAAGTATACTTATATACTCATCACAGTGTGAATGAGTACAGTAAAAACAAGCTTTAATTAAAAGCCAACAAATCTTAAATGCATTCTTTGACCTTATTCCATAACAAATGTTAAAGTTTAATTAAAAATGTGGACTACAGTAAACCAGAAGGAGGATTTAAAAATGACCCAGCAGGAGCACCAGAGGCCACGGATTCCGTCTGGAGGCGTCTCTGAGCTCGGCTGGGCACCATGGGCAGAGCTCACCCTCCCGAGTTACGGAAATGGAGGGACCTGAAGCTATCGTGGAAATTAAATGGCGGCAGACATGTCCAAGGAACAGTGCAGGGACTGGATCCCTGAATGAATCCTGTGATGGGTGAAGGTGTGGAGATGGCATGTGGTGGGCCAAGAACAACATTGGAGCGGTGGCAGTACGAGGAAACAGTGTCATCCGTCAGAAGCCTGGGAGCGAGTACAAAGAAGGGCGGTAAGGGGAGCCAGGGAGCTGGGGGGGAAGAGGAACATCTGTAATAATCTGAACAATAAAGATTAAAGAAAAAAGCACAGCTGTAGTCACCAGAGAAATCACCCATCACTGCTTCCACATTCCCTCTCCACAGCACCTGCTTTACCACAATATAACAGTCCTGTCCATTTTCACATTGAACTTTTGTTAAATAAACTTTTGTACTGATCAAAAAAAAAAAAAATTATCCAGCTTCTCCTAAGCCAAACCTTCAAAATGTACGTCTTTACTTTCTAACAAACTGAACTCATCACCGACTTGAGATTCAAGAGGGGAAGACACACCACAAAGTCAAATCTACTAAAAGCATCAGCATTGAGAGGTAGCAAGACCTTCTCCAGAAGGGACAGGACAACCTCAAAACTCCCCGTGATGAACGTTCCAGCCACACACAGGGAGACACAGGGAGACACAGGGGAGACACGCCAGTGCGTGCCTGAATTGAGACAATGAACATTGTTAAATATTTAGCTTGGAAGGGGATCTTTGAAATGCTTTTACATGTATTTACAAAACAGGTTAGTCATCCTACACAAAAGATCATATTTTTCAAATAGGAGAAATAAACAAGGCTGCATTTGTAAACCATTTCAGGATTTGGTGAACAATCAAATGTTTAAATATCTTCACTAAACCTATTTAAAAAATGACAAAGTTAATACGGTAAGAAAAATCCCCACTATGAAATAAAACACTTTGTTAAAGTCAACATAACTGGTTAGGAGAGCTGGTTGGTGCTTGCAAGCTTGCTATGCGACGTACAGATGTCTGTGCGAGTTAGTTTACTAATTACCAACAAGAGACAACACTGGCATGCTTCCTCTAACATATTTAAGTAGAAAAACCTTCCAAATTTTTTGGGGGTAAATTTATATTTTCTGTTACTAAGGAATGATCTTATAGTTTTTAACCTGTTCAGTAAAAAGAAAATTTTACTAGAAATGGAAAACATTCCCAAAAATAACATAACTCCATTCACTCTATGGTCATTTTTTTTTAAAGCTTAGGAAAGTTCAGAAGTAAGAAGTTTCGCAGTTTCTCATCCTGTTAAATGACAAGTTTGTGCTTCATCAAGAACTGAAAATACCAATAGCTGTCCCCAAATTTTTCCTTGAAAACAGGCTGCACACTGAATGTGGTCTCCATTTAGTTTGTGTATAAAACTGGATGGGACTACAATTGTGCCTATCGCTTACACACGGTCTAAGCTGCTTTTGTAATAACAGCAGAGGGGAGCAGCTGGACACAGACCCCAGGGCCCACAAAGTGGCAAATATTTATCATCTGGCCCTTACAGAAAACCATCGCCCATCCCTGTCCAAAAAGATTTTAAAAATGCTCTTTCAATGCTAAAAATTTTCCTATCATATAATCAAGGCTCAAATCAAGCTGGAAATAAAATATGAAAGAGGGGCAAGGAATTGACAAAATTATCTACTTAAATGCTACCAGAGCTTCAGATAATCACATGGCTACAAATCCCAGGAGTTCAAACCCCAGGAGATTCCCAAGCTGTCACAGGAAAGTGCAGTGCTTCGGCTGGTTCCAAAATTAACGAGCCGGCTCCTGTGCGGTACAGAATGCATATGGAAGGAATAAAACTCGGAGAGAGAGAGTGAAAAGAGAGAGAGAGGGAGAGAGAAGTCAAACGAAACACAAGCACACAGAAAACACACACAGTCAGCTCTTCCGAGCTCCCTCCTTCGGGCGGCTTGCACATGCCGGCTTTTCATGATAAAAGGAAGATGATATGTACCAACTTAAATCAGATAAAAAAGTAGCAATAGCATAGAGCAGGAGCTCAAACATTTGAGCATTTTGTACAGTAAAAGTAAATATGTGAGAGTGATGCACTTTGTAGTCCTTAAATACACCGTGGGGACATAAAAAATCAGAAACCTTCCTATTTCCGTTAGACCTTCATTCAGTATAAAATGCGGAGACCCCGGCTCAAGTGCACTCAGAGGCACTAGCACTGGCCCCAAACTGGATGCGGGTGAGGGAGAAGGAGACGGCGCTCCAGCAAGCCCCGGGGTCAGGACGCAAGAACAGGCCAGTCACCTGCACAATACCTCGCCGTCTGTCTCTTTCCCCAGCTAATCCGAGGGGCTGCCGTCTCTCACATGAACACAAGTTTGTCATCAAACTGCAGAAAAGCTGCTTCGCTGCAGAAAAAAAGCTATGTTGTCTTCCATTTCCTTTCACGTAATGTAGCCGCTGAACACCCTACTGGACCTAGAAAGACCCTAACCTTCTAATTTAGTTCTTTTACAGCAATGGAGGGTTTGAATTTCAGGGTTGAAGATAAGAAAAAGGGGGATTACTCTCAATAGCTATTTCTTCATTTCATAAACACAACCTTGTAACCTAAGTGTACACCTGCACATATATATGCCTAAAGGCCAACCAAGGAAGAAACAGGACAGAAAAAAGTTTATTATATGTATACTAGAAGCCAGGTGCACAGCTTTGTGCACCAGTGGGGTCACTCGGCCTGGCCTAGCCTGCGCCCTCTCATAATCCGGGACCCCTCAGGGTTTTGGCCCAATCCCCGCAGGTCACTGGGGGAACTCACCATACACCAGGCCTCTAGTCCTATCTAATAAACACCAGGCCTCTATCCTATCTAATAAAAGAGTAATATGCAAATTGACCATCACTCCAACACATAAGATGGCTGCCCCCATGTGGACAAAGATCCTGCCCCCATGTGGACACAGATGGCCGCCAGCAAGGGAGGGCAGTTGGGAGGGACCAGGCCTGCAAGGGAGGGCAGTTGGGGGCAATCAAGCCTGCAGGGGAGGGCAGTTAGGGATGACCAGGCCTTCAGGGGAGGGCAGTTAGGGGTGACCAGGCCGGCAGAGGAGGGAAGTTGGGGGCGACCAGGCCTGCAGGGAAGGGCAGTGGGGGGGACCAGGCCTTCAGGGGAGGGCAGTTAGGGGTGACCAGGCCTGCAAGGGAGGGCACTTAGTGTCAATCAGGCTGGCAGGGGAGCAGTTAGGCATCAATCAGGCTGGCAGGGGAGTGGTTAGGGGGTGATCAAGGCTGGCAGGCAGAAGCGGTTAGGGGCAATCAGGAAGGCAAGCAGGCGAGCAGTTGGGAGCCAGCAGTCCAGGTAGGATGGGGCCTAAACAGGCAGTCGGACATCCCTGAAGGGGTCCCAGATTGGAGAGGGTGCAGGCTGGGCTGAGGGACACCCCCCATGCACAAATTTCGTGCACGGGGCCTCTAGTATGCATATAAGATTGTTGGTTAACCTCTTCCCGCCCTCCCCCCTCCTTCCTTCCCTCTGAGATTCTTCAGTCTGTTTCATGTTTCCATGCCTGTGGTTTCCACTCCTGCGTTTAACATCTGCCCCCTGGTGGTCAGTGCGAGTCATAGCTACCAGACAGTCGGCTGGTTGCTTAGGCTTCTATATCTATAATAATAAAAGTAATAGCCGTGACCGGTGTGGTTCAGTGGATAGAGCGTCGGCCTGTGGACTGAAGGGTCCCAGGTTCGATTCCAGTCAAAGGCATGTACCTTGGTTGTGGGCACATCCCCAGTGGGGGGTGTGAAGGAGGCAGCTGATGGATGTTTCTCTCTCATAGATGTTTCTAACTCTCTATCCCTCTCCCTTCCTCTCTGTAAAAAAATCAATAAAATATATTAAAAAATAAAAATAAAATATATAAATTGACCAAACGGCTGAACAGTGGAACGACCATCCGCACAACGTTCCGGATGAAGCCGGGGCTGCGAGGGCCGAGGCAGAAGGCCTACTCTTGCACGAATATCATGCATCGGGCCTCTAGTGTATAGATATTCTTATAAAAAAAATTAAGAGCCCTGGCCGGCTTGGCTCAGTGGATAGAGCGTCAGCCTGCAGACTGAGGGGTCCCGGGTTCGATTCCGGTCAAGGGCACATGCCTGGGTTGCGGGCTTGATCCCCAGTAGGGAGCATGCAGGAGGCAGCCGATCAATGATTCTCTCTCATCATTGATGTTTCTATCTCTCTCTCCTTCTCCCTTCCTCTCTGAAATCAATAAAGAAAATATATTTTAAAAAAAATTAAGAAATATGAATAAAATATTAACTTCTATTTTTAAAACAAAATACTTCTTTCTATAGCACTCATGAAATCTATGTAAACCTCAGAGTTCAAGGAAGACCAACTAAGACCATTTCCTGATATCATTGTCCCTGGAACGAGCAGTCCTATGAGGTCAACATCATAGGCGGGTACTTACCAATGTCTAAAATTCTCTTCTGTAGAGCTCCAACGAAGAGGAATGGCTCATCTTTACACGACTGAATGAGTCTGCCAACCAGTTCAGAGTTTGTTGCTAAGATGCAGGCGTTTTCTTCACTGAGGTTGACCCCGGCCATGAAAGTCACATCATTGATGTCATCTTCATCTCTAAGAGGAAAGAAGGTACAGCTCTGAGGCAGTGCCAGTGGTGGTGCTTATGTGTATGAATGATCTAAGAGATATCAAAGACACGATTTTACTCAGTTCATCCGAGCAAGAGAACTGAAGAATGGTGTCCTGTAAGCCTTTAAAAGTAATTGGTTACTGCCCATTGTGTACATTTACTATCAGAAATATAACCTGAAGCAACTTTGTCTTCCAGTGCCCTCTCTCCTGCTCTTGTTTAGTAAATGAGATGCATCAAGAGGGATTTGGAACTTACACTACGTTATCCACACCCCCACACAATGAAAGACAGACTTCTTTGTTTTCATCCAAGATGATTAGAAGCCCCCCAAGTTCCCCAGTGCACTCCCCGGTCCACTGCGGGGCAGCAGACATGGCCCAGTCCTCAAAAGTCTGTACCTACATCAGACCCTGGAGAAGAGGCTTGCTTGACTGAAACCAAATGGTTCAAACACACTATTAATAATACAACAGCAAAACAATGAATTACATTTGAAGCAAAGTAGAACATATGGTTAGTCTACGCTAGAGAATCTGATTCCTGCAATATGAAAAAATGGACATTAAAGTTGGAGTAATACTATCTATGCAAATAACATGTAACCGTCCTATATTATTTTCTCAAAGTGGCTTCCAAAGAAAAGTTTCAAAAATCACATTAAACTCCTAGCTGTTCAAAGACCTCCACTAACATAAGTAATATATATGCATTATTCATCCATAAATATTTTATACTTCTCTCTAAAATATAAAGAATCTAAACACACTTAACCATAAAGCATTATCACATTTTCCAAAAATCAACAATAACTCTTAAATTATCATCAAATAGCCAGTCCGTTTAAACAGGCCTAACTATACAAACATGCAGAGGTAGTATATTTGTCACTTCTAATTCTGAAATAGTAAGGGTAAAACATGAATCTCTGGCACCCTCAGGTGTTGAAGAATGAGACTGCTACGGTTTCTCATTCAGGTATACTGAGCAGAATACAAAATATGATTTTCTAAGTGGAAAAAAAAATCACAAAACGAAAAATTTTCAGTTAAGCAAGTAGTTTTGAAAAAGTAGGCAGATATCACTGTTATTACACCTCATCCAATTAAGACAAGATTTAATGCCACAAGAATACTTGCTTCTTACTAACAAGAGTCAACATTTCAACAATAACTGAAGTGATATTGATATTAAATATCCAAGGAAGCAAACTTAAATATAAAGACATCACTGTAAGCTGTGTATACAACCACATATGACTCAAATTACTACAAAGCATTATATAATGGAAAACCATAGCTTAGTGCAAACATAGAAGATATCAACGTTTAAACTGAACTCAGAAGGACCAGGCCACACGAAGACGGGGAGACAGAGTCCAGGGCCTATCACATCTCAAATACAGCAGGACACAACCAGTGTGTTGGAGAACAGAGCGAATGCAAACGAGGAGCCCCGGGCCCTGAAACCACGAGCCATCACACACACCACGGTCTCCTTACTTCCCCTTCACCTGCCGAGAGTCTCTTCTGTCCTGCTTTACGCCACTGCTTTTTAGTTTTTCTGTTTTCTACAACCTCACTGGATTCTAACGCCGATACCTAGAATTTATCCAATAGTCAATTCTCCCCGAAATTAATCTAATCACATCATCTCAATACAGGATTTTCATGGAACGGTCCTGTTTCTAAAATTCATGTGCAACAGAAAAATAACAAGGAAAAAGTAAGGTACCTCTGATTAAAAAAGGGATAAAGCGAAAAACATGCTCTATCAGATATAAAAACTAATACTGAAGTGGTAATAATTAAAAATGCAAAAATATTAACATAGACATAAAACAAAAACATAGAACTAAAATGAAATTTTATAGATGAAGCCTTGTATACATGAGGATTTACTATAAGATAAAGGCTGCATTTCAAATTAGAAAGATAAGAATGATGAATTCTTCAGTAACCACTTTTGAGATGCACAATCCAATTGGCAAAAAGTTCTTAATTTCCCTCATCCAGAACAGGACCCTCTTATAAGCCAGTATTTGAATAGGATTCATAAGCTAAAGTCCTTTTTTCTTCAAAGAATGTTTACATTTCAGAACATAAGCTGCAAAATGGCAAATGACTGACACAGTTACAAAGAATTTGTAGCATGAGACATTTACAAAGGTAAGATAAAAAGGTATGTGTGCATATGTGAGGTGTGTGTGTACAGAATTCTTGAAAAAAATATAGGATCACATCACCATGAGCTGTGGATAGGGAAGGATTTTTTAGAACAGGTGAAATTCAAAAGCCATGTAGGAATCCAATACTGTGACAAAACCAAACCTTCATATAACAAAAGACACGAAAAACAGTGACAAGGTAAGCCAAAGAGTAAATATTTACAACATGTACAACAAATAATTAATTACACACTCACATATATATATATAACCCTAAAAAACAGTAAGAACTCAGCAGATAAGTGAGCACAAGTAATAAGCCAGAAATTTCCCAAAGAAAATACTAATGGTGACACATTTGCCTCAGGCAGTCAGTGGACTAGATTTACTAAGGAGAAATTACATGACATTACAACTAGACCAGCATACGACATTTTCATTCCAGTGTCCTGTGCACAGAAGTTGTCAAAAGGTGTCAGCAAAAATAAGCAACTGCACGCTATAAAGGCAGAACTGCCTTGAGAGAACGCCCGTGGCCAGCGCCAGCTCCTGGGCCTCCGTTCAAGGGGAGAAGCTGTATCTAAGTCAGGTTCCCTAGGAGAGGCTCAAGTGGTCCCAAGTCGATAGTCAGCCCCGTTTGCTGAAGAAACAGCCACCAATCCTCCCTGCAGTAAAGCAAACTGGATTTGGGCCTGAGGGTCAATCTAATTTACATAGCCAATAAGGTTCTAAACTCAACAATTACATTTTTCACTTCTCAAGGTCTTATTTGGTTCTTTTTCAAATGTTTGTATTCATTTCTTTTTTTTATATATATATATTTTTATTGATTTCAGAGAGGAAGGGAGAGAGAGATAGAAACATCAATGATAAGAGAGGATCATTGATTGGCTGCCTCCTGCACGCCCCCTACTGGGTATCGAGCCCGCAACCCAGGCATGTGCCCTTGACCAGAATCCAACCTGGGACCCTTCAGTCGGCAGGCCGACGCTCTATCCACTGAGCCAAACCAGCTAGGGCTGTATTCATTTCTTAATAGGTAATTATTACTTGCTCATTTTTGTGATTCCACATTTCATTTTTAACCATTTTATAATAGTTTTTAATACTGAATATTTGATTATCCAATGTTGAAGTCACTGGAGTTCCAAAAGTGTTGCTCTTTCCCTGTAGTTTAAAGCAGGGTAACCCCCTAGCCGGTTTGCTCAATGGGTAGAGCGTCGGCCTGTGGACTGAAGGGTCCCAGGTTTGATTCCAGCCAAGGGCACATGCCCGGGTTGCAGCTGTTATCTACAACCTCAGTAGGGGGTGTGCAGGAGGCAGCCAATCAATGATTCTCTCTCATCACTGATGTTTCTCTCTCTCCCCCTCTCCCTTTCCTCTCTGAAATCAATAAGAAATATTTTTTTTTTAAAAAGGGTAATGACTTTTCTATACATGTTTTATCTGTGAAAGTGAACACATAGATGGATAGCAGAAAATAACAGAAAGACATTTTTAAACTGATGAAAAGAGAAAAAAGGCAACCCAAAATTCTAATCTTACTCCTGATCACATCATCTACATAAATAACCTAAAATAACCTAACTTGGAGAGCAACTGGAACTCTCATTATTGCTGGTGGGAATGTAAAATGGTACAGTCTTTTTGGTAAACAGTTTGATAGTTTCTTAAATTCAGATGCTCCTGGACTTAAGCCCCAGGAAGTTGAAAATATTTTAAGTCGTAAACACATTTAAAACAGCGAACCTATTGAACCTACCAGCCAAGCCTCGCACCTTACACATGCTCGGAACACTTACATTACAGCTGGGCAAAATCACCTCGCTGCTGCTGCCCCACACCCTGGGAGAGTTTAAGGCATTCTGCTAGCCCAGGAAATAGTAGCAATTTAAGATTCGAAGTACTGTTTCTACTGAATGCATATAGTTTTCAAGCCACCATAAACTCAAAAAATCATGAAGTTGAATTGTAGTAAATCCAGAAATAAAGGACCTTCTGTAGTTAAATACACACTTATGTAATGACCCAGCCATTATACTCCCACATATTTACTAGAGAGAAATGAGAAACTATGTTCATACAAAAATCTGTATGGAAATATTTATAGTGGCTTCATATATAATTGTTAAAAACTGCTAACAACCCAATGTTCATTAACAAGGATTTACATTCATACAACAAATACTTCTCCCCAATACAAAGAACAATTTTCTAATATTCATAATGACATAGGATATGAACTTCAAAAACATACTGAGTGAAAAAATTCAGATGCAAAAGAGCAGATAATGTAATTTTTTCATTTATGTGAAGTGTAAGAATAGACACAAATGACCCATGGTGATAGATATAAAAATAGTGGCTGTAGGAGGAGGGGTTGGGATATTGATTTTAAAGGAGCATAAAAGCGTCTTGATCTGGATTATGATTACCCCAGTATATGTTTGTCAAAATTCATTAAGATGTACACTTAAAATCTGTGCACTTACTGCTTTATAAATTATACTCAAAGTTAGTTAGATTTTTTAAATGCATAAATATATATATATTTATTAAAAGTACTGTCATCTCTTTTCTTTTTTTAAAATATTACTTCCTTACACCAAATCCAGGTTTAACTATTTATGTTCTTTACCTCAAGGACGTCACTCCGTTCTCCCTCACTTTATCTTTCTGAAGAGAAGATACCTGAAGAGGCAGGGTTTTATTTCCAGGAAGCGTAGTTTGCTTTAGAATGGAAGCTACAAAAACAAAGAAAGAAAAACGTATGCTTTTCAATAGGCAATCACGCCACATGATGAAAAATTCAGAACAGCTTTTAATAACCAAGAATAATCAAAGAAAAGTTCAAACTGCCCTAAAACTATGTTTAAATTCAAACATGACAATGAATTTATTCCCTGCACCCGGAATCATTCCCTAAAATCAAGACCTCCAGCCAGAACTACCAGCACTATAAAAATAGTATGCAGAAAAAGTGACACAAACATGTTAATGATATGTCATCTCTATGGTAGATTTTAAAAATAATAAAACCTCTAAATTTTATGTGCAAGACTGACAAAGAAAGCAGCACATCTTAAAAAGAAAAGGCTACAGAAAACTTTCTAAGTCAAAAAAGTACTTAGTTACTACTGGCCTGTTGTATCGGATTACAAATACTGTGAATAGTTGCTTCTTTTATTCTAAAACAACAAACACCCTTGGAAAGTGGCCCTGTGGACAAAGATGTACCACAGTTATCTTTCAGCTTCTCTCTCGGTCCCAACATAAAAGACCACATCTCTGGTCTCTGACTAGAACATGAAAAGAGAGTACAAGACCCCTCCTGTTTCAAACCCAGTGTGACGGGCCCGAGTTGGCTGGAGGTGGCTGACCGGAAGCTCCTGCAGTGGTCACTGGCATCTTCTTCTGAAGGGTCAGTGCTGAGGAAGTGGGGAGTGTGCCCGCATGTTGTGAAAGGCCCCCTGCAGGCTGCTGGACTACCTGAAAGAGGGAGAACCGGCATTACAGTCATTCACGCAAACCTGCTTCCGTTCTAACCGTGGGACAGCCAACTGCTCACCAGCTGTGAACATATCTCCCCATAGCGTAACAAGAATGCCTACTCCAATCTTAATCTGCATGCGGCAAGATTATCCTGTTCAAAACTGAAAAATATGACTACCTCACACATTGTATTTCTTAGAGTGGAGCTCAAATTTACATTACATATCGCCCAATTTAAACCTCCATATGCGCCATATTTTCATTTTTTAACTTTTATCATGGAAAATTTCAAATATATACAAAGGCAGAAGAAACAATAAGATGAAACCACCTATGCCATTATTACCCAGCTTCAACGATGATTAATTGTTTACCAACCTTGTTTCCTGTATATCTCCACCCACTTCACTACCACCCCCAATTATTTTAAAGCACCCCTAGATATAACTTTTTATCTATCTAGTAGAGGTCCAGTGCACGAATTCATGCACCAGTGGGGTCCCTCGGCCTGGCCTGCGGGATCAGGTCGAAACCGGCTCTCCGACATCCCCCGAGGGGTCCCGGATTACGAGAGGGCGCAGGCCAGGCCGAGGGACCCCACCGTTGCATGATCGAGGCAGGGGAGAGATGCAGGGGCGGCTGGCCAGCTGGAGAGGGACCACTGGAGGGCTCCAGGGCATGTCTGGCCCATCTCGCTCAGTCCTGATTGGCAGGACCCTCGCAGCAAGCTAACCTACCAGTCGGAGCATCTGCCCCCTGGTGGTCAGTGCACATCATAGAGAGCGGTTGAGTGGCCTTAGCATATCATTAGCATATTACACTTTGATGCTTTGATTGGTTGAACAGCCAACCAGTCAACCGGACACTTAGCATGTCAGGCTTTTATGATATAGGATAAGTATTTCAAAATACTAGTAGATCTCCAAAAGATAAAGGCTTTTAATGGGCCGTTTTTAAAAAATACCTGGAAAATGACAATGCTAAAGGCATCCTCCAAAATAAACAGTTCAAGAAATCCAGAGGGTGAGTGTTGGAGACAAAGGAAGCGAAGTTAAGGTAATAGCAGGGCCTTATTTTTAGCTTCAAAGAAGGAAAAAAGTACAATAGCAGAAGTTCCTTTTTTTTCCCCACATCAAAGAAGAAAAACAGTCACCATGTATTTGAGCCAGCTACTGATTGAACTATTTGTAAGTCCTTAAATTCATTTTTGGCTAATATAAATGTGCCAGGAGACAGACTTCTGAACAGAATTTGGGAGTACAATTTATTCTGTATTTTAATGTTTTTGTAAATAAAATATAAAATCTAGTGTGCATCAATCACTAAATAAAAGTAACTCATAGGAAACTCAAAATAGGAACTAATGCCCCTAGAGAAGAAATACAAAATTGGAATAATTCAACTGCCATCATTCTGAGAATAGATGCTTGAAAGAGAAAACCTCTTAAAACCAATGATTTATTTTAGCAAGTTGAGATCATACTTATCCTATACCAGAGGCCCGGGGCATGAAATTCATGCACTGGAGGAGGGGTGTCCCTTAGCCCGGCCTGAGCTCTCTCACAGTCCGAGACCCCGCGGGGGACCCGATGCTGGTTGTAATACCTTGCGCAGAACCGGCTTGGGAAGGTGAGCCTCAGTGGCAACCTGCATCTGGTGCTGTGCATGGCCTGGCCTACACACCAATCAAGTTCATGCCAGTGGTAGGAGGCAAAGGTGTCAGTTCAAATACATGTGTGTACATACACACACACACAGAATAAATGATGATATGGGGTATTTATATGTATCACCAAATGTGAGCGGGGACACACAGTCTTGGGTCCCCATCATTGCTCATCGTAAGGACCATGGAACTTGGGGCAGCACGTGCAGCCTTCTCCTGCACGTTCGTAAACAAAGTAAAATCGTGTGTGAAAATATGTAAGAGATTTATAGAGAGAGAGCAGGAGGCAACCAATCAATGTGCCTCTCTCACATCCATGTCTCTCTCTCTCTCTCTCCTCCCACCCCACTCTCTCTAAAAATCAACGGAAAAATATCCTCAGGTGAGGATTAGAAAAAAACAAAAAACAAAGACTTTTCCTTAAGGGATACATAGTATGTAGAGGTACAATGTCATGATTTCCACCTCTCAAATGGTTCAGAAAGAAGTGTGTGTGTGTGTGTGTGTGTGTGTGTGTGTGAGTGTGAGTGTGTGTGAGAGTGTGTGAGAGTGTGTGTGTGTGTGAGTATGTGTGAGTGTGTGTGAGTGTGTGTGTGTATGTCTGTGTGTGTGTGTGGGAGTGTGTGTGTGTGTGTGAGTGTGATTGTGTGTGATTGTGTGATTGTGTGTGCGAGTGTGTGTGTGTATGTCTGTGTGTGGGTCTGTGTGTGTGTGTGTGAGTGTGTGTGTTGTAGTGTGTGTGTGTGTGTGTGTGTGTGTGTGTGTTGTAGTGTGTGTGTTGTAGTGTGTGTGTGTGTGTGTGAGTGTGAGTGTCTGTGTGTGTGTGTGTGTGTGTGTGTGAGTGTGTGTGTTGTAGTGTGCCAGCAGAATGAGGGAGAACAAAGCCAATGTGGTAAAACATCAACAACTGGTCAAACGTGGCCCAGGCTACACAGGGGCTCCCTTGACTAGTCTTGCCAATTTTCTGAAGGGTTGAAATTTTCAAAATAAGGAAGTGAGGAAGGAAGGAAATGTTACTCACTAGCTGCTTGACTTTCACTGCCTGTGGGAGAGCAGCCGATTGGGGAAGGATGGGTCCAGGCGGTGCCAGTGTGATCTGGACGGGAGCGCCAACCACAGGCTTCTCAGAGGCGGTCCCCGCAGAAGTAACGACAGTTTTCACAGACACAGACGGAAGACAAATAGCTGATGAAGTTTCTCCCAAAGTTACTGATGGGAGGGCCAGAGTCACCCCTGCTCCAGAGACCACTGGCTTTTCAGGTGGAAGCGAGACTGCTGTCACTGTGTTCTGTACAGATGTCACAAGCGGTTTTGGAGTCTGCAGCACCACAGTTCCAGCTGTTGCTCCTCCTGCTCCAGCAGCTGGACCCACAGAATGAAGTGTCACAACTCCAGTCTTTGTTCCCCCTGGGCCAACAAAGGAATTCAGACTTTGTACGGACACAGTTCTGGGTGTGGCTGCTCCAGAAACGAGGGCCTTTTCAGCTGGGACCGAGGAGTCTGTTGCTGTCACCACAGCGGTCACTGGTGTGGTGCAGGCAGCAGCGACGGCCTCCCCGGCGGTCTGCTGAACACACTGCTGGATGAAGCTCTGGGAGCTGGGCAGGAGCTGTCGCAAGGCACTCACGCTTTTCTAGAAGCAGGGAGGAGGGGGAAACACCGATCACTACGGAGACCAGTGACAGGAAAATAAAAACACTTTGTATATCGTATCTACAACATAAAATAATCCAAAAGCACATCAACTTTTCAGTTGAGGAAATCTGACATCACTAATTTATGTCTGGCAATATCCAAGATTCAATTTATTTCAAATGAAAAGTGCTTTATTTTTCAATATGAAATGATTACGTCTCAGTCTTAAACTTTTGAGTACTGAACATCCATTTTTATTCCGCCAAACCAGGCTCTTGTCAAAGTTACTGTTCTCTGTTTAATTCCATACATCTCAGAGAAGCACATGCGCACTAACAAGGTAAATCAGTTTTTTAAATAGCCTCTCCCGCCCAGCCAGCACGCTTCAGTGCTGAGCACTGACCTATGACCAAAAGGTCACGGTGTGTTTTGCACATACAAGCATTAAATAACACAATCAAGCTATATTCATGACTCAGATGTTACTCGTTTTCCCAGTGTGTTCCAAACCAAAGAACATGAACCAGCAGCGTGAGTTACAGGTTACAGCACTGAGAGGCCTCTCCTACATGCTAGTTACCTTCGCCTTCAGTTGACAGCATGCTGAAATACCCGGGTTTTAAATTACGTTAAAAGTAATCTAACACCAAGCATTTTTTCAAAGTAATAAATAGGTAACTCTACCTTCAGAAAAGGGACTAGGTGAGGCTGGGGTGAAGACTTGAGTTCAACATACAGTTGTCTAGTAAATTCCTCCGCTTCGATTTTTGCATCCTGAGGACAAGGGCAAGAAAGACACTTTTAGTCTACAAATATTTTAAAGCGGAAACATGTAATTCATGATTGTAAACATGACAAGCTCTGAACAGTGTAAGTCCATCATTCAACGGAGGCATTTTTTTCATGTCCTTTGTGAGATGAGTAAGCGTAAACAATGAGATGTTGGTTCGTGCAGGGATGATGCCAGTAAGCAAACCGGAGTGGAGCTACTGCCTGCGGGCTGTGACGCACCTGTCCCGGTGGACACAGGAGTCCTACATCTCTGAGGGTAGAGAACAGGAAGCTGTTTGGTTTGGGGGACTGGAGGGTTTTGGTTTTGGTTTTTCAATTTTGAAATTACCTTCATCAGGATACACTATTTTTAGAATGCGGGGAGGCTGTAATAACAGATATACAACTGTTCCAAAGACTTATGAAGCCTTCCATGCTGCCCTACATGCTAAGCATTTCAGGGGCTATGAGGTCTAAACTGCTTTCATATTAATACTAAAAAGGTTTTTTTGGCCTTTTTCACTGTGCTGAGATTTGCACTGATGGTAGAAGCATCAGTAGGTAAAATTGCTGGCAAGAAAGGCAATGGTTGCCGAAACCGGTTTGGCTCAGTGGATAGAGCGTTGGCCTGCGGACTGAAGGGTCCTGGGTTCGATTCCGGTCAAGGGCATGTACCTTGGTTGCGGGCACATCCCCAGTGGGAGGTGTGCAGGAGGCAGCTGATCGATGTTTCTCTCTCATCGATGTTTCTAGCTCTCTATTCCTCTCCCTTCCTCTCTGTAAAATATCAATAAAATATATTTAAAAAAAAAAAAAAAAAAAAAAAGAAAGGCAATGGCCACAAATTGAAAGAGGTGTCATCATATTCTATATCACGAGGTACTTGGGGTAAAAAAAAAGAGCCAGTTTCCTTTTTAAATGTCCTCAATGAAGCAGTAAAATTCATTTGATTAAATATCAACCCTTCAGTAGGCATCTTTCCACTATTGTGTGTTAAGAAATGGGAGCCACACGGAACATTTCTGCTACAGACCAAACCAAGATGCTCAGGAAGAGCAGCTTGTGATGGAGATGCTGAGTGAGCCGGCATCAATAAGACACTCTCCAACACCACGGTAAGGGAACCTACCAGGTGCCTAATCTTGAGTGGACATCGACTCCTGTTAATGGACATCAAAGACTCCTCGAGGGTGAGAAGCCACAGACACCAGAGACAGACAGCCATCCCAAGACACCGACAAAGCTTGTATAGTTACGGACTGACACTGAACTCAGAATCCATTTCGTTTTGTTGTTTTTCACTAAAATGCTAATGATATTAGTCATAATAATTGTTAGACTTGTTCTCTGGGTTTTTCTATATAGTCCAACTACTTCTGACTATTGGACATGTATACCGTTAATACTCTTCTCATGGTTTAGTAAATGTTACACTAGACGCCATATACAGAAAAATAGAACAGAAAGTAAAAAACTCAAATCATGATAGATCATAGGATAAAAATGATCTAAGACTTTTTTCACAATGAAGGTTATAACCTTCCATTGACCTGCTCTTCCGTTTTTGGGAAAACCACCACCTCACTCAGATCTATGGCTACAGTACAGTCCCACCCCCAACGGCCAACACTGACACTGACACTGACCCTGCCCCGAACGAGGCGTCCCAAAGCTGGGAGTCCACCCTCTCGGACTGAAATGTGGTCTTCGATGCACCTTCCAGTTGATCTATGATCAAAAAGGGGGACCATGGGCAAAAGAGGGGGTTCTACGGAAAGTGACCTCACAGGGTGACCTGTTCATAAATTCCTAACTGGGCAGCTCATGGCAAATGTCATGCCCCAGGCCTGAGCTTTAGTGGGGAGGTTAAGCCAGCTCTGTCCATTGCTCTTGTGCATTTATATAACAAACCTTTGAAATGTCAGAGGTAAAACCCAGAAAGGGGGCACTAACCCTCAAAAGAGCACATAATCTTGTTAACTATCCTGTAATCAACTCCTGCCTTGACTTTCCCCACTTCCATGTAATCTTCCCTATGTTCCCGCCTTAATTTCAAATGCTTACACAAAGATGCAAAACTGTTATTCTCCAGAGCATTTGGAATCCTGCTTCTCAGTACACATATGTCATCAGTTTGGTTCAAATAAACTCTTGTAAAAATTAAAAATCCAGAATTATATTTGTTACAACCTCAGCATATTTTTTAACATGTAATATGCGGTATTTGCTAATTTCCACATTCATCCACTTTTTAACATATCTAAGCATTTTACCTGAAAGAGGATAGAAGAAACCATTTGGAGCTGAAAGACACAGCATCTTGGCACTTACAGAAACCTCAAAGATCATCACATCTACGCTGCTCCTCTCAGAGAAGGAAGCTGAGGCCTAAGGAAGTTAACGTATTTCCATGGGCCCAAACGTTTGTTGTTTGGACATACAGAACTGAATTTTATCACTAATAGCCCGGCTTGTGGCATTTACAGTTCTAATAAGTTTTTATTTGACTAGCAGTCAACCTTCTCTCCAAGACTCCTTTGGGCTAAGGGAAGAAGACGGACACAGAGAAAGGAATGTATACTACACAGATTGGCTAGTCTGAGACTTACCATCATCACAAAGCTTTCAAGCAGCAAAAGCAAAGTTTATTTAAAAATCCCTTTAAAATAAACTGCATTTAAAAATAGTCATTTCCCATTTAAAAGACTTTCTATGGATTCTTACAGAGCTTGCAAGGTTTCATCGCACTAACTTACCAAAAGTTGTCCCACCAGCTTCTTGACGTTCTGCCCCATTTCTGGGGACTGTGATCCACTACATGCTAGCTTTATTAACATCGCAAGGAAGTTCTTACATTTCTTCACATTTTCTAGCATCGCCTAAATATAGAAATATAAACAAGCACTCATAATAGAGTTAAAGTTTTTTGAAGAGCTGTATTTAGGGAAGGTGCAGGGAGAGCTTACCGGAGTAAGACTGGCCTGAGCAGCTGCGGAGTTCCCTGCGTTGAGGGTGGGCTCACTAGAGAGTGCCTGTGATACTCCCACACTTGAAGGCTTCAGGGCAGTTACAGTATTCGACGGCTTCACAGGCGTGATTGTGACAACACTGGATGGCACGGCCACAGACTGAAATTGAGAGGAGCGTATATTTAGATATGTATTCCTATGACAGGTATCATAGTGGGCGCCGCATTTCACTCACCAGACTGTACAGGTGGACTTGAAATCTTTGCTTTTATGTTATGTAACAGCTACAAAAGCTCTGGACTCGAGCACATCTGGGATTCAGTCTCACCTACCCACATTCTTTTCATTGACACCTACTGAGCGTTGACCTCAGGCAAGTTACTGACTCCTGCTAACCCTCTGACTCCTGTCTATAAAAAACAAGAATAGCAATGGTGCTACTACTTTAGGGTTCTTTGTGAAATTCAGTGCCAAGCACAAAGTCCTCACAAAATATTAACACGTCTCTAAAAAGAACTGGAAATAGTAAGCCTTTATATAGAAATGCAGAATTTCCCGTTCTGTAATTCTCTGCTTTTTCATAAGTATAAAGCAGAGAGGTTTACTGGCCATCTTATCCTATATAATAAAACCCTAATATGCAAATCAACCAAACAATGGAATGACCAGCAGGGGGCAGACACTCTACGCAGGCGTCTGCCCTCCAAGAGGGAGGCAACCAGTGGCTGCGATCGGCGGGAGGTGCCTGGCTGCTAGCCAAGGCAGGTGCCAGCGGGGGCCCACCCGATTGCCCCACCCGCCAGGGGCCCCACAGATGTCCCTGATCACCGGCCAGGCCTCGGGGCCCTACCCTATAAGTTGGGAACAGTCTCTTAGATTTAAAAATTAAACCTGGCAAGGCTACTGGAACACTGAGAAAACAGGATGATGCAGCAATGACGTGCATGGACTCTGGCTTACACTTTTGTGGTCAGCCCTGATTCTGACACTTATCACTGTGTGACAAAGCCAGTACTTCACTTCTCTCTGCTTCCGTGTTTCCACCCAGAAGATGGGGAAAATGGTACTGCTGCCTCAGAAGGACTGTGTTATGGACTACTTTTTATAATCAGGGTGAAAAATGTAGCTGCCCACACAACAGCAAGATGCCTTTCACCTGTATAAAAAGTATGGTCACTGGTGCATGCAGCGTCCCGGATTGCGAGAGAAATGTCTGACTGCCAGTATAGGCCCGACATCCCCCGAGGGGTCCCAGATGGTGAGAGGACACAGGCCGGGCTGAGGGCACCCCCCCTCACCACCCCCGCCCAAATTCATGCACCAGGCCTGTAGCTGATAAGCTGCTTTTATGTAGACCATAAGAGTAACTAAATGATATCTTATTTTCACACTGAAAAGAATTTCAGTTGCTTCTTCTACCCTGCACTGAAATGAGCTGTGATTATAGCACCACCTGCAGGATAAAAAGTTTCATACACGAAATCAAAGTCAGGTAGTAATTTAGAAAACCTATTGAGATAAAGCAACAAGCTTATTTTAAGGATAAACACTAAAAGTTACAGAATATGAGTAAAGTCTGAGGTTAGAGAGAGAATAATATTTACAATTCACACATAAAACTGAACACTGTACCATAATTCTAATTTAAATGCTTGTATTCTTATAGGCATACAGCACCTGCTTCTGGACACTTGGAGACATGGCAATTTGATGCATTTGTGTTAATCTAAAATATTCAAGTAAAGTTGATATTCCAAGAATCTACACCATGTTTATCTGTGTTTCCCATACTTCCAACAGTTACCAGTTTGATACGTGTCATTATATATCACTGAATTGCTCTCTTCAATGTCACATAGTCAGCAACTTACACATCTGGCAGAAAACAGCTAAATAATAAAGAAACATGGAAGAATACCAGGGCACGTGGCCACACGTCTGTCACACTTACTTGTACTAAGGAAGGCTTTGTAACCGTGGTTACCACAGTAGCTCCCATTTGTGCCAATTGTTTAACAGGTGCCACGGCCACTTTCTTCATTAACTGTGAATTAGAATTCTGGGGGTTGGAGAGAGAATACAGAGTCATCGGCATTAGTAATTTAAAATCAACCAGTACTGGGGTAAACATGAAAACACTGTACCATAGCAAATTTCTTCGTTATACCTGGCTTTCTAACCTTACAAATGTTATGCACATTCTCTACTATGAACCTAACTGGTCAATCGACCAGCTGATAGTTCATATACCTAAGGAGGCAAGTGATTTAACAAATAAGTATCAAATTATTTCAGGATAAATTTCCAGACTCAACTGTATGGCGCATATATAAAACATGGATTCTTATTTGCTCTCAGTGATAGAAAAAATCTGCCAATCTATCTTCTCGACCCACTGCAGTTAGATACAGCAAACCAGAAAGGGAAGGAGTAGCTATCACTGGCAGATACAGTAACGAGAAAACAACTGGTTGAAAACCCAGAATCAAATAAGAAGAGTAAAAAACGGGGTTGGGGAGATTTAAACTGGCAGAGAACGCTATTACCACAGAAAACAGTGCAATCTTTCTTTAGGATGAGCCTGACTCATCAAGAAAATGCTATACTATATTCATCACTTTCTATTTAATCAAAGAAAGATGCCCTTAAGTACGTGTATACATATATTTTAACTCAGGCACACAAAATAAGCTTCAGGTACCTAGAAAGATCATCATGTATGTAAAATATAAGTCAGTTCTGTACAACGACAAGTTGATAAAATACTACATTAGAGTTCTGAATTTCTTAAAGGTAATTTCTGTGGGATAAAAGAATACTAAACTATAGTCTTAATATTTTGCTATAAAATAAAATCGAAGCAGAATGGCTTTCTTTCTATTTAAAGATACAAATAGCCCTTTGAACATTCCCTTAAAGACTACAAAATCTTTGAGTATGGAGACTGAATTTTTATTGTTTTAGCAATCAGCAAATGACAAAATCAAGTATCCTGATAAATTAAAGAAAATGAAAAAAAAAAAAAAAAGTGAAGGTATGTTACCGGCATTGCACAGATTTTGACTGTTTGAGGATTCGTTGGTAGAGCCGGCCTTGAAATTATGGTACTTGTAGTCTCGGCTCTTGTTACAGGTTGCTGAGGAGATACCAACATCAACTGACCACTGTTACTTTTGATCAAAACTGTTCCTATATTGAAAAAGAAAAAAGAAAATTGACGTAGCTGATAAATGAACCATAATCATCAGATATTTCTTCTCCTATTTCTTTCAATAATGTAAATGGTCTGAAAAAGTGATTAGTACATACTTAATTCCATATCTATATATATAAAATCTATATATATATAATCCATATATATATATAAAAACCTAAGCAACCAAAATGCCGAACCATCAGAACAACGGGGACAACCGGTCGCTATGGCACGCAATGACCACTGGGGGCAGATGCTCAATGCAGGAGCTGCCCCATGGTGGGCAGTGCGCTCCCACAGCCAACCTCCTGCAGCCGGCCAACATCCCCCGGTTCTTTCCCCCGGGCCGGCAGCCCACAGGCCACTATCGGCCCTGATTGCTGGCCAGGCCTAGGGACCCCACCAGTACATGAATTTCGTGCCTGGGCCTCTAGTTATCATATATAATATAAAAATGTTGTTAATCAAACCTACTTAAAAGTCTAAGTACATGGCTGAAACCTTTCTGGAGGAGGCAAAATACTTTTTTCTTCGTGACATGAAACTATTTAAAGCTACAGTGAGTAAGATGCCATGAGTAAGAAGGCATGGTAAGACTATACAAACTGACCAATGGAACAAAACAGAGAAGCCCAAAATAGATTCATACAGATATGTAACACTGAATTTTCCTAAGAGGCCCTGCAGATCAGTGAGGAAGAGAGACCGACTATGCAATAAACAGGACTAGGTCCATGATTATCTACATGGAAAAGATGGAAAGCTTCACACCATCCACAAAAACCACTCAAGAAACAAGGGTGAAAAAGTTAAACCTTTTAAACTCTTAATGTAGAAAATTATCATTCTTAACTTGGAATAAGAATTTCTTAACTATATAATGTTTGATACATTTGACTATATCAAAAGATCTTTTGTTTAACAAAAGACCACCAGGTAAAAAGACAAAGCACAAGATGAGAGAAATTTTTAGTTCACATATACTAAAAGGACAAATGTCCAAAATGAACAAAAGGAACAGATGCCAATGACAGGGAAAGGTAAATTAAGACCACAGTGAGATATCAATTTATATTTATCAGATAGGCAAAAATTAAGAAGTCGTGAAAAGCATTTGCTCATTTCATGTCTCTGTGTTATATTTTGGTAATTCTCATGATATTTCAAAATTTTTCATGGTTATTATATTTATTATGATGATCTGTGATCAGTAATCTTTAATTTTCCTGTAATTGTTCTGGGTGCCACAAACAATGCCCATGTGAGATAGCAAACTTAGTAAGTGCCATGTGTTCTAACGACTCCACCAACCAGCAAGCAATTCCCCCATCTCTATCTATTTCCCCAAGACACACCAATACTGAAATTAAGTTAGTAATATTAACTCTACAGTGGTCTCTCACTGTTCAAGTGAAAGGAAGAGTCCCTCATCTCTCCCTTTAAATCAAAAACTAGAAATGATTAAGAGTGAGAAAGGCACGTCCATAGCTGAGACAAGCTGAAAATTAGGCTTCCTGCACCAAACAGTTAATAATGCAAAGGAAAAGTTCTTGAAGAAAATTAAAAATATTACTACTCCAGTGAACACATGAATCATAAGAAAGCAGAACAGCCTTATTACCGATATGGAGAAAGTTTTAGTGGTCTGGGTATTAGGTCAATCTAGTCACAGCATTCTCTTAAGCCGAAACCTAATCCAGGGTAAGGCCTTAACCCTCTTCAATTCTACGAAGGCTGGGAGAAGTGAGGAAGCTGCAGAACAAAAGTCTGAAGCTAGCAGAGGTTGGTTCCTGAGGTTTAAAAAAAGGAGCCGTCTTAGTAACATAAACGGAGAAGAGATCTAGCTAAAAGACAATTAATGGAGGTGATTCAATTAATGAAGGTGGTTCAATTAATGAAGGTGGTTTGCAATGTCGATAAAACGGCCTTATTTTGAAAGAAGGTGCCATCTAGGACTTTCACAGCTAGAGAGAAGTTAATGCCTGGTTTCAAATCTTCAAAGGATAGGCTGACTCCTTTCTTAGGGACGAATGCAGCTAGTGACTTTAAGTTGAAGTCAATACTACTCACTTACCATTCCAAAAAACCCAGGGCCCTTAAGAATTATGCTAAATTTACTCTGCCAGAACAAAAAGCCTGGTTGACAGCACAAGTGTTTAAACATGGTTTACTGAATACATTGAACCAACTCTTGAAACCTACTTCTCAGAATAGACTCCTTTCTAAAGAATTACTGCTCACTGACAACGCTCCTGCGCACCCCAGAGCACTGGTGGAGGTGCACAATGAGATTAATGGTTTTGTGCCAGCCAACCCAACATCCTTTCTGTAGCCCATGGATCAAGGAGTAATTTCAACTTTCAAGTCTTATTATCCTATTTAATAAAGAGGGAATATGCTAATTAACCATCACTCCGTCACAAAGATGGCTACACCCACAGCTGAGGCCAAGTTCCCATAAGGAGCCTTACCGAGCAATCAGCAGGGACCTGAAGCTATGCCCTCCCCCGCCCCCCTGGAGCTTGACAGGGGACCTCAGGCCATGTCCCCCACCCAGCAGGGCTTGACAGGGGACCTCAAGGTGCGCTTCCTGTCCTGGTGCTGGGCTGGGGGACCTCAGACTGTACCCCCTGCCCGGCAGGACTTGATAGGGGACCTCAGGCCACGCCTCCCGCCTTAGCACCAGGCTGGGGGACCTCAGGCCGGGACCCCCACCTGGTGGGGCTTGACAGGGGACCTCAGGCCATGTCCCCCACCTGGCAAGCCTTGACGGGAGACCTCAAGGCACCCCCCCCCCCCCCACCGCCCTGGTATGGGCTGGGGGACCTCAGGCCATGCCCCCGTCCTGGCGCCGGGCCAGGGAACCTGAGGGTACGTCCCCTGCCCAGTGGGGCTTGACAAGGGTGGGAATGGCCGGGTCTGGATCTAGCCCAATGGGGCGGTGGGCAGCCAGGTCTGGATCTCACGCGATTTTGAGGCACATGTGGGTGGGCGGGGACTTGACTCTGGGTCCTGTGGTGTGCCCCAGACTCTGACAGGAGGAAGGTTTTCATATACAATTTACTAATTTTCTTACATCTCTGACATTTCTATTATAGAGAAAGGGCAAATAGCAATATTAAATTATTTCCTCTAATTAATCCCCTTTTAATGTGCATGAATTTCATGCACCAGGCCACTAGTCTACACTAATAAAAGAGCAACATGCTAATTGACCATACCCTCGCGACACCCACCAGCCAATCAGGAGTATGCAAGTTAACCCAACAAGGATGGCGGGTTAATTTGCATACACAGGCGCCCAAGAGTTTGGGGGCAGGGTGGGATGCTTGCGTCGTCACCATGGCGACGACACAGGTGTTCTGCACCACCCCAGCCACTCCTGGCCTCTGGGCAGCGTGGAAAGGCAGAAAGGCGGCTCCAGCCAGAGCGAAGGCGGTGCCGGCAGCCAGGGGAAGGAAGGTCCATTCTTGCAGGAATCTTCGTGCATCGGGCCTCTAGTTTAATAATAAAAGGGTGATATGCAAATGGACCAAACAGCGGAACGACTGGTCGCTATGATGCAACTGACCACCAGGGGGCAGACACTCAACACTCAGCCACAAGCTGGGCTGACTGCTGGCAAGGGCAGCAGTGGTGGCGGGAGCCTCTCCGGCCTCCAAGGCAATGCTAAGGATGTCAATCAGACATCCTCCGAGGGCTCCTGACTGCTAAAGGGCACAGGCCGGGCTGAGGGACCGCCCCCCTCCCAGTGCAAGAATGTCGTGCCCTGGGCCTCTAGTTATTTAATAAAGAAATATATTTTGGCCCTAACTGGTTTGGCTCAGTAGATAGAGCGTCGGCCTGCGGACGGAAGGGTCCCGGGTTCGATTCCGGTCAAGGGCAGGTACCTTGGTTGCAGGCACATCCCCGGTGGGAGGTGTGCAGGAGGCAGCTGATCGATGTTTCTCTCTCATCGATGTTTCTAACTCTCTATCCCTCTCCCTTCCTCTCTGTGAAAAATCAATAAAATATTAAAAAATAATAATAAAATAAAAATATATTTTTTTAAAAGAAGATATATTTTGTACAGCTATAGCTGCCATAGATAGTGATTCCTCTGATGGATCTGGGCAAAGTAAATTGAAAATCTTCTGAAAGGATTCCCCACCAACAACACTCTCCCTCAACCCCCCTCCACCAGAGCTGTGTACCCGTTCTCTCTGAGTCTGTCTCAATTTGACTGTTAGTTCAATTAGATTCCACACAGGAGTAAAATCATATGGTATTTGTCTTTGTCCGACTAGCTTATTCCACTTAGCATAACGTTCTCCATGTCCAGCCATGCTTTCACAAGGGGTACGATTTTCTTCCTTTTTATGGCAAGCAGCATTCCATTGTGTAAATGTACCACAGTTACTTTATCCACTCATATACTGATGGACACTTTGGCTGCTTCCAATCTTGGCTACTGTAAACAACAGTCTCAATGTGGCCCCCTCTGTAAGTCCCTGGTTACAAGGCTTCTCTCCAGCTGCTCTTCAGATGGTTATTCAGGATGATTTTCCTATACTTCAGTTGTAATTCCAGTTTGGTCCTGGAAGAAGGTGAGTGTAGCTTCCATCTAATCTGCTGCCATCTTGGATCTTCCCATATTTACATATTATTTAAACCAGTTCTGATCATAGAGGAAATTCTGAAGAGAAATCAAATACTTAAATTATATGATCAAATCTAGCTTCTCGAACATCGCCCATCTCCAACAATTCAGTTCTCAACCAAGTTATTCACAGAAAAAAGGTGTCAGTTGTCAACCAAAACTTCAGTGTTCAACCAGACAACCCTTTCATGCTGATACCTCAGCATGAAAAAAAGCATCTCTCAGGCAACAAAGGAGACAATGCTTTTGGTGCTGGTGAAATCAGCGATGAGCGCAATTTTAAAACATAAAGAGGCAATTAAGAGTGCTAATGTTGCTGAGGGCATGAAGATGCTCACCAAACAGCAATCACAGGCAACTGAATAGGTAGAAAACTGCTGTTGGCTGGCGTTGGGTGAACTAAAAGCAGTTCAGCCAATGCTATCGGTGGTAGCATTTCAGAGGCAGTGATAAGTGAAGTATTTGTTTAAGGCTAGTGGGGGTTAGCTTGATAAATTTAGGAAGTGTTTATTTATAGATTAAACAGCACATTAGATATGTACATGTATGTGAGAAAGGTTAAAACAGGGAATCATTATGGGGTCTGGGATAGATTAATTTAATTTACATGATTTCTAATGAGAAAAAATGATTCGGTCTTCAAACAAATCGCCTTCTGGAACGAATTAAGTTCAAGAACCCAGGTTCCCCTACCATGTATACTATCCTTAAAGTATAAGACTTCTAAATAATTAAGAAAATCACCCTTGAGTAATCAATTTCTCATGCTCAGTATGTAAAAGAAATGGTACAAGAATCATAACCTTTCAAAAACACTAGAGTTTCCATTTCATTGAACTCTTGGTTACCTTATTCTGCAAGGATGAGAACACCATGCCAGCATGCTCTCCTGCCACACATCGGCAAGAATTCCCACAAGCTGCTCCTCAGAAGCACCGCCCCACCTCCTCTGGAACTGAACACCACTGAAGGCAACTTATCTCCTCTCTTACGAGTGCTTCTTCAGGGCCACAGCATAAAGTGTGTGGGTGCCACATACTGAGGCTGCGGCCCCGGTTTGCTGCTATCTAGCGCTGGCAAGTTTCAGTTTGGTTTCTGTGTATAAAAAGATGAGGCTCTAAAACTCTATAAATCACCTTTATCACTGAGACCCAATGAGACGTAACTGTACACACACACCAAGTGGCAAGCATAGTGTTGTGGAAAGAGGACAGCAAAACAGATCTGGATTCAAATTCCCTCTGACTCCTATGAGTTTTGCATGGGGCAAATTACCCCCAGAGAATGGTTATTTGCTACCTATTATGAACAACAGACAAAAGAATACAAATGCATAAAAAGTGCCTAGCCCTCCATAGGTAATCAGTACCCTCTCTATAAGTGATCGGTTCCCCCTTATCAGCACGTTTTCACTCTTGAAAGTCCTCCCATTTTAACACTCTTTTGGATTGCTTACAAACGAACGTCACTGACTACACAGCCATTTAGTTTCAGCAGGTGATTTCATTCAAACACATTCCTAACTTCTTCCTAAGAATGCACGCAGGATCATTTGGAACCAGAAGGAAATGTACCCAGTGATGCACACAGCTTAACGAGCGTATGCACCTGTGTCCCACACAAAACTGAAACAGAACTTGATCCGAAGTGACCCAACAGAACATCAGCTACACAAGAGACCCCATCATTTCGCTGAGGGGCGGGGAGGGGGATGCCGAAATCTTTTAAATCAAATGCTTGGACTTCTTTACCATCGGGGCCTGTCAGAGTTCCAATTCTGCTGAGCAACATTAACAGAAGCGTTCACTCCAAAGAATGTGGAATGAGCTCCCCCCACCCCCGAAATGCCAAGAGATGTTCAGTCGAGGAAAGCGAGTCAACACTCAAACACCCTTTCTCGTGTTGGTAACATGTCAACGATCAGAGCAAAACCTGTGCATCCACCACGGGAAGCAGCCCCACGTGGGCCCTGGGGTAAAAGAAGGCACAGGCCCCTAACCGGTAGCAGTCTGCTCCGCTTCGGAGGCCACAGGGGCGTGCTCTCACCGCACCCCTCAGACAGCGCACCCCTCCAGACCGCGCACCCCTCCAGACCGCGCACCCCTCCAGACCGCGCACCCCCCCAGACCGCGCACCCCTCCAGACCGCGCACCCCCCCCCAGACCGCGCACCCCTCCAGACCGCGCACCCCTCCAGACCGCACCCCCAGCCTCCTTCACTGCGGGCACCTGGGAAGCAGTCCGCTCGCTGCCATCTCCATGTGGGGCTCGCTTACATTTAAAGCCCTCTTCCAGTCTTAACACCGAGGAACTTTGAAATACACGTCTAGTTACCGCGTTAGCCATGTGTGTGGATGGATCCACTGACTGACCCTTTCTGCACTAAAGTCAGCCATGCCCGGGCAGGAGCAGCGCCTCGGCCTCTGGAAACCGCTGCTCCCGCGTTTCCCGGGCGGCTCGAGGGAGAAAAGCTTCCATGACGGGAGGACACTGCTCCTGGGTCCCGCAGGGGCGAGGGCGGGTCCTCTGGGCTGGGCTTTCCGTCAACTGCCCTCGAGGAGGCGCCATCCGGGGCCCTGAAGTCCCTGCCCCCGCGGGCCGGCGAAGGCGACCCTGCAGGGGGCAGCCACCTACCTGGGGGCGGCCACCTACCTGGGGGCACCCACCTACCTGGGGGCACCCACCTACCTGGGGGCGGCCACCTACCTGGGGGCAGCTGGAAGCTGGCGGGCAGCTGGATGGTCGTGGTGGCGGGGGCTTTCACGGTGACTATCTGCGCCGCGGGCAGCGCGCCGACAGGAGCCACTTTGGCCCCCAGGGTCCCCACGGCGGGCCGCGAGGGCTGGGACGCCGCGGGCTCCAGGCGGACGTGGACGGGAGCCTTCGTCACGGCGCCCGGGGCCACGGAAGTGCTCTCCGCCCGGACCGGCCGCGCCCCGGCCGGCGCCCCCGTCAAGGTCCCCGAGGAGCTCACGCCGGCGAGGGGCGCGGAGCCGGCCGGTTCCGAAAGGCCCGCGGGCATCGCGGGGGGCTCAGCGGCCGCTGCGGCGCCGCCGGTCCGGGAGCGCGGGCGGGCGGAGGCTGGTCCCGCGGCGGCCGACTCCGGGGAGGTTCCGGCTCCACAGCATCTCCAGGGAGAGGCGCGGGGGCCGCGGCACGCGAGTCAGTGACGGGCGCCGGCGGGGACGCGGGACACTCGCGCCCGGGAGCTCCCTGCGGCCGCGGGACCCCGCCGGCGGCGCTGTCGGCTCCGCCGCTCCCTCCGCGGCGTCCGCACGTGCGACGGCTCCGCCCGGCGCCTCCGCCTCGGTCCCGCTGCAGAGAGCGCGGCGGCGCGGCTCCCGAAGGGGCGTCCGCGAGGCGCTCACCGCCCAGCCTCTCGCTGCGCCGCGGTTCCGCCGCCACAAGTTTCAAACCCACACGCCAGGGACCCCCAACCCCGCCGCACGCTCCGCGCAGCCCCCCGCGCGCCCGCGCCGGCCCTGTTTATATAGCCACGCGGAGGCTCCGCGCACGCGCACCGTCCCCGCCCCACCGCCCTGGGCTTTCCCGGAATCCGGACTCATGATTGGCCGCGGACTGGAATCGCGCTCGTGACGTCACTGGGGGCGGTGCCAGGGGCGTTAGCATCTTCCCCAGGATCCGGAGGGGGGCGGGGCGAGCGGGCGGAGGGCCAGCGTGTGGGCGGGGCCAGCGTGTGGGCGGGGCCGGCCGCGCACCTAAAACCGCGGCGTCCGCCTTCGCACCCGCCTGCCCCTGCGCGAGGTCCCCGCGGCGTGTTCCTTAAAGGCCGGCGTGAGGCTTCCCCCCGGCCGACACTTTATCAGCAAATTCACGGAGGGCCGGTTTTGGAAAACAGGAACCCGGGGGTAAACACCGTCACGCTTCCTCAGGGTTTTTGGGGGGCTTTGCTCTAAGGCCATAGCTAAAATTAACATTACAATCGGCACGAGAATGTCTTAAACGTCCTTGCGTTTCAAACCCTTTTAAACGTTTAAGAACGCTGTATAGTCCGTAAGATGGGCCTATTTTCATGTAACCTGAGCGTTGAGCTGCCCCCTGGGAAAACCCGCTTCCCCCCCCCCCCCCCACCCCGTGCTGCTCTGGAAGCCTCCACCACCCCCCGCCCCGCGCCCTCGGATTCCTGCCGCCCGTCCCCTGGCACAGTGGGACGTGTCTGCGGACCTGGACCTTCAGTGCAATCCCAGGTCTTCTTTGAATAAAGGTGCTCGTTGAATGAATCAATGGTACAGTCCCATGTGGACTTCCACAGAGAAGATTTCTTGATTTCAGGCCCAGGCCATTGTGATAATAGGACACGTTTATTATAGGAACTGACCCTGAACTGAAGGGGATCTGGCACGTAGACAGGCAACCTGAAGCTGAAGGCTCTGGTTCTCCCCTCCATGGAAAACCCAGCGGGCACGGTGCTCCGTCCTCACAGGCGCACAGCCTCCCGCCCCTCAGGTCCAAACCAAGAGCCTAGCTCCTGAACAGATCAATCGCATCCCTCAAGCCACGCAGACCTGTATGATCACTTACCTTCTAGAAAACTCCTCCCAGTGGAGTTGTTGGGGGTGGGAAGGAAAACTAAATCAACTGAGCCCCTCTGAGCGTGCTGGTCACTAGGAGATACATTTCCTGTTTCTTCCCACCCCCAACCACCACCTGCCTCGCCTTACCGATTTGAAAACTGCATTGAAAAGAGGGATTTCTCCAAGAAGTTGGATTCAAACCGGTCTGTATGACGTCCAAGGACATCTCTTTGCACTACTCCACAAATGTCTGATCATCATACACCCCACACCGCCTCTGGCAAAACGCCTTGCACACACAAGGTGTTTAATAAATCCGTGCTCAGTGAATTTCTTAAAGGAGCCATCAGCGTTTTCAGTAAAACGGATTGGAACCCGGAGCTGCTCTTCACTCGCTGGGCAAACTGTTCAGCATTGGCTTTTTCTCCCCATAGAGGATAGACAGTTCAATAGTATTTGTGGGAAGAAGACAAAGTTTGCTCTGAGAACGCTCCCGTTTCCAACTTCCATTAGACCACCACCTTCATCTCGCATATTTTTCTTAAGTATGTCAATAACCTCAAGCAAGCTACAAAGAGGCTTGGCAGAGAAAGTATACTTTTTCCTCAAGGTGACCTAGCCTATTTTTCTTGTAACATTTTGTTTGCTTTATAACTTGATTCACTGATGGGAATTTTAATTTTCCAGTTGCAAAGAACATGCTCCTTACTCAGCGCAGAAAGGACTGTCCTGAATTTGGAGTTTAGTAATAATTATGTTCACTACATTTCCTTCCTATAGAAGCATACTAATAAAGCAGGATATGTAGGAAGGCAACATGCATTTTTATCCCTCTATGCAAGAAAAGAGAAAATGGCGAAGATTACAGCTTGATTTTATTATGTTTATCTGTTAAAATACTGGTAAAATTAAAGATATTGAAAAATACGTATCCATTTACCTTCTATCCTAGTCCATTTGAGCTGCTATAACAAAATACCACAGCCCGGGTGGTGTATAAACAGCAGAAATTAAACTCACAGTTTTGGAGGCCGGAAGTCAGGTCGGGGTGCGGGCATGGCCAGGTGAGGGTCTTCCAGGTGAGGACTTCTCCCGGTGACCTCGCAGGGAAGAGGGAGGAGGGGTCTTTCTGGAGCCTTTTAAAAGGCACTGATTCCATTTACCAGAGCTCCTCCCTGGAGACCTAAGCGCCTCCCACAGGCCCCACCTACTAATACGATGGCCTTTGGGAATTGGGATTTCAATACTGAATGGGGGGGGGGGGGGGGGCGGGGAGACACAGACATTCAGACAAAGCACCCTTAAAATGAAGGAGTGCATCATTAATTGTCCAAGTTTCTGTTCATCGATTCAGGTAATGAGAAAGAACTATGAACAAACACAAAAGTTACACTTCCAACATTTCACTATTTTACACACACACACACACACACACAGGAACACAATTTAACTTGGGCGAAACCAAAGGCTAAGAGTATAATTATTGGGCAGACAAGGCAAATTATTTTTATTATCCTTATGATTTTTCAAGTGCCTATAGTCTCTTCAGAAAATAAAAGCTTACTACTGTGTAGAATTTAAAGAGGAAGCCCTGTTTACCTGTGCAGTGAGACTCGCTGAAGAACCTGCCAGGGAAGACGTAACTATTTGGCTAAGATGGTCATGGCCGCACCTTCAGGTTCTGTACCTGAACCTGTCCCCTGTCGGTGTGCTTTTTGCATCAGAGCATCTAAGGTTTTCTGCCACAGAACACACTCCCACAGCACCGCTCTGTCATGTCTTTGCTCAAGGAATGCAGCTTAAACTTATAAAAAGTTTTGACTCTACTAATGAATTCCATTTTTAAATGTTAACATTTTTATCATATTTTTACCTTTTTTAAAAAAAATCTTCATCCAAGGATATGTTTATTGGTTTTTAGAGAGAGGAAGGGACAGAGAGCAAGAGAAACATTGATCCGTTACCTCAGATACACGCCCTGCCCAGGAACCCAACCTGCATCCTAGGTATGTGCCCTGGCCAGGAACCATACCCACAACCTTCTGGTGCTAAGGGTGATGCTCCAACCATCGGAGTCACCAGCCAGGGCTACTTTATTGTTTTATTGAAATATAATTTGACATAACCTACTAATTTCAGGTGCATAAGATGATTAATATGTGTATATAATGTGAGACCATCTGACAACATACTAATTTCAGGTGCATAAGATAATGATTAATATGTGTATGTAATGTGAAACCATCTGATACCTTCATTAAAGTTTTAATGAGACTGAGTCACTTTTTAAATTTTTTGGTATTTAAAAGTAATGCTCCTAAAAAGGTAGATACAACCAACCAATCCTAACATGAGATCCATTCACACCAGGGAACACTAGTCCAGTGGTCGGCAAACTCATTCGTCCACAGAGCCAAATATCAACAGCACAACGATTAAAATTTCTTTTGAGAGCCAAATTTTTTAAACTTAAACTCCTTCTAACGCCACTTCTTCAGAATAGACTCGCCGAGGCCGTGGTATTTTGTGGAAGAGCCACACTCAAGGGGCCAAAGAGCCGCATGTGGCTCGCGAGCCGCAGTTTGCCGACCACAGCACTAGTCAGTCATTAAGATTTACACTTGTAGAGGTACATTCATTGATATGGAAAAATGATTATAGTATATACTAGAGGCCCAATGCACGAAATTCATTTAAGAGGAGGCCTTCCTTCCCCCGGCTGCTGGCACCAGCTTCCCTCTGGAACCCGAGACCCAGGCTCCCCTTGCAGCTCCAGCTTCGTCTGGAAGGACGTCAGGTCTAGTAATCATATTATGCTTTTATTATTATAGACTGTTAAATTGAAAAAGGTATAAGATAGCTTGTAAAGTATGATTTCATTTTTTTGTAAATAAAAAAACTTTTATCCAACAAGCAAGTAAATATAGGTTCATAAGAAAATCTAGATTATACATCAAACTATTAACAGAGGACATCTCTGTTTAGAGAAATTCTAAGTGATCATTTCCTTTTTCTTTTTATGTATTTCCTAATTTTTCTACAATGAATAAATAATATCTATATATATAAAACCCTAATATGCAAATAGGCCGAACAGCGGAAAAAAACGAACAACCGGTCAGTATGACATGCACTGACCACCAGGGGGCGCGCACGGAACATGGGGGGTGCAGGCAGCAGGCGGCAGAGTACAGAACATGGTGGGCATTGGCCGTGGCAGGATGGTGGAGCAGGTGAGCGGGGAGCCAGACCAAGGTGGGGTGCCAGTCGCTGTCATCGGAGCAAGCCTCTGGTGGTTACTGAAAATTCTTTGCTCCCACACACCACGGTCCTGCCGGGTGCTCGCACCCGCCGCTGGCACCCAGCCGGTCCCGATCACTCAGCGCTATCAGTAGGTGTGAGCAGCAGCCTCCGCTCGCACTCACTGGCACGGTTCCGCTCGCACCCGCTGCTGGTGCCAGCCCGTTGCTCCGCGCCATCAGTGGGTGTGAGTGGGGCCAGTGCTGTCAGTGCGTGGGAGCGGGGGCAGCAGAGGCGGGGCTCCAGCAGACAGGGCACCGGGGGCCATGGTGGGAGGGGCCGGGCAGGGGCGTGGAGGATGGGCCGAGACCTGCCCCTGTGCCCACCACAGCCTCGAGGCCCACAGTTCCTTTCAAGGTGCACGAATTCGTGCACTGGGCTCCTAGTTTTCATAATAAAATAATACAAGTTTTTTTTTTCTTAAAATATGTATTCTTAGACATTTATGTAAGTACAGCTAAGTACTCCCTAATTCTTCTTCATAGCACCCCAGAAACCTCCCTGAACTTCATGAAGCTGTGCAAATATATTAGCCGGCTCAAGCTAGGCCAAGCAGAAGCTTACTACAAACGCTGCCTTAACCTAGGAAGATGGGCCATTTTCTAAAAGTGTGAGGGTTCACTTCCTTTCATTTCATAGTAAGTGTAGAAAGGTAATAAGACTGCTCCAGAAGCCATAATCCCAGAAATAATCTTTTGTTTTCCAGAAGATTCTGCAATCACAGAATTGGATACTTACATTGTCTATTATAGCACTCCGTTTTCTTAGACGCTCCTCCACCACACCTCCCTTCAGTCATTCATTCACATAACAAATGCTTGTTGAACGCTTAGGAAGTGCTTGACAATAGAGAATGTATCCACAAAAAAGGAAAAGACGGAAATCTCTGTTCCTGTGAAGCATGCATTCCCATGGGAAATGACACAATGAAAATGTAAATTGTATTAAATGTCATGCAAAAGAACATAAACCAAGAGCATAAGGAATACTTTTTTTAAAATATATTTTTATTGATTTCAGAGAGGAAGGAAGAGAGGGAGATTGAAACATCAACGATGAGAATCATCCATCGGTTGCCTCCTGCACGCCCCCTACTGGGGACTGAACCCACAACCTGGGCATGTGCCCTTGACTGGAATCGAACCTGGAACCCTTCAGTCCATAGGCCAACGCTCTATCCACTGAGCCAAACCAGCCAGGGCAACATAGGGAATGCTTTAAGTGTGTCGAGCAGGGAAGAAAAAGGGGCAGGCAGCAGTTATGCTGGGCCGCGTGTACGTGTTCTAGCTTTAACCCTGAGTGAGACGCAGAGGCACCGGGAGACTTTGAGCAGCAAAGTGACATTATCTGACCTCTCTTTTAAACCTCACTCGGCTGCTGTTTGAATAGCCCAAAAGAGCAAGAACAGTTGCAGAGAAAGGACTTAAGGAAGCTACTGAAAGATCCCGCTGAGAGGATGGCTTACTCTAAGGCAACACCATTGGAAGTGGTAAAAAGTGAACAAATTCTGGGAATATTTTGAAAGATCCATCCAACAGATTTTTCTGATAGATCAAGTGTGAGGTAGTGGTGACTCAAAGGTTTCTGGCAAAGGTTTCCGTTCATTGGAATAGGGACAAGTGCTGTGAGGGTTGGGAAATTGGGTGCTCCATTTGAGATATTTTAATTTGAAATGCTTATTGATATACAAATAGAGTATGGAATAGGAGCTGGGTATGCAAAACCAGAGTTCAAGGAAGAGGTCCGGGCAGAATACATACTTACATACATATATACATATCTACATGTATACATATATGCATATATATACACTAGGGGCCCAGTGCACAAATTTGTGCACCTTGAAAGGAACTATGGGCCGCAAGGCTGCGTGGGCACGGGGCAGGTCTCGGCTCATCCTCCGCACCCCTGCCTGGCCCCTCCCACCGCAGCCCCCGGTTCCCTGTCTGCTGGCAGCCCCGCTCCCACCACCACCGCTCCCATGGGCTGAAGGCGCCGGCCCCGCCCACATCCGCTGACAGGGCAGAGCTATTGGGGCCAGCGCCAGCAGCGGGTGCGACTGGGGCCGGCACCAGCAGTGGGTGTGAGCAGTGACTGCCGGCCCTGATTGCCCCTCAGGAGGTGGAGAAGCTCTGAGGGGCGATCAAGGCTGGCAGGCGCCTCTCACACCCACTGACAGTGCCAAGTGATCGGGGCCGTCACCTGGTGCTGGCAGCAGGTGCAAGCGGCAGCTCTGGTGTCGGCCGCGGGTGCGAGCGGGGCCGGCACTGCCAGCAGGTGTGAGTGCCGGGTGGGACCGCGGCACACGGGAGCAAAGAATTTTCAGGAACCACCAGAGGCTCGCCACGGTGACAGTGACTGGCACCCTGCCTTGGTCTGGCGCCCTTGCTCACCTGCTCCACCATCCCGCCATGGCCAACTCCCACCATGTACTGCGCGCGCCCCCTGGTGGTCAGCGCACATCTTAGCGACTGGTTGTTCAGTTGTTCCACTGTTGGGTCTATTTGCATATTAGCCTTTTATTATATAGGATGTGTATATGTACATATAGATGGTATTCACAGCATATAGCTGTTATTTTTAATGCCATTGGGCTCAGTATGATCATGGAGAAAGGGAATTTAAGTGGAGAAGAGGCCAGGGTCCTAATCTAATCCATACCCCTCACTGTTTCTAGGTTGATCTTCCTAAAATGCTAATCTACTTACGTAATTCTCCCACTTACAACTTTTTAACACCCTCCCATTATCCACAGGATAAAATCTCAAATAGTTATTACGGCACATAAGGTTCATTACCATCTGGTACCTGCTAATTTGCCCAAACACCCTTACTCATGGGGCACCTTCCATTGGCATTATAGATAACGACAGGAATTTCCCAAACATCCTACACGCTCAACTTCATCCTTCCCATACATTGCTTTACCGCCCTTCCAAGTCCTTTCCCATCGGAAACTCATGGTCTACCTGGCCAATTTCTTTCTGGCATTCAAAAGGCAATTACCTGCCCGGCCAGCATGGCTCAGTGGTTGAGCGTCAACCCATGAACCAGGAGGTCAGGGTTCGATTCCCACTCAGGGCACATGCCTGGGTTGTGGGCTCCATCCCCAGTAGGGGGTGTACAGGAGGCAATCGATCAATGATTCTCTCTCATCATGGATGTTTCTCTCTCTCTCTCCCTCTCCCTTCCTCTTTGAAATCAATAATAATATATATTTTTAAAAAACCCTATTCGGTTTTGCTCAGTCGATAGAGCATGGCCCTCGGAGTATTGATTCCGGTCAAAGGCATGTACATCGGTTGCAGGCTCCATCCTGGCCCTGGTCAGGGCCCATGCAGGAGGCAACCAATTGGTGTGCCTCTCTCACTTCGGTGTTTCTCTGTCTCTTCCCTTCCTTTCCACTCTCTCTAAAAATACATGGAAAAATATCCTCGGGTGAGGATGAATAAAATGATGTTTTATGAAGACAAGGATGTTTTTGTTGTGGTTCAGTGCTATATCCCTGTAGCCTGGGGCAGGGCCTGGCTCATAGTAGGTGCTTAACACATTGTTTGGACTGGCTAAGTGTGCACAGCATGAGTTTCTGTAGTACTGTTGTACTGACTAGATATAATGTCCATAAAACGTTGCATAAAAATGATATGCTTCCTAGTCTTGTTCTTTTTATTAATTTTTTAAAATTTTTATTGATTTCAGAGAGGAAGGGGGAGGGAGAGAGAGAAACATCCATGATGAGAGAGGATCATTGGTCGGCTGCCTCCTGCATGCCCCACACTGGGGATGGAGCTGCAATCCGGGCGTGTGTCCTTGACAGGAATCGAACCTGGGACCCTTCAGTCCTCAGGCCGACACTCTATCCACTGAGCCAAACCTGCTAGGGCTGGTCTTGTTCTTTATATATATTAAACCTCAAGTGGTTTAATTGCTTGATGCTTGCCTCTTTAAAACAAAAATATGAGGTTTCTTCCATACTTAAAACTCTCCATGGCTCCCCTCACTCCCTCCCCAGTACCTCCCGAGTAAAACCCAACACGGAAGTCATGGCCCCTGTTGGGCATCACTCTGGCTACTTCCCTCCTCCCACATCAGTCATGTCTTTCATGACTTCATTCACCTTGTCATCTTCCTCACGATGACCAGCAATGAGGGAAAGAGACTTTTAAAGGACTAAGTGCTCACCTTAGTAATGAGGCCAGGATGTCCCTGGCGCTGTTAGATGAGGGAATATGACAACGAACACTCATTACCACCCACTCCTTAAGATATATGTCGTGTCAACTGTGCTGGAAGCCCCCTTCTCCACCCATCCTGATTTTGCTCCCGGCAAACATGTTTTTACTGATTTTTTGGAGAGGGAGGATGGGTGAGCAATAGAGAGAAACACGGATGGGCTGCCTCCTGCACACACCCCACTGGGGATCGAGCCTGCAATCCGGGCATGTGCGTGAGTGGAAATCAAACCGTGACCTCTTGGTTCGTGGGTCAGCGCTCAACCACTGAGCCATGCCGGCCGGGCTTGCCTTGTCATCTTACTGCACACGTGTGCACCCAGAGGCAACACGCACCGAGGCACGCTTCCATTTTCCTCACTCGGGGCTTCCTGAGGACAAGCTTCAGTTTTCCTGATCGTTTCCCACGCTGAACGCCTTTGAGGTATGATTAGGAAACGAGTGAGGAAGTGCAGGCCGCATGCGTGGCGGTGGGGAGCCTTCGGAGCGGACTTGCCCTTCTCCCGGGCTGCACACCAGCCCCGCGCCTCGCCCCGGGCCTCCAGCACAAGGATCTACTGTCCTGAGTTTTGCAACCACCATGCCTTGCTGGTCTTGGGCTTTGCTTCAAACCTTGTATCTTCTGGACATGACCTGTGGCTTTGTGGTCTTGCAGCTGTCTAACCATTGCACGGCGCGCTCCCTCACGCCCGGGCGGGTTTCTGCCCCGTGGCTGTGTCTGAGCGCGTGCAGGTGCACACGTGGAGCTGTCGAACCTGCCTCCCCTGCCGTCGGGTGTGCTTCTGTCTGAGTGAATCGCAGTTACTCGCTCATCTTCCTGCTGGCGAATGTCAGGTTCCTTCAGATATTTGTTGCTCTCTCAAACAATGCCTTTGCACAGGATTATCTGTGTGCACATACGCCCGAGTTTCTCTAAGCGGTTTCTCCAAGTGGAACGGCTGGCTAAAGGGCATATATGCCTCTTTGACTTTACCAAAAATATATAGATTTTTTCAATTTCCATTTTCAGGCAGATAAATGATCAATCTTTCTCTTAATGTTATCACGTTTAGTATCTTGTTTAGGAAATATATTCTTATCCCGCAAATCTTAAAGTTACTTTTCTTTATTGTCTTCTGAAAGTTTTACAGTTTTACTATTATGTTTAAGTCAACTCATCTGGAATTAGCTTATTGTTTTTAATGGTATGAAGGTCCAATGTTCTTTCTTTTCTTTTTTTTTTTAATATATTTCTTTATTGATTTCAGAGAGGGAGGAGAGAGAGATAGAAACATCAATGAGAGAGAATCATTGATCGGCTGCCTCCTGCACACCCCCTACTGGGGATCGAGCCCGCAACCCAGGCATGTGCCCTTGGCCGGAATCGAACCTGGGACCTTTCAGTCCACAAGCTGATGCTCTATCCATTGAGCCAAGCCGGCTAGGGCATAATGTTCTTTCTTTTCAAGTGGATAACCAGTTGTGCCATTAGCATTTATTTTATTTTTATATTTTATCCTCTTCTGAGGACATCAGAGAAAGGACGAGAGACAGAGAGAGATAGATAGAGAGAGAGAGAGAGAGAGAGAGAGAGAGAGAGAGAGAGAGAGATCCTTCCATACTTGCTTCAACCAGGGATTGAACCAACCACCCAGGTATGCGCCCTGACTGGGAATCAAACCCACAACCTCTTGGTGCATGGGACGATGCCCCAGCCAATTGAGCTTCCCGGCCAGGGCAGTCAAACCTCTTTTCAGACAAGTCCGTATCTCGTTCCTTTCTGGGACCTGGACAAAGGACTCCCCCTCGGGGTGAACAGGAAGGAAGGACACTGCAAATCCCTGGCCTTCACAAGGTTTCCCAGGGTCAGACTACGTTGCATAGCAACAAACCTCTCTTCCCCTGGGAGTCCCCGCTTTGATTGGCCAGGATCCGACCCGGCCTCAGGGGCTCTGCGTGCAGCTCACCTCCCGGGACTGTTCTCTCATCACTACAGTGTTCACAGGGCCAAAGAGACGGACGGGGAAGCTGGTTTCTATACCAGCTGAGAGATTAGGTACGGAGACTCTTTGATTTACGATGGGGTTTTGTCCTGATAAAACCATCATTAAGTTGAAAACGTTGTTAAGTCAAAATGCTTTTAATACACAGAACCTATCATCATAGCTTAGCCTCGCCTCCCTTGTTAGTGCTGTCATTCTTTATTTCCGGTTATTCTTTTTTTTTTCAGTTACTCTATCTTTCTCATGCTGTTGAGCATCTTTGCCATCATTATTCTGAACTCTGTATCAGATAAATTTCTTATCTCCATTTCATTTCTCTCTTCTTTTGGAGAATTCTCTTATTCTTTTATTTGGGGGTTGTCTTCTTGTCTCCCCAATTGGGCTGCCTGTTTATTAGGTAGATGGGCCACGCCTCTCAATCTCCAACGCTGTTTCTTAGCCTCGCCGACCTTAAACAAGCTCAGAACACTTCATTCGCCTACAGTTGGGCTAGACGCAGGGGTGGGCAAACTTTTTGACTCGAGGGCCACAATGGGTTCTTAAACTGGACCGGAGGGCCGGAACAAAAGCATGGATGGAGTGTTTGTGTGAACTAATATAAATTCAAAGTAAAGGAGCGGAGGGGAGAGCAAGAGAACCGGATAGAACAGCCGGATCCGGCCCGCGGGCCGTAGTTTGCCCACGGCTGGTAGAGCATCTGACACCAGGAACACAAGCAGAGTGGTAGCCGTTTACCCTGGCGGTTGCTGACTGACCCCAGCTGTGCTCACCGTCCTGCCAGCGGGACAAGGGAGTATGTACACGGACCACTCGCCTGGGAAATATCAAAATCCAGAATGCTGAGTGTGGTTGCTGTTGAATGCGTGTGGTTATTACACCATCAGAAAGCCAAAAATCGTAGGTTGAAAAAACAAACAGAACAAATCGTAGGTTGAACCATCACCAGTAAGTCTGGAACCATCTGTGGGTCATTCTCTCTTCCTCTCCATACCTGGTATTTACAAAAGCCTGCAATTAACTCAGCTCCACAAGCACGCATGGAAGTCTCAGCAGGCTGTGGAAACTGATGGGAAGACGGGGGTCCCAGCCCTGCTCCCGACTGTAGTGGGAGTCACTGGTGTAACGTCTGCCTCTCAGCACGGTGACTGACCTACCCGAACACCACGTCTCCAGCATCCAGCATGGTGCCTGCGCCCAAAGCACTCCACGTCCCTCAGCAAAGATCAGACGTAACTTCAACAGTCCGCCCGATGAGTGCCAGGCAAGAGGAGCTGGTAATGCCAGGCCAGGGCCGGGCACCAGGCTCCTGTGCGCCCTGCACAGGATGGTGCCCCATCCCATCCGGCCCCGTGGGGCGATGCCAGGGCCGGGCACAGGCTCCGGTGCGCCCTGCACAGGGTGGTGCCCCATCCCATCCGGCCCCGTGGGGCGATGCCAGGGCCGGGCACCAGGATCCGGTGCGCCCTGCACAGGGGTGGTGCCCCATCCCATCCGGCCCCGTGGGGAGATGCCAGGGCCGGCACAGGCTCCCGTGCGCCTTGCACAGGGGTGGTGCCCCATCCCATCCGGCCCCGTGGGGAGATGCCAGGGCCGGGCACAGGATCCGGTGCGCCCTGCACAGGGTGGTGCCCCATCCCATCCGGCCCCGTGGGGCGACGCCAGGGCCGGGCACCAGGATCCGGTGCGCCCTGCACAGGATGGTGCCCCATCCCATCCGGCCCGGGAGAGCACGCGCAGGCGTGTTGAGCGCTTCAGTGGGCGCTGATCCGATTGTCAAGCGCGGGCATTTGGTTTCAGAAGCCAGGAGGTGACAGAGAACAAGGCTTGGCTTTAATCCTACGTTTTAAAGAGGAGGGGACAGAGCGAGCCATGGAATTCACGGCTCCATGAAACCAGAAAGGCAGGCGGGGCATGTCAGCGTGGGGTGGAATGGTACACTCCGCCCAGAAAATGCCCCCCACCCCGTCTTTATGGGGTCAGAGTGGAGGGCCCAGGAGGAACCAGCGAGGGGCCCTGGAGGGTCTTTCTATCCTGAAATTCTGCCTGCGCGCCCTCTTGCCCTGCTCAGAGCACAGCGCCCAGGAGTCTTTCTCTCACCTTCTCCTTTGAGCTTTGCGCTCCTTTGCAAGAACTCAACCTCCCTCCTCCGTTTCCAAAAAGAACGTTTGAAAAAAGAGGCAAACTCAGAAATAGTAAGGGAGATGGCTTTGTCTTCATACCGTTTGATATCCTTTGCTTTAAGAAATGTAACTTCCTTCCGGGCAGTAAGCACATTCTTTTCCTGGGCCATGCGGATTAATCCCCCTCTGCGGGGAGGGATCGTTTCTGTATTTCTTTTGTTCCTCTCAGAGGCCAATGTCAGCACTTGGTAACAAGCACCCATCTATCTGATGGAACATGTAGCGAATCTATCACACTGGATATATTTACGATAAAATACCAGTCAGAACTAAGTTCATATGTATTCATTTCTCTCCTTATTTTCATAGAGAACCATGTTCAGATGATATACTGCAACTTATAAAATGCAAAAGGTCAAATAAATATGATAAAATATTTAAAAATGAAGGAGACTGACAAAATTTTGACAATTCACCAACACAAGGGTGTTTTTATCATTCATTTAGAAATGCAACTAAGTATTATCTTCAGTCTATTTTCAAATAGGTATCTCTCTACCTGACAGTCAATACTCAAATGTCACCAAATTATTCATTTTTTTAATTAAAATTTTTCTTAATTTTCATACATGAAGAAATAAAACACTGGACAAGTTATAGAGTATAGTCTCAAGCTTATGTGGAATTATGACTGCTTTCAACAGTTACTAAAATATTTTCAAAGAAAATCTACATATTCTTGTATGTCTGTCCCTGTAACAGACTAAAGAGACTCACAAATCTGCAGTCTCAAAACAGTACATAACTCTAATGCGATGCCAAAAAACCAGCGTATTTCCCTTAAAACTCACTAAACAATTCTAAGCACAACAAAACATTAAAAGCGCTCAGTGCTCACAACGTCTTCTTTGTTTTTTTCTTCTCTGCTTCTTCCTTTTCCTTTTCTATTGCAATGACCTGTAATTCAATTTCCTTGGCACTAAACATCTGAAAAGAAAAAAGAAATTTAAACAAATTGCAATTATACCAAACATTTCTAAATATTTACAATATGAAAAAACCCTATTATCTACATATATAAAATCCCAGCGACCGGAATGGCAGAACGACCAGAATGACCTGTGGCTATGACACACACTGCGGCAGCCAACCAGCCTGATCCAGGCCCTGATCGGACCCCCACTCACCAGCCCTGCCCCGGATAAGGGTATTGAGGGCTGATTGGGGGTGGGGCCAGCTAGCCAACCACCAGCGGCCCCTCCCCCCACTGGCCCTTCCCCCAATCGGCCCCCGCACCCTGATCGGGGGCAGGGCTGGCCAGACCTCACCCATGCACAAATTTGTGCACCAGGCCTCTAGTATGTTATAAATTTCTATTATCTATTTATAACTTCAAATACATAATGAAGTGTTTCAAAGAATCAACAGCAACATACTTGTAACTATTACGAACAAAAAAACCAGAACTCTATGACATTTCCACTACCGTTGTGCTAAAAGAGAAAGCAGGGCAAAATGTGACATTGCATTACATATCCCACATCAAAATATAACTCTAAAACCATTTTAATGCAAGACTCACTCTGTTCATGAGCAAATAACTCATCACTGAACTCCACCCCCTCCTAACTGTGATTCTCTGAAAAGGTTTGACTATTTTATCAGCTGATGGACTATCCATAAGAGATAAGGAAAAGATGATTTACACTGCTTATTTACAACTCCCTCAAAGAATTCAAAGCAAAAATAATGTTTCTTATTTAAGTCATTTTTATTTTATTTAAAGCCAAAAGATGGGAGCAAATTGCTCAAGGACATACTGTTAAACAAACTGACCCGCTAGGACTTAAATCCAGGTCTGTCCAACCCAAAGCATGTGTCCTGTTTGCCATGCAGCCTGTCCTGAAATACCATGTGGAAGGACACACACTGGCCTGCCACTCAGAGGTAAAAACATATGTGTAACTGTGTGTGTGTGTGTGTGTGTGCGCGCACGCACGCGCACATATGTGTGGGGCTGGAGAGGTGCCTCTGGTCTCTGGTTCCGTGTCCCTGCACTGTTGCATGTATGTCCTAGGCCAGGGGTGGGCAAACTTTTTGACTCGAGGGCCACAATGGGTTCTTAAACTGGACCGGAGGGCCAGAACAAAAGCATGGATGGAGTGTTTGTGTGAACTAATATAAATTCAAAGTAAAGGAGCGGAGGGGAGAGCAAGAGAACCCTCCGCTCTTTCGGCTCCGCGGGCCGGATAGAACAGCCGAACGGGCCGGATCCGGCCCGCGGGCCATAGTTTGCCCACGGCTGTCCTAGGCCCTTGGCAGCGGGGCTAATAACCCAGCCCAGTTCCCATCTCCACATTCTACACTTAGCAACCGGATTACTATGTGCGGTCATGTAGGGAAAGACCCACCCCCAGCCCTATTTCTCTAATTTACTGAAACTCTACTGCTGGCCTAGCCTCACATCCCCATTCATTGGCTAACTAATAAAATATGGGGATGTGGTATCATTACAACAAGAACCCCCCCCAATCCAAAACAAAAACAAAAACCCCACTCCCACACAGCGCTGATTTCAGTACTACTTCCCCTTGAATATTCTCCCTACAACAGAAGGAAAGGTACACGTGGAAGAATTTGTAGCATACCTTTCATGTTTCCCATGCTTTGAGTGCTTTTGTGTGCTCTCAGCCAAAGAGAGCTCACTGGCACACCACACTGTAAAGTTCTACCTCAGGAACAACAGAGAACCATGTTTGAGTGCTCTTTGGCCAATGAGTCCTCTATCATAAACTTCAGAGCCATTTATCACCTTGTTCTGAACAATTTATCTTGTGGTCCAGGGTTGTACGAACAACAGTGCTAGACTCACCACAAAGAAACAGGGAAAGGGCATCACACGAGGTGTTAAAATTTAAGTCAACAGTGGCTCGCTCAAGGCACTTTTAAGTGGAAAGTGTAGAAAAAAAACAGATAAAGACCAGTAGGCAATCAAGACTAGGGGGAGGGTTTGTTGACATAATGAAGATCACATGATGTTGGCGGCCTGGCGGGCCAGCAATGATATAAATGGCAGCTGAAAGACACTAGCTGAAAGCATATCTTGATTTTGGAAGATCTAAAGATACAGGAGGAGCAGCTGCTCTCTAAGGTGGCGGGAAGGAATCTCCACGGGGAACGTGCTGTGCTGATCCCAGGACGTTCTGATTCAGCAGGGTCCCTACCTCTAAGAACACATACACACGGGGGAGGTCTGTGCGCGGGCCTCAGCGTCTCCGAGCCTCACAAAGGGCGAGGCAGAGGTGACTGCTCGCAACAAGCACATCACATGAGAGAGCCTTCGCCTCAGAAACAGACCAGAAGCTGCCATCACGTCAATGGTGCTCAGAGCGTTCAGGCTTATCACGAAGACACAGGCGTCGCATCTTAACTTCTGTCCAGACACACTTCCGACACTCTTCCCGCTGGGTAGCGACTTACTTTCAAAGGCTGGTTTCTTCTCATGATAGCAAGGTCAATGTTTTTCCCACCGGACTGGACAACCTAATGTAGAACAAGTCGGTATGAGAACGACTTCGGGAAATTCTGTGTTTTAATAAGCAATGAAAGGGGGACAAAAACCTCTGCTTTTCTGAATATCCTTTACTAGAGGCCCCGTGCACAAAATCCGTGCACTGGTAGGGTCCCCGCACTGCCGGCCAGGGCCTCCCCCTCTTCCCCGGCTGCCTGCTGCCTGCTGGCCAAGGCCTCCCTCCCCCAGGCTGGCCCCGCCCGCTGGTTGAACTCCCAGATGAACTCGCGGCTTTTGTTACGTGGCATCAGATCACTTACTTCTAGCAAAGCTCTCACTGCTAGTTTGATGGCGTCGCTGTCGTTAGCGATGGCGTCTTCTGTGTAATTCTTTTCTAGAAATTCTCGGACAGTTTTAGCACTTCGGCCTATGGCATTTGCCTTGAAAAATAGAAGATAACTCTTAATAATACTGCACTATGAAGGGATTTACGGTTACTCAGTGAAGTTTAAAGATTTAGAGTTTACTCCAGTATTTCTTAGCATAATTGCACAATGAAAATTGTAGGTTTGAAAACTGAGCAAACATCTCAACAGCTCATTGGCCACTACATGAATAATCTGTAGTGATGGCAGGAGTAATTTTCAGGTATACCCATGCTTTATACTGGCCCATGCGTCTGTCGCTTTAATAGTTCCCAAGTTCTTGACCGCCGGAATAGACTGAAAGAGCTGAAACTCTAAGACGTGGGGAGGAAAGGAGGTGAGACTGTGCAGGATGGTGCAAAAGGAAGAAAGATGAGGGAAGAAAGAACATCAACGTGAAGAAAGCTGTTCACATGAATGGGACGGCGCATCACGTCCTGAGAACTTAGACTAACGTACACTAATTATCACATTCATTATCTTCTTTGGCTTTATAAGCAAGAGGGGCTGCTTCTGGTCCAGTCCCCATTTTTCTACGGTCTTCACAATTTTTCATCAAATGAAGGAAAAGGCAAACAAACTTGCCTGTGGCCACAGGGAGTCTGCACAGATTCCTTTCCTTCAGTCTACATTCCAGGCTAGTGTAGTGACGGGGATGATGGAGAGGACAGTGATCTACACGAACAGAGCACGTATGTGCCAGGCACTGCACTATGCATTTTACATGAATTATCTCATCCAACCCGACCATCCCCCGAACAATTACACAGGTAACGTAATAACCCAGTTCAGGCGTGGGGAAACAAGGGCTGGAAAGGTCACAGGGAGTTTTCTTAACCTCAACGCGACTGACTGACGTGTGGGAACAGATCGTTCTTTGCTGGGGAAGGGGCGGGGCTGTCCTGTGACTGCAGGCTGTTGAGCAGCTCTGCCCCCTGATGCCAGCGGTGACGACCAAACGTGTCCTACACGTCGCCAGGTGTCCCTGAAGGGGACAAACCACCCCTATGTCACCCGCTGGCTTGAGTAATCATGCCTAAGATCACACCGGGGTGATATGCCAAACAGCCCCCCGTGTCGCTCTGCACAGGAAAGACACACATCCCACTGCGGGAAGTGGCTTCCCGGGGAGCGGCGGCGCGGGAGGAGGGAGGAGGCGGGGGCCACACAGGAAGCTCCGGGTGCGGGGACCTGGCTGGTGGCGTGAGTGTTGTGCCGTCACCGTCATTAGTCCCACATTTCACTTCAAACGTGAGCTGAAGCAAGTATGCTAACATGTTAGCACCTGTTTAAACCTGGTGACTACAGGCATGCACTGATGTTATTTTTGTGTTCTTAGGTATACGTTTGAAATGTTCCACTAAAAACAATCCTTTCTTTCACTTAAAACCGTCCAGCTCCCTCCTGCGCACTTGCACACGGAGTTCCATGCACTTGTGCCTATTCAGAGTGTCTCCTTTTATGTCTTCCACTTTCCTCTCCATCATCGAAACCCCCCTCGCCACCTTATCGCTTTCATGAATGCATACATATTCCAAAACATTCCAGCCGTTCTTACTCCTCCTTCACACCTTCTATCCACTAAGCAAAGCCTCACACCAGTCCTCATCTTGCAAAATAAAATCAGCATCTAACCGCTTTTCACCAAACTCAAATCACTTATTTTTAAAAATGTATTTTTTTAATCGATTATTTGAGAGAGATAGGAGAAGGGAGAGGGGGAGAGAGAGAAACATCAGTAACAGAGAATCACTGATCAGCTGCCTTCTGCACGCCCCTACTGGGGATGGAGCCTGAAACCCAGGCATGTGCCTGGACTGGAATCAAACCCAGGACCTCTTAGTGCGTGGGGCAACGCTCAGCCACGGAGCCACACCGGCCAGGGCAGCACCTATTTTATTATATTGCCTCCATCAATCCTTGCTCTCGCCATACATTTTTTTTCCATAGATCTTTTTCATAGCAGCCAGAAGGATCCTTTAAAAAGTCACTTTAATGTTTCTGTTTTGCTAAAACTGGCTTCCGGTCCTGTTCAGAGTGAAGTGCACCATTTTGCAAAGGAGTGTGAGGAAGGCTCTCTGCAAGCCCCACTCCCGGCTCCGCAGACTCCTCTGCATCCCATGTCCTACCTCTGCCCCTCTCTTCTCCTGCCGCCCTCTACCCCACACACACCAGGAAGCCGCAATGCAGGGCATCTGCACTTGCGCCCCGTCTGGGACCCCAGCCATGTCCACACTTTGCTCCCTCACTTCCTTCAGGCCTCTGCTCAAACCCTCTGCTTCCCAGACTCCCTCTTCAGAACCGCACCTCCTCCTCCCGCTCCTCAGCCCCCATCTGACTCTGCTTCTCTAGGGCGGTACTTCTGAGGTTGCCACCGGGGCAGGATTATATGGGCATCTTGGTAAGACAGCGCTCCTGGCTCAGCGGGTCTGAGGGCGCTGCTATCCTGCATTTCCAGCTGCACTGGGTGATGCCGATGCTGCGGCTCCTGACCCACACCTGGGGGCCCACACCTGGGGGCCCACACCTAGGTGCCCACACCTGGGGGCCCACACCTGGGGACCCACACCTGGGGGCCCACACCTGGGGGACCCACACCTGGGGGCCCACACCTGGGGGCCCACACCTGGGGGGCCCACACCTGGGGGCCCACACCTGGGGACCCACACCTGGGGGCCCACACCTGGGGGCCCACACCTGGGGGGCCCACACCTGGGGGGCCCACACCTGGGGGCCCACACCTAGGGACCCACACCTGGGGACCCACACCTGGGGGCCCACGCCTGGGGACCCACAACTGGGTGCCCACACCTGGGGACCCACACCTGGATGCCCACACCTGGATGCCCACACCTGGGGGCCCACACCTGGGTGCCCACACCTGGGGACCCACACCTGGATGCCCACACCTGGGAACCCACACCTGGGGACCCACACCTGGGGGCCCACACCTGGGGGCCCACACCTGGGTGCCCACACCTGGGGACCCACACCTGGGTGCCCACACCTGGGTGCCCACACCTGGGGGCCCACACCTGGGGGCCCACACCTGGGGACCCACACCTGGGGCCCACACCTGGGGGCCCACACCTGGGGGCCCACACCTGGGGCCCACACCTGGGGGCCCACACCTGGGGCCCACACCTGGGGGCCCACACCTGGGGACCCACACCTGGGGCCCACACCTGGGGGCCCACACCTGGGGACCCACACCTGGGGCCCACACCTGGGGACCCACACCTGGGGACCCACACCTGGGTGGCACGTGATACCACCACAGTCCAACATGCTGTACATTACTTCTCTCCCTGCTGCCGCTAGCATGTGAGTTCTCTGCTCAGCGTCCACCCACATTACGAGCTTCATGCTGTTGCTGACTAAACGAATCCTGTACATTGTCAAGTCTTACAAAAACACCTTCCTTGAACCCACATTCTCCTGTAGCTGCTGTTCCATTTCCCTGCTCCCCTTTATAGCTGAACTTCTTAAAGGAGCCGTCACTTCCTCCTCCTTACTATTCTCTTTCCTCAATGTTCTAACCTGACCATTTCAAGCCTCTGAAAAGTTGAGAGAACAATGAACTACTAGGTGCCTTTATGCCTGGATTCATAAGTTAACATTTTGAGGTATTTGTTTTCTCTCTCTCCGTTTACTTACACACATATATGCATGCTTATGTTGAAGTTGAAGATGTCATAACGTTTTGCCCCTAAATACTTCTATCAATTCCCTTAAAACAGGGATTTTTAAAATATAACACTGTAGCGTCAGTCTGTGGACCGAAGGGTCCCAGGTTCGATTCCGGCCAAGGGCACATGCCCGGGTTGTGGTCTCGATCCCCAGTCGGGGGCGTGCAGGAGGCAGCCGATCAATGATTCTCTCTCATCATTGATGTTTCTATCTCTCTCTCCTTCTCCCTTCCTCTCTGAAATCAATAAAGAAATATATTTTAAAACATAACACTGTAATTCCACATCCCCAAGACTGAAGGCTGATGCATACCATTGCCTATTGTGCTTAATGTCTCTGGCTATGACTGCTTCCCCCTCGAGGAGCCAATCAAAGACCTTGGCCATTTAGTCTCCCTTGAGCTAGGAGAGTCTCCTGGCTTTTTTTTTTTTTTTTTTTTTTTTTTTTGTCTTTCAATGAACATTTTTTAAAATAAATCTTTATTGTTCAGATTATTACAGTTGTTCCTCTTTTTTCCCCCCCACCCCGCCCCATAGCGCCCCTCCACCCGATTCCCACTTCACCCCATGCCCTTACGCCTCCCGGTCCTCATCCATAGGTGTATGATTTTTGTCCACTCTCTTCCCGCAGCCCCCACACCCCTTTCCCCCACCGAGGATTGTCAGTTCACTCCCTTTCTATGCCCCTGATTCTATTATATTCACCAGTTTATTCTGTTCATCAGATTTTTTAGTCACTTGATTTTTAGATTCACTTGTTGATAGATATGTATTTGTTCATAATTTTAATCGTTACCTTTTTCTCCTTCTTCCTCTTCTTAAAGAATACCTTTCAGCATTTCATATCATACTGGTTTGGCAGTGATGAACTCCTTTAGCTTTTTCTTATCTGTGAAGCTCTTTATCTGCCCTTCAATTCTGAATGATAGCTTTGCTGGGTAGAGTAATCTTGGTTGTAGGTTCTTGCTGTTCATCACTTTGTATATTTCTTGCCACTCCCATCTGACCTGCACAGTTTCTGTTGAGAAATCAGCTGACAGTCATATGGGTACTCCCTTGTAGTTAACTAACTGTTTTTCTCTTGCTGCTTTCAATATTCTCTCTTTGTCTTTTGCTCTTGGCATTTTAATTATGATGTGTCTTGATGTGGTCCTCTTTGGATTCCTTTTGTTTGGGGTTCTCTGCGCTTTCTGGACTTGTAAGTCTATTTCTTTCAGCAGGTTGGGGAAGTTTTCAGTCATTATTTCTTCAAATAGGTTTTCAGTATCTTGCTCTCTCTCTTCTTCTGGCACCCCCATAATTCGGATGTTGGTATGCTTGAAGTTGTCCCAGAGGCTCCTTACACTATCTTCATATTTTTGGATTCTTTTTTCTTTTCCAGTTGGGTGTTTTTGCTTTTTTGTATTTCAAATCTTTGCCTTGATTCTTGGGATCCTCTAGTCTACTGTTGGGTCTCTGTATATTATTCTTTATTTCAGTCAGTGTATGCTTAATTTCTAGTTGGTCCTTTTTCATATACTCAAGGGTCTCACTAAATTTATCAGCAGTTTCTAGAAAATTCTTGAAAAACCTTATAACCGTGGTTTTGAACTCTATACCAGTTGTTTGCTTTCCTCCATTCCTTTCATTTGTGATCTGTTTCTTTGTCTCCGCATTTTGGCTGCTTCCCTGAGTTGATAGAGTGGCTTTGTGTGGTAGGTGTCCTATAGGGCCCAGTGGCTCAGCCTCCCCAGTTACCTGAGGTGGACACTCTTGGTGCACCCCTTTGTGCACTGTGTGCACAGTCTTGTTGTAGTTAAGCCTTGATTGTTGTTGGTATCACTGGGGGGAATTGACCTCCAGGCCAACTGGCTGTGAAGATCAGCTGTGTCTGCTATGGGAGAACTTCTGTGCTGGAGACACCCTTATGAGGCAAGACTTGCTTCAATGCAGATTTGGTGCTCACTGAATCTGCCCCCTGCATGTGTCCCTTATGGATCTGAGGAGTTGTAATCTGGATGGTCCTACTCTGACCCCTGGGTACACTGGCTCTTGGATCTCCAAGGAGGTGCTAATTTAGCCTCTGCCTGAGGCCACCCAGCAGGAGCTACGGAGAGATCTGCAGATTCCTCCTCTTTGTTTGGGGTTTGGAGGTGCCCATATGAGGCCCAGCTGTGAAGCAATGCAAGCTGCTGCAGGGCCTTGGGCCTTCTTTTGGATGTTCTGGGTCTCTGACTCAGCTGCAGTTTGTTAGGTAAGTTTAGATTTCAAAGGACCCTGCCATTCATATGCAAAAGCCTCTGCGCACAGCCTGGGTGGGGTGGGGTCTCAGGGCGGAGCAAACAGCAATGGCTTCCCGTCAGCCCTGCCCTAAGAGGCCCCCGGGTCTCAGTGCCCTTGGTAATCGCTGCAAGCACCTCTGAGAGAAAGCCGCCCTCGAGTTCCGCCCAAAGCCAGACAGTCTAGTTTCTCCCTGTATGAGTCTGGGTCCCCAGAGTCTCACCTGGAATTGGAGTTCAGCGCAGTCGGGAGCTTGTGGGTTCCCTCCTGATTGAGAAAGCCAGCCGCGTACTCAGTTGCCAGTCCTCTCCGTGTGCGCACCTCAGTACCTCTGCCTTTTGCACCTCCTCTGAGTCACAGTGTGCTTTTCTCTTGCCTTCTAGTTGTAGAATTTCCACTCAGCCAGCCTTCCTGTGGTTCTGGATGATGTCCGTTTTGTCTTTTAGTTGTAGTTTTGAAGTGGTTGTGCGAGGCAGCAAGTTCAGGTATTTACCTATGCCGCCATCTTGGTTTCTCTCTCACGGAGTTTTTTTTTCAGATCTTTTATTTTTTTGTTTTTATTGTTTATAGTATTCCAGATATTTCCCATTTCCTTCCCATCCCTCCTCCTTCCAATTTCTACTCCCTCCTCCCCCCCGTTTTTCACTACCCTATTGCCCATGTCCATTGACTTTGAAATAAAAAATGCTTCTCTGTGTGACCTCAGGGAGCAACCAAAATAAAATGGAAAATTACATAAATGTGGAAATTGTTATGAACCTGAAATGAAGAGTGATGACGTCATGATCAATGCAAACAGAAGACCGCAGACGTCAACGTATTCAGAGAGATTCAGTGTAACCATTCGTTTTGTTTAGGGCAGAGGTCTGGAGGCACGAGAACCCTAGCACATGTACAGGTTTATCACTGGCAGGAACAAGCCTGGTATTTGCAGCTCGTAAGCTCATAGCCTCTGACTGCCCATGAGACTGTGCAGGTAGCTTAAAGGACGTGCAGCTAACACAAGTATCCCGATCTCTGTGGTAAGAATATAAGCCACTGTTTCACTGGATTGGTTCATTGGTTTATAAATAGTATGAGTGTGGTCAGCTCAAATAAAATACGTTAGTTAATACAGGCTTAAAAATCAAGGCAAGATTTCTGAATAATTTATCTGGATGTTAATAATAGTAAAATAAACTGCTCATAAAATTATTTTAAAGCCTAAGTATTTAAACTGTTTAAAAATATTTTTATTGATTTCAGAGAGGAAAGGAGAGGAGAGAGAGATAGAAACATCAATGATGAGAGAGAATTAGGGATCAGCCGCCTTCTGCACACCCCCCACTGGGGATGGAGCCCACAACCTGGGCCTGTGCCCTGACCGGGAATCAAACCATGAGCTCCTGTTCATAGGTCGACACTCAATCGCTGAGCCACGCCGGGTCCTGACAGGGCAGTATTTAAACGTTTAATAGTCAAAATCACTTATTCTAGATTCTGTGGTGTAGTCTTATTCTTACGTATAAGAATATACAAAACTTCATCTCCGAACACCTCACTGGTGTCGTCTGGCCCTCGATTTAGGCACCATGGGACTGAAGTGCACCATTAAACCAAGCAGGCAGCTGGGCGCTGAAAGAAGAACGGCGACTCAAAACCAACCGAACAAGTAGGAAGCTGCACCCCAGGGATCGTGAGGACGTCACTGGATGTACGGACACATGGGAATGAGCTCACAGTTTGGGGCGCGCTGACTCCGAGAAGAGAGAATGCACTGGGGGGTTCAGTGTGGATCTTATAGGCCAGGAGTGGGCAAACTTTTTGACTCGAGGGCCACAATGGGTTCTTAAACTGGACCGGAGGGCCGGAACAAAAGCATGGATGGAGAGTTTGTGTGAACTAATATAAATTCAAAGTAAAGGAGCGGAGGGGAGAGCAAGAGAACTGGATAGAACAGCCGGATCCGGCCCGCGGGCCGTAGTTTGCCCACGGCTGGGCTAGGCTCTTTCAAGCTTCACTAAAAGCAGAAAGACACATGCTCTCCCCAGAGCAGCAGCCACGTGACGCAGTCGTCACTGGAAGGATGGCGATGAGCGGGAACGGGGTATTTCTCACCTGCCCGTTCGTATACACTTGGGTTTGTCACGTCTTTCCAAACGTAAAGGAAAACCCTGTGACTAAGAAGCCCAAGTGTTTCTCTGTCCACCAGAAACCACCGTAATCGCCGACTAGCTAAATGGTTACATCAAGTTCCTACCACCGCCAATATTTTAATGTAACGTGATTCTCATCATGCCCTGGAAGCGATAAAGCATGTACAGTGAAGACATCTACTCAACTTCTCTCAACACATTACAAACTCCTGGCTCACCTTCCAGGCGTGGTAAGTACCAGAGGGATCGGTCTGATACAGTCTCGGGATACCATCGTCGTCGAAGCCTACAATTAGGGCAGAAATGCCAAAAGGTCTTCGTCCATTGCTCTGAGTGTACTTCTGAAAAATAAAATGTTTCGGTAGTTACTTTCTCTATAGGCCATGCAAAGGCCATTCTATTACTTACCAAGTAACACCTTCTTTATTCTGTGTATCTCATTCTGTACATCTTTCCGATTCTCCTCCCTCACTTTCTGGACTAACCTCAAATCCATAAAGAAATTTTAAAATGTACATAGTCTATAAAGCATGTTCTAAGTTTACCTCTACGTGGCTTGCTGTTGTTTTCCTGTTGGCCGACGCACAGCTGGGTAACCTAACAAGACTGAGCCTTTGTGGCAGAGCAGAGAGCTGTGTGCCTCGCCCCGCCTGGCTCCTGGAAAGCTGGTTTCAGTTAGCTGTGCTTTAGGTCACTCCTCCGCTACCGTGAGAGACACAATTGTTGTCATCATCAAGCATTCCTACACGACACTACTGCTATCAAGTGTTTTTCTGGGTGCTACCATTGCCAAGTATATTGTCCACCGTACACTAAGTTACTCTGCACAAGACCAACCCAGACACTGCCCGCTGCAAAACAAGGAGCTCTGTGTTTCTCCCAAAGGAAAAGCGTGCTTTTTCCTCACGGTCAACAGGGCCCTGGAAACCAACTGTGTTTCCCCCTGAGGGCCAGGATCTGAGCTCCATCCCGCAGTGGAACCCACACTCACCCTGCGCCTGCGCCCCTAGAAGTGCAGGGGGGTCCTGACAGGGAGCTGGAGGCCACCCGGCAGGCGGCTCAGCAACGTGTGTAACACGGCGGCCCCACTAGCTTTACATGGAGCTTTCTTCCGGACTGGTACAGCACTGTACCCTAAACATGCTTACACCCCATTACGTCTGTGTGTCAACAGCCCGTTCCGACTATGGATGCAAACAATGGGCTACACAGACACAAGTGCACCTTTAAAGTAGGGTCTATGTCAGGGGTGGGCAAACTTTTTGACTCGAGGGCCACAATGGGTTCTTAAACTGGACCGGAGGGCCGGAACAAAAGCATGGATGGAGTGTTTGTGTGAACTAATATAAATTCAAAGTAAAGGAGCGGAGGGGAGAGCAAGAGAACCGGATAGAATAGCCGGATCCGGCCCGCGGGCCATAGTTTGCCCACGGCTGGGCTATGTCCTAATTTCTCTGTGTCTCCTGACGCTCCTAGATCACAGTAACGTATAAAAAGATGCTTGGAAACACACCTTAGAGGACAGACCCTCTACTTCATGTGCTCAGTCAAGCACTTTTTAAAACGAAAAGTAATACATGCACATGGTTAAAACTATTTAAGTACCAAAGGTGTATCTAAAGCATCTCTCTTTAATACCGGAACCCAGGACCCTCCTCAGTGGCAACTTCACTCTTACGGACTTAAAATGTATCTATATGTATAACACCGTAATATGAAAGAGACTGAAGGCGGAACCACCGAAAAACCGGTCGCTATGCGTGCGCTGACCACCAGGGGGCGTGCACAGAACATGGCGGGCTTCGGCAACAAGCGGCAGAGTGCTGAACATGGTGGGCATTGACCGCGGTGGGATGGTGGAGCAGGTGAGCGGGCGCCAGACCAAGGCGGGGTGCCAGTCGCTGTCATGGGGCGAGCCTCTGGTGGTTACTGAAAATTCTTTGCTCCCGCGCACTGCGGTCCTGCCGGTGCTCGCACCTGCTGCCAGTGTTGGCCCCGCTTGTACCCGCTTGCCAGTGTTGGAGCCGCCGCTCACACCTGCTGCCAGCACCCAGCACCAGCCCCGATCACTCAGCACCGTCAGCAGGTGCGAGCGGCGGCTGCCGGCCCCAATCCACCTCCCCCTGCTCCAGAGGGGCGATCGGGGCTAGCAGCCGCCGCTCACACCTGCTGCCGGCGATGGCCCCACTTGCACCTGCTGCTGGCGCCGGAGTTGCCGCTCACACCCGCTGCTGGTGCCTGGCGCTGGTCCTGATAGCCCTTGAGGGTTTCTCCACCTCCCCCTGCTCCTGAGGGGCGATCGGGCCAGCGGCCACTGCTCACACCCGCTGCTGGCACCGGCCCAAATAGCTCTGCCCCGTCAGCAGATACAAGTGGGGCTGGCGTTGTCAGCGCGTGGGGGTGGCGGTGGCGGGAGCGGGGCTGCCAGCAGACAGGGGATGGGGGAGGGTGGGATGGCTGCAGCAGGAGGGGGTGGGTGGCAGCGCGGAGGATGGGCCGAGACCTGCCCCTGTGCCCACCGCAGCCTCACGGCTCACAGTTCCTTTCAGGATGCATGAATCCATGCACTGAGCCCCTAATCTGTAATAATAAAAGCGTAATATGCTAATTAGACTGGGCAGCCGAACGTCCTTCCAGGCGTCCTTCTGGACGAAGCTGGGGCTGCGAGGGCCAAGGCAAGCCTCTGTGGCTGCGAGGGCCAAGCCCCTTGCACGAATTCCGTGCACCGGGCCTCTAGTGTTTCTAATGTTCTACACATAACCTCCATGTTTCTAGAAGAAAACCTAAAAATTACAACTGGGAATCTCATATACACAATGTTCCACACCTTGTTTTTTGGTGCCTACCTTTATAAACTCTGGAAAAAGCAGAGCAAGTAAAAAAAGCAAAAACATATAAAAATGTGGGACTTTCCTGCAACATAAATTAAATTTTAAAAATAGGGCAACTTAAAAATAAGTATGTAATTTAAAACTTTAATATACAGAAAGTATGGTCTATTAAAAAATCTCTATGTGGACAAATGGTAAAATCCAGCCAGAAAGTATTCTAAATGTTTTAAATGTATTAAATCATTTAATCCAACTCAACAGAGTAGGTATTCCTGTAATGCTCATTATATAAATAAGGAAATTAAGGCAAAACAGGCTAAATAGTTGGCCCAAAGCACTAACTATGTTATACTTCTTTGCAAAATAAAAGAAAAATGAAAAACCAGTGCTAATGATCCTTCTGGGGTACATTTATACATTGTTCATTGCATAGTAAAAATTGGCTCAATTTTTTCAGAAAGTAATTTAGCTATATATAACAAAAGTCTTAAAACCAATTATAATCTTGCCCAACCCGGGTGGCTCAGTGGTTGAGTGTTGACCTATGAACCAGAAGGTCACAGTTCAATTCCTTGTCAGGGCACATGCCCAGGTTTCAGGCTCCACCCCAGTGTTGGACATGCAGGAGGCAGCCGATCAATGATTCTCTCTCATCATTGATGTTTCTATCTCCCTCTCCCTTCCTCTCTGAAATCAATAAAAATAAATTTTAAAAAGACCAATTATAATCTAAAAAAAGAACCCAATATAATTTAAAAAGAATATAATCTGTTTCAAAGATAATGTTATTAAAGTAGCAATTTGAGAACCAGCAAGTGAGAGAAGAAATGAGAAAATGAAATAAACTAGAAACATCCTAAATAATTATGGACAGCAACTAAAATCAATTTTACAGGCATACCTCTGAGATATCCAGACCACCATAAGAAAGAGAGTATCACAATAAAGTAAGTCTTAATTATTTGTTGGTGGAGGGTCCTACTTTCAATTCTATATAATAAAAGCCTAATATGCTAAGTGTCCGGTCGACCAATTAAAGCATAATATGCTAATGATATGCTAAGGCCGCTCAACCGCTCACTATGATGTGCACTGACCACCAGAGGGCAGACAGTTGACCAGTAGGTTAGCTTGCTGCTGGGGTCCGGATGATCGGGACTGAGTGAGATGGGCCGGACGTGCCCTGGAGCTCTCCCGCGGTCCCTCCCCGGCTGGCCACCCTCCCACGTCCCTCCCTGGCCCCAATTGTGCCCTCTCACACTGGTGCACGAATTTGTACACTGGGCCTCTAGTTAATAATAAACGCAACTCTGTAAAGTGCAATAAAGTGAGGAACAATAAAAGGAGGTCTGCCTGCATAGAGTTATATAAGGACTTTGTTGACATATACAAAAGCTCATCTACACTAATAAAAGAGAAACATGCAAATTAACCATCACTCTGCTACACCCACCAGCCAATCAGGAGGGAATATGCAAATTAGAAGGAGAAAGATGGCAGCCGCCCAGCTGCTCCAGGCACGGAGTGGCCGGGCGGGGCAGGACGCCTGCTATGAGAGGGAGGGCGGGGGGGGGGGGGGCGAAGGGATCTACAGGAGCAGCACTCTGGCCACAGCGAAGACGAAGACTGCAGACTCCAGCCGGGGTCTGTAGCAAAGACAAAGACGGCAGACTCTGGCTGGAGCCTGCAGCGAAGACGAAGAGGGCAGACTCCAGCCGGGGTCTGCAGCAAAGACGAAGAAGGCAGACTCCGGCCTGGGTCCCAGGCGCTGGAGGAAAACCGGTGCTGGAAGCCAAGGGAAGGAAGGCCTATTGCACGAATCTCTTCGTGCAACGGGCCTCTAGTAAAATAATAAGTGAAAAACGTATTTGTACACATCATGATTCAACTTAATATTAATGTACCTACTCATGGATTCAAAAGTTGTACCTGAACACTATCAGTTGTGGTTAGGTTTGCAGGTGAAAGAATCGTGGGTATTGCTTTGGTAAACTCTAAAAATTGGTGCTCCTTACTCTGTCCCCAGAAGTGAAGAAATCCCTGAAGGACCGTTAGCACTGGTTTCTCATTTTTCTTTTATTTTGCAAAGAAGTATAACATATCTTTTTAATCCTATATAATAAAAGGCTAATATGCAAATCGACCAATCGGCGGAATGACTGGTCGCTATGATGTGCACTGGCCACCAGAGGGCAGACGCTCAATGCAGGAGCTGCCCCCTGGTGGTCAGTGTGCTCTCACAGGGGGAGTGCCGCTCAGCCAGAAGTCGGGCTCATGGGGAGCGGGCCTAAGCTGGCAGTCGGACATCCCCGAGGGCTCCGGACTGCGAGAGGGCGCAGGTTGGGCTGAGGGACACCCCCCCACACACCGAGTGCACGGATTTTGTGCACAGAGCCTCTAGTTTTAATATAATCCCCACAACTGATACTGATTGAGATTCCTAGTGATGCAATCAATCCGTTCCACTGCAGTAACAGTGTGTGACGTGTGAAAAAGAATAAAGAACTTGTAGATTTCGTAGACGAAATGGCTGAAGTATTTGCACGACTAGACCCACAACAGTAAAGGAGAAACGTGAAGCCGTCGGCTGCTCTCCTGGCTTACCTGTTTTAAGGATGCTATGAAGCGAGTTATATACTCGACAGTGACTGGGTCCTCGACAGTAAGCTTATGGCTTTGGCACTCCACACGGGCTCTGGTTATTACCACTCTAGCATCAGCGGTCAGTCCTGTAAAAGTGGTTGAACCATTACAAGGAAGAAGGACGTTTTCAATGTCAAAAGGGTTTTAGCTACCACAAAATTTTTCTTATATTGTCCTTTGTTTTCCTCAATATATGTCCATTATAAAGACTGTAAAATTCTTTGTGAATCCCTTATCTGACATTCTGATTCATTTCCTTCAGGGCTTAACCTGATGCATTCTTACTTACTTTTTAAAGAAAATGACTTTAAAGAATAACGGTTAAACACTGATGTTAAGTAAACTATTTCCCAAAGGTTAAAACTGTTTCATTCATAGTAGATGGGCTGGTTGTTAGGGTTTATTAAAAATAACTTTTTAAAATCTCTGTAGTCACATTTTTAAAAACCTTTTCAGGGGGAGATATCAATGGAGACTGTTCAAAGGTTGATGGTCTATCCTGATTCCAAAACCAATATACTGATTACCTAAACCCGTGGTCGGCAAACTCATTAGTCAACAGAGCCAAATATCAACAGTACAACGATTGAAATTTCTTTGGAGAGCCAAATTTTTTAAACTTAAACTATATATGTAGGTACATTGTTATTAACTTAATTAGGGTACTCCTAAGCTGGCCTTTGCTAAAAACTCAAGGGGCCAAAGAGCCGCATGTGGCTCGCGAGCCTCAGTTTGCCGACCACTGACCTAAACCATGAAGCTAGATTTCTTCTTATGAAAACAATGAACATTACATTTCATTATCAAACACATATCCACTGCATTCAAACTTCATTCAATATAACTGAAATATTTCTCAGCATTTTGTCTAAGATTATGGATTGGAAAATAAAAAATGTTAAACCAGAAAAAGAAAACATGCCTTGCTTTTATCATACTAAAACATCATGTAATTAACTCCCAACACCTCTGTAAGGAAATTCAGTAACTGCCCCAGAAAATGCAGTGCAGGGGACATTTCTGTTCCATTAGGACTTCTTGGGCCTCTGACCTCTCCATGGCCTCCGGTTCCTTCCCCACGCTCTTCCAACCACATTGCCCAAAGGTCATTCACAGCCTTTGAAACATCCCTTCCTCACCTAACCCTCAGTATCTGTGGTCACGGACTCTTGTCCCCTTCGGCATCACTTCAAATCAGGTTTCTAGGAACCAGAAGAACTGCTGTCCCAGAAGATGGCTAACACCAGTCAACAACGAGAAGCTGTCAGCATAGCCACTGCTAGGAATCACCCTCACACTCGTGGGCAGCGGGCGAGTCACACTCAGAGAGAAGAGGGAGGAGAAACGGACTCTCTTCTCTTTGCAGAGGCTATCTGAGAGAAAGACATGGAAACAACCCTGGCTGGTGGGGCTCAGTGGGTAGAGTGTTGGCCTGAGGACCGAAGGCTCTCGAGTTTGATTCCTGGTCAAGGGCATGCACCTCAGCTGCAGGTTCCCTAGCCCTGGTTGGGGCATGTGCAGGAGGCAACCAATCGATGTGTCTCTCTCATGTGGAAGTTTCTGTCTCTCTCTCCCCACCCACTCTCTCTGGAAATCGATGGAAAAAATATCCTCAGGTGAGGATTGAAAAAAAAAAAGAAAAAAGAAATGGAAAAAGACTGAGTTAGTTTATCTTAAGATTTAAAAGCTTCACTCATTTAGAAAATGTGATCAGAAAGGAGATTTCTAAGTATTTTCCATTTACAATATATATGATCCAAAAGTAGAGAAACATAAAAGTAGCATACTTAGAAAGTAGTACTAAACTGATTCAGTGACAAATTTGCCAAACCATATGAGTATCATAGTTGTGTGTGTGTGTGTCTGTTTTTAACATAATAAGCAACAATTATACTAATCAATACATTTTAAATGGCTAGGAAAAAGAGAACAAATTCTATTTAAAGACAGTATTGAGCCCTAGCTGGTTTGGCTCAGTGGATAGAGCATCGGCCTGCAGACTGAAGGGTCCCAGGTTAGATTCTGGTCAAGGGCACAGGCCTGGGTTGCGGGCTTGATTCCCAGTAGGGGGTGTGCAAGAGGCAGCCGATCAATTATTCTCTCTCATCATTGATGTTTCTATCTCTCTTTTCCTCTCTCTTCCTCTCTGAAATCAATAAAAATATATTTAAAAAATAGATTATTGAAATTTCACTTTGTTTATAAATAAGCAATTATAGAATAAATGAGTCCTCAGTCCAGTGCTTTTAAATTTATGCCACAAACTTACATTGAAGCTACTATCATATTGTAAAATTTCTATATTCAGTGGCATTCCACATGGTACATGAAGTAATTTTTTTTCAAATTCTTTGATTTTTTTCCCCTAAGGCCTGTTTTTCAAACATTAAGAATATAATAACATCAACAAAAGAATGTGATTTTTTTCAAAATGGAACTGTCTTTCTTTATGATATGTGCTCTGATAGGTAGCTCTTATTCCCCACCAGAAGGAATAAGAGGTACCATGTAATTCTATGCGTTAGAAACAGAACTGTATCATACATATTCTTTTGTAACTTACTATTTTTAACATATGTTATGGATACTTTCTCATGTCCATACATACAGATTCTCATGTCCATACATACAGATTCTACCACCTCCTTTTTTAGCTGCCACTAATACTATCACTATTACTACTAATGTTGCAGTTTATGCTGAATGAAAAGCCTGTATGAAAAGGTTTTATGCCATATGATTCTATTCACACAGCATTCTCAACAATGACAAAATTAGAGACGGAAAAGAGAACAGCTCACTGATCGCCAGAGGCTAGTGACACGGAGGAGGGAGAGCATCGGCAGTCTTTTTTTTTTTTAAAAAAAAAACCTCATTCTTTTTTTTTTTTTTTAATATTTTTTATTGATTTTTTACAGAGAGGAAGGGAGAGGGATAGAGAGTTAGAAACATCGCTGAGAGAGAGACATCGATCAGTTGCCTCCTGCACACCCCCCACTGGGGATGTGCCCGCAACCAAGGCACATGCCCTTGACCAGAATCGAACCTGGGACCCTTCAGTCCGCAGTCCGACGCTCCATCCACTGAGCCAAACCGGTTAGGGCACATCGGCAGTCTTGTGGTAATGTAAGCGTTGTGTATCTTGATTGTGGTGATGGTGCATGAGTCTATACATGTGATAAGCCTAATAAAACTACACACACATGCAAATGAGTGCATGTAAAACTGGTAAAATCTGAAAAAAATCTGTGGCTTGTAACAATGTCCATTTACTGGTCTGACGAGGTTACCCTTGGGGTAAACTGGGTAAAGGAGACTACTTTTGTCCTTTTTTATAATTTCCTGACCTAGTTATTTCAAAATAAAAAAATTAAAAATAACACAGCTACCTAAAATTACACTTAAGATAATACAATGTGTACCTTCTGACATTTATGTTTTATCAAAACGAACTGTCAGAAATCGTGGTTCACAGAGCTGTGGTTTTCCCGGAAAAGACAGGGTACCTGTTCGTGTTCAGTGAGAAAAGGAGCGAGCGCCATACGTTGTATAAATGCAGCAGCACAACAGCTGTGGGGGAGCACGTGTGACCCGCCCGCCGCACACGATGCTCTGTGCCACCCCGTGGGCCCACAGGTACCTGCGAAAGCCATGCACACGTGGTCGTCCAGGGCGCAGATTTTGCGCACCGTCCGCTCATCTTGGAGCTTGGCGACTGACTTCTTTTCCACCCCGAGTACAACTATGTTGGTACCACGAATTCCAACCTGTCAGATCATTAAAAAACAGAATTAGTTGTCAGTTTTAACATTAAATAAGTTATTCTAACACATGCCTTATGGAAAGACGCTCTTCCTTAAACGTTCGGGAAAATCGAGACAGCAGACTTCTGAGAAGACAGCTGCGTCGACCTGGCTTGCTGAAGTCCATTACTCACACTCAAGGCAAAGAGGAGACACAGCTGGAAACGGGAAGACTGTCCCGCAAATGCTGAAACTGAGCAGCTTAATCTCAGACAACACACCCGAAGAGCTGCTATCTAAACACAGAACATGAACCGAAACGAAAGAAGCTGGGAATCCATGTGGAGTCCTTCCAGAGGGCAGGCAGGACCAGCACTGGAGGTGGCAGCAAGCTTAGAAGGCTAAGTAGGTACATCTGTGTCTGTCACCGTTTGGGGGACAGGGATTGGAGGTCACAAGCAGCCAAGAGAAAGCGCAAATGCCGGCCCCTGGATCACTGAGAAACAAAGCTTCCATCGAACAGGAACTCAACAAGAATCACCACTGCTCCTCCCGCCACCCCTCCCCTGGGGAAGGAACTGGGGAGAAGTCTCACAAATAACGGAAAAGGGCAGTAGTTCTCAAACAGGGCCTTCTGGGGCAGCGGCCCTCGTCTCAGGGCCTCAAGAGTAACCTACGAGAATTTTAATTCTGTGTTACAGTAGTGATCTTCTATCGGGCGTCCTCAAACGACGGCCCGCGGGCCACAGGCGGCCCGCCAAGGACATGGATCCGGCCCGCCGGGGGCCGCTGCCTGTCCTGCTTAGCAGCCGACGCGTCCCGGGCCCGCAGTGCGCATAGGAATTTGTTCATAGTTTTTTTTTAAACTATAGTCCAGCCCTCCCACGGTCTGAGGGACGGGGAACTGACCCCCTGTTTAAAAAGTTTGAGGACCCCTGTAATCTATTTCGATGTTGGTATTTGTGTTTTCGATTGCCTGTGGCCAAGTGTGACCAGATCGTCCTGTTTTATACAACACACCTGGCAAAAAGGTGTATTCTGAAATTCATACTCTTTTTAAAAAGTTTTTGCCGAAACCGGTTTGGCTCAGTGGATAGAGCGTCGGCCTGCGGACTGAAAGGTCCCGGGTTCGATTCCGGTCAAGGGCATGTACCTTGGTTGCGGGCACATCCCCAGTGGGAGGTGTGCAGGAGGCAGCTGATCGATGTTTCTCTCTCATCGATGTTTCTAGCTCTCTATCCCTCTCCTTTCCTCTCTGTAAAATATCAATAAAATATATTTAAAAAAAAAGTTTTTGATTGATTTTAGGAAGAGAGAGAGAGAAAAAGAGAGACATCAATTTGTTGTTCCGCCCACTCATGTATTTATTGGTCGATTCCTGTATGTGCCCTGACGAGGGGATTGAACCTGCAACCTTGGTGCATCAGGACGACATTCCAACCAACTGAGAGATGCAGCCAGGGCGTGGCTTAGCATTCTTGGAGTGAAAATACAGAACAGGGTAAATGCAGACCTAGACCTGCGATTACATCTTTTAATTAAACAAAACACTTGTTCAATTAAAGAGGTGACGTATGAAAGCTTTTGTTCTAATGGTTCCCTCACTCCATTCAAGTCATTCAAGGCCAAGAGGCTCCCGAACCATCCTATCTCGTCAGCAGCCCTCCCTCCAAGTCCACCTCCTATGACAGACATGGCGACCTTCACACCCTACCGGCACCGTGCCTTCTCATCAGGTCATGGGGCATTGCAATTTAACATGTATTAGGACGCAAAGAGAATCCCAATATTTCCCCCCAACTGAAATAAATCAGCTTAAAGTCAGGGGTCACGGGATAATACAATAGGCTTTATAACTCTCACCTAAACAATTTTCCACTAAATGAAGACATTAAAACTGCCAACAGGTTGGGCCATGAGTGTGCCGCCTCTGCAGGCAGTGCCACAGCCCTGAGCTGTGGGCAGAGGTCCCTGCTGAAGGGCTGAGTGACAAGTGGCCCGTCCATCCTAGGGAGGGAGGGGGAGGGAGGGGGGAGGGAGGGGGGAGGAGGAGGGAGGGAGGAGGTGGCAGATCTGCATGGCTCAGAAGGAGGCACAGAAGTGCGAGCTGAACATGCGTGCGGTGAAAGCCCTTGGGGCCTGACACCCCAGACAACCCCACCTCAGTCCCTGCCCCCTCACACCGTCCCCACGGGCTACCCCTCTTCCTCTCCATCCCCTGACCCACACCCTACAGGGCTGACCCAAACCCAAAGCGTTTGTAAATTCATCTTTTTCTTCCCGAAGAACAAAACAAAACAAACCTGTCCCCACACACTATCCAGAAAATGCTTGTGATGTAAGTCCCAACAGCAAAGGCTTTTGGATGTGGACAAAATGATGCTCAGAAGAAAATTCCTAATCTCACTTTATAAAATCAAATTAAAAATGAATTCAAGAAGTTAAAAAAGGGATAAAAATACTTAAGCTCAGCTCAAGGGGAGAAATAAGGAAAAAGCAGTAATTGATGACTAGAGAGAAATCAACAAATTGATAATAACAAAAGACAGTTTTCTAAAGAAATAATTTTTAAATGTCTCAGTTAAAATAGCCAAAAGGCAAAAAGAGTAAAGGAAACATATTCAAGTGGGGAAAAGTAGGGATTGGAAGATCGTACACCTGATAAATCTGAAAATCTGTCTGTAAGGACCACACACTAGAAAAATAAGAAAACTGCCCATGGCGACTCAAAACCAGGACGACGGGGTCTCACCGGCAGGCGCGGTAATTCACTGCAGGGGAATGTCCGATGGGGCAGCCTCTGAGCAGCGGTGAGGCAACGCCTTACAGAACCGAACGGCAGTGACCATACGGCCCGGCATGGCCCGCTTGGACATTCACACCAGAGAAGTACCGCTCATGTGCACACAGAAGCCTGCCACGCACGTTCACAGCATCTCTTCATAGCAACCCAAACGCCCTCCACCAGGGCACCGCTAAGGGGTGATGCACCCAAACCACGGACACCCGGCAGCCAAACACGGCGGCACGCAACACCGGAGGGATCCCCAGGGCAGAAAGCGAAGCCCCAAAGGGTCCACACTGCATGACACCACGCCTGACGTTTGAGATGATAAAATATTAGAAGTGAAGGCAGATGAGGGTGCCAGGGAGTAGGGCTGTGGCACCGAGAGGCGGGCGAAGAGGCGTGTGGTCACCGAAGGCAGCAGCAGGGACTCCCTCGGAGCTGGACACTGTCCCGTGTCCTGCCTGTGGACACACGAATATACACAGGCAATAAAATAGGGCAGACCTCGATGGACACACAACGGACTACAAGTAGAATGGAGAAATCTGGATGAAATAGGTGGCTTTTATCAGTATCAATATCCTGATTGAACCATAGTTCTGCGAACTGTTACCATTGGCAGAAAATGGGCAAAGTACACAAGTTTCTTACAACTGCGTGTAAATCTGCAGTGATGGCAACAAAACTGCAATCAGAGTATTCCACTGGGGCCCTGGCCGGTGTGGCTCAGTTGGTTGGAGCATCGTCCTGTACAACAAGAGGTGGCAGGTTTGATTCCCAGTCAATGCACATACCAGGTTGTGGGGTCCTGGGTGCATGTGGGAGGCAACCGATTGATGTTTCTCTCCACTCCAACCCCCCAAAATCAATTACAAAAAAGAATTACATTAGGAAGGGAGAAAAGTTGGGAAAGATTAAAAAAAGAGTAGTAAAATGTTGACAACTGTTGGAGCTGGTGTACAGAGGTTCATTATACTATACCCTTTATATATCTTTTTGTTTAGAATATCTACACATATAAAACGCTGATAGCTGAAACCGGTTTGGCTCAGTGGATAGAGCATCGGCCTGAGGACTCAAGGGTCCCGGGTTCGATTCCGGTCAAGGGCATGTACCTTGGTTGCGGGCACATCCCCAGTGGGAGGTGTGCAGGAGGCAACTGATCGATGTTTCTCTCTCATCGATGTTTCTAGCTCTCTATCCCTCTCCCTTCCTCTCTGTAAAATATCAATAAAATATATTTTAAAAAAACACAAACGCTGATACGCAAATAGACTGAATGGCAGAACAACCGATCAACCTAACAACCCAACCACCGGTTGCTATGACATGCGCTGACCACCAGGGGGCACATGCGGGCATCGGCTGTGGCGGGATGGTGGAGCAGGTGAGTGGGGGCACCAGACCAAGGTGGGGTGCCGGTCGCTGTCATCTGGGCGAGCCTCTGGTGGTTACTGAAAATTCTTCCCTCCCGTGCACCGTGGTCCCGCCCGGCACTTCACCCGCTGCCAGTGCCAGCCCCATTGCATCTGCTGTTGGCGCTGGCATCAATTGCTCCACGCCGTCAGCGGGTGCGAGTGGTGGTGGCAGGAGTGGGGCTGCCAGCAGACAGGGGACCAGGCCGTGGTGGGAGGGGCTGGGCGGGGGCGCAGAGGATGGGCCGAGACCCACCCCTGTGCCCACCACAGCCTTGCTGCCCACAGTTCCTTTCAAGGTGCATGAATTTGTGCACTGGGCCCCTAGTTCTTTTTTTTTTTTTTTTAATATATTTTATTGATTTTTTACAGAGAGGAAGGGAGAGGGATAGAGAGTTAGAAACATCGATGAGAGAGAAACATCGATCAGCTGCCTCCTGCACACTCCCCACCGGGTATGTGCCCGCAACCAAGGTACATGCCCTTGACCGGAATCGAACCTGAGACCCTTGAGTCCGCAGGCCGACGCTCTATCCACTGAGCCAAACCGGTTAGGGCTGGGCCCCTAGTTCTATAATAAAATGTTAAAATCAAATTAACCTAAAAAACAAATAAACCTCAACTTTATATGCTGGTTTTATCTCACCAACATTGAAACATATGCTACAGTCTCTCTCATATTAAACAAAATCTTAAAGACCACGTCCCTTCAATACTGCCTTTTTCACTCAGTTCTTTAAAAGCCAAATATTATCATCACCCCTCAGCTCACAGCAATGTGGTTTTCACCCGCCTCCTCCGGTGTCGAGCCAAAGTAGACTATACGTAGGTCCCTGCGGCGCCTCCAGGTTGCAGGCTCGCTTGTACGTAGTCTATAGTCTATTTTTCCTTCTCGAGTGAAGAAGAGTATTCAAGAACACTCATGTACTTGACCGTCGGCACAGGTTTTAAGAAGGGGTGGGGGGTGGGGGAGGATACACTAAATAGTAAGCTCCCCATGGACAGACATGGAGTTACTGTGTTACTATGGAACACGAGGGCCCACAACCACGCTTGGCAGGTGCAAGTATTCACCAAAAATGTCCTGAAATGAATGTGCTGGGAGGACCACAGACAAAATTGAAGGAAAAAGAGGAGACAGAGCGATAGTCAGTAATAATAGCTTCCATTTACTTGCTGTGAACCAAACACTGTGCAAGATACTTCACACGTATTATTGCTTCGTTCAGCTGTCCCTGAGCCCCACGAGGAGGTGCTGTTTGGGTGCCCAGTTCACTGTAAAGAAACTGAAGCTTAAAGAAGTGAATTGCCTTCCATGATGCATGTCTGATTCCATATGCATGATAATGACAGCTAACGAATAGACACATTTTACTGAATAAACTGCACGATGCAATGCAAAAAGCGGAGGCTTTGGAACAAGAAAAATTTAAGTGTGGCCACGGGCTCCATCGGCGGGGTACCTTCATCAAACTGTGAAAGCTCCAAATCACAGATTCCACATCCGTAAGAAGGGGATTAAACGCTCTCCTTAACATTAGGTAATGTACAAAAATACCCGATACTAAGGAAATGTTACTTAAACCTTAGTTCACTTCCTGCCCAGCCTCTCCACGGTACACCGTGCAGAAACACAAAAGACACCATCCAAATTCTCACAGATCTTCCGGCCCAGCTGGTGCGAGGAGGCTGTTACAGATTCCTGAAATTACAGGGAAGGTGAGGCCAAGCAGCAAATGCTGTCTGGTGCTCTGTGTTACAGATGATAAATTCCGAAGAAAAGGATCCACCATGAGGGGAGTGGGTCAGAGATGGCTTCATGAAGGAGACGGCATGACTGGGAGGAACCGTAAAGCGAGAGAGCGGCCGAAGGAAGTGTTTCCTCTCCTCCCCTCCCCTCCCCTCCCCTCCCCTCCCCTCCCCTCCCCTCCCCTCCCCTCCCCTTCTCTCCCCTCCCCTCCCCTCCTCTCCCCTCCCCTCCTCTCCCCTCCCCTTCTCTCCCCTCCCCTCCCGCGGGGGCGGGGGGGGGGGGGCAGAGCGTGGCTCAGTGAGACCAGGAAGCTGCCCTCCATTGAAGCGGGCGGGGAAGGTTATGGAAGACTCTGATGGTCAGCCGGTGGAGCTGAGCTTTGATAAAGTAGGGAATATGGAGCTCATTACAGGTTCAGGGTCAGGGAAAGGACAGGAGGAGGAATGATGATAAGTCGTATCTTTTTCATGAGAGTGTTGGGAAGGGTTCCTATTTTTCCCAAGGAGAAAGGTATTACCGCTCCAAACTGTTACTCAAAGACGGTTTTCCTTTACAGAAAAGGGAACAGAAAGGAAACAGGCCCCCGGTCTCACTTCGGCTGTAAAACGGTCACCGAGAAGGCGGTACACCCACCGCTTGTCACGGAGGCCCACGGCCTTGCTGTCTGACCGAATGACAGCCTGTTCACATACTGGTCAGAACTGGTTAACGCTGGCTTATTTATACTCATCACGGCAAATGTCATCTACAGACAGGTTACTTTGTGACACGTTTTAACAAACAAGTGTCCGTGTAAACTTGACCCCATGTAGAAGGTCATGGCACGCTCAAGGAAACGCAGTAACTCCATACAAAGATGCAAACTGTAATTCCAGGACCCTGAAACAAAAGCGTCTCATCCTTCCGACGTGTCTTTGAAAAGGCCCCCCCAGGTATTTTTACACCCGTACCCTTGTACAGCTCGTTACAGGGAACCATCCGTCAGCTCTGCAGCGCTCTACGACGTTTCAACGGAGCCAGCGGTTTCTCATCGCACCTAGCCTCCTCCCATCGCTCCCTTCATCGCAGGCTCTGAAGCCTGGGCGTTACTTTCTAACCATCTGCTTCATGCCATGCTGGGGACTAGAGAACTTTTTGTTTTTATCAAGATGGTACCCTTTTGGTTTAAGCCGCATCAGGCTTTTCTTAAATTTACAATTCTAAAAAAAATTACGTACAAAAAAGAAGCAAAACGCGTGGGCCCCATTACATAGAAAAATACTTTAAAAAAATGATAAGATTCTTTCCAGTGTTTTGGGTTTTTTTTACCACGTTACCTTTGATAGATTTATAATAAAATTGAATTATTTCCTCCCATAACTAAGTTGGTATGGAAAGCGAGGCAACATACAGACACTGCGACCTTTAGAAATGAACTGGGCATCCTCGGAGCTGGTGTCTCACCTTCCAAAATGCACAACAAACGGCCTCGTGAAATTTGAGAGATTGAAAAACCCCGATCCTTCTGGATTGAAGGCTCGGACTTGGAAGATTCGGGATAATCCATCTTTGGTCTCCAGAGCATTTTTGTCATTTTAATTTTTATAAGACATACAGTTAGTAAACATAAACTAAAACTTGGCAGGAGCATTACAGCTACGCTGAGTATTGAAGCGTTTTTCAGAAATGCGGGTCGGTAAATTTAAAGAAGGGCATCATCTCTCAAAGACTTTCAGAATTATTTAAAAATCACACACACACACACACACACACACAAAGGGGCAAAAGACAGGAGCTGGTGGGGGCTGACACCAAACACTGGGGTGCACATATTAGGACAACGCTTTTTAACAAGCAGAGTGTTTGATACGTGGAAAGTCCAATCCTCGCCACAGGGTTTACTTTTACGTTCAGAGTCCGTTTCTGGCCGCGATCCGCTTTAAAGCGTCATTATCATCACAGCGAAGGCCGGCCCGGGAGGAGCCTGCTTTCCCGCCGTCAGTGACCCCAGGGGGGGCCCGCGCCCCAGGAGGGGTCTGCACCCAGCGGGGGCCCCACACCCCAGGAGGACCCCGCGCCCCAGGAGGGGTCTGCACCCCAGGGGGAGCCCCACACCCCAGGAGGACCCCGCGCCCCAGGAGGGGTCTGCACCCCAGGAGGGGTCTGCACCCCAGGGGGAGCCCCACACCCCAGGAGGACCCCGCGCCCCAGGAGGGGTCTGCACCCCAGGGGGGGCCCCACACCCCAGGAGGGGTCTGCACCCCAGGAGGGGGCCACGCCCACGTGCTGGAGGCTGAACGTGTCTTTCCTATTCTCGCACAGCGTGAGTGCTCGCACAGCGTGAGTGCTCGTACAGCCGGATCCTGAAACACGCACGCACGCGCACACGCAGACGCAGCACGCACCCACACAACACAAACACGCACCCACACGTACGCACGCATACGCAGCACGCACACAGAACACAAACACGCACATACGCACCCGCACGCATGCACCCACGAATACGCAGCACGCACACCACACACGCGCACGCACGCATACACAAGCACGCACACACGCACCACACACGCACACGCACGCATACACAAGCACGTACACACGCACACGCAGCACGCACGCACGCGGCTGTCGTTAAACAGGGCAGGCGCACACAGAGGCTGTGAAACCCGCCCGCGGGGACCATCCCTGGCAGCGAGTCCTCGTCCTCTTCCCTCAACAACAGGCCCGACGCCATCGCACAGGCCCCTGTCCCCCAGGCCGCGTGGCGCCGCGGGGCCGAGGGCCGGGCACGGGCCGGCGGGCGGGCTGCTCACCGCGGTGGAGCCCTTCTTCACCGCCTCCTGCGCGTATTCCACCTGGAACAGGTGCCCGTCCGGGGAGAAGACGGTGATGGCCCGGTCGTAGCGCGACGCCATCGCAGGGCCGCGGCGATGTCCTCGGGGCGTCGGGAATCCACCGCGCGGGCCTCGAGGAACCGCTCCCGCCACGTGCGAGCCGGAAGTACGTGATGGGGATCCGCGGAAGTGCCCGCCTGCTCTCTGCACGTGGGGGCGGGGGTGGGGTGGGGGGAGGGGAGGAGCCCTGGTGCCCCCCACCCCCACCCCGGGGGCCGGGCTGTGGGCGCGGCTGGTGGAGCCCCCGCTGCTGCCCTCGGGGGGCGGGGGCTGGGCTCCGCTCCGGCTCCTCACCAGGCCGTGGGCCCAGGTGGTGTGTGATCCCCGGGTAGAAACACACATCAAGATGGGGGTGCGGATGGGGGTGTGGCCGGGCCTGTGACCTCTGAACCAGGGCGTCCTGGTTCTGTTCCCCGCGGGGCACATGCCTGGGTTGCCGGCTGGACTCCCCGCGGGGGCGTGCAGGAAGCATCATCAATGTTTATTGTTTTAACATGCCTTTATGGATTTCAGAGAGGAAGAGAGAAACATCAGTGATGAGAGAGATTCATGGACGGCCGCCTCCTGCTCCATCCCACTCCAGGGGGCAGCTGTGCATGCGCCCTGACCCTGGAATCCAGCCCTGACCTCCAGGTCCACAGGTCCAGGCTCAACCACCCTGCCACACCGGCTGGGCTGTACCACAGCTTTTTTTTTTTTTTTTTAAACGTATTTTTATTGATATTTCACAGAGAGGAAGGGAGAGGGATAGAGAGTTAGAAACATCGATGAGAAACATCGATCAGCTGCCTCCTGCACACTCCCCACTGGGCATGTGCCCGCAACCAAGTTACATGCCCTTGACCGGAATCGAACCCGGGACCCTTCAGTCCGCAGGCCGACGCTCTATCCACTGAGCCACACCGGTTAGGGCTGTCCCACAGCTTTTCTATCCCCTCATCTACTGATGGGCACTTGGGCTGTTTCCAGCTCTTGGGGTGCCAAGCTGGCCCGGCCATGGCATACTCAGCCCCAGTTGGGTGCCATACGTGTGGAGTCAGCTCAGCCAGGTTCGGTGAGCCTGAGAGGGGCCGGGGAAGGATTGGGAAAAGACAGACGAGAGAAGAAAGCTGGGTCTGGGTTGCGCGCTGTCCGCTCTGATGGAGAGGCAGTGCCACGGCCTGCACGCCGAGTCCTTATTTTATAGCACAGTGGTCGGCAAACTCATTATCCAACAGAGCCAAATATCAACAGGACAACGATTGAAATTTCTTTTGAGAGCCACATTTTTTAAACTTAAACTTCTTCTAATGCCAATTCTTCAAAACAGACTCGCCCAGGCCGTGGTATTTTGTGGAAGAGCCACACTCAAGGGGCCCAAGAGCCGCATGTGGCTCGCGAGCCGCGGTTTGCCGACCACAGTTATAGCAGCTTCCAGGAGGCAAGCTGAGGGCGTGGTCACAACGTTCTCCGGGTTTCTGATCTACTCAGTTACAAGCACCTGAACGCTATCAAACCTACATCACTCAGCCACGTGGCACCGCAGGTTCGGACATGGGGTCAAGCTTACATCCATGGCCTTGGGCTATGACTGTGCTGGGAGGGCTCTGCCCTTCAAGCTGGGACCTGCGCGTGGCTTTGCCTCGAGAGGACCGTGTCCTCTCATCAGTCCGAGGCTTGAACCTGTCCGAACGCTGTGGCCGCTCTCCACATCTTGGCTGTTGTACGGAATGCTGCTGTGAGTGTGGGGTGCGCATCTTCTTCCTGATGGGCGTTTGGGATCCTTAGGATATGACCCGAAAGTGGAATTGCTGGGTCAGGAGGCAGCTCCATTTTTAAGTTTTTGAGGAAAGGACACGGTTTTGTCTAGCAATACAGGAAGGTCTCCTTTTCTCCACATCCTCACCAGCTCTTGTTGTTTGTTGATTTATTGATAGCAGTCAACTTTATTGTATATGTGAAGAAAAGGCCGAAGTTCGTCTTAAAAAAAATGTATATCTAGCTCTTCCAAAAAAAATCCTTTCTCCATTGAATTATCTTGGCCTTTGTATTAGTTTTCTATGGCTACGGTGATAAATCACTACAAACTTGGTGGCTTAAAAATGGTAGGCATTTATTTTCCCACAATTCTGGAGGTCACAGGCTGAAATCATGGTTTCTACGGGACTGCACGATGCTATTATGCTCTTATTTTCCTTTTCAGAAAGTGTGTAACAAATGTGGTTGTTTGGTTAGTTTAATGTATATTAGGACAGTAGTTTGTAGCATATTGAGTGACTTAACAGTATTTTAGTGCACATCGCCTGATTCAACCATACATGTGAGATGGGGAAAAAACCCTATTGCAGCTTGACAAATTATCACAAACTTGATGGCTTAGAACCACACAGATTCATTATCTTACAGTTTGGGAGGTCAGATGTCCAACGTGGGCCTCACTGGCTGTAATGAAGGTTTTAGCAGGATGGTGTTCCTTCTGGGGGCGCTAGGGGAGAACCCACTTCCTTGACTCTTCTCACGTCTAGAGGCGCCCCACATGCCTTACCGCAGCACCCCCTCCGTCTTCACAGCCAGGCAAGGCTTGCTCCAGATGCCATCTCTCTGATTAGGACTCTTCTATCTCAACTGTGCCTCACTTAGCGATGTTTGCCATGGCTTTGCGCTCATTCAGACACCCCATGTCAATCTCCCTATGGCCAGGTCAGCCCATGTACCGCCTTAATTCTATCTGGAATCTTAATTCCACTTTGCCTTGTGACCTGTCATGCTAGTCACAGGTCCTGTGGGTTGGGAGGTGGTTATCTTTGTGAAAATGAAACTATTCTGCCTACCGTACCATTCATAGAAAAATTAGCTCCTTCATAACAATTCGAAGGGAAGTTAGTATATTACCACCCTCTCTATAAATTGTGAAGCAGTTCAAGAAGAGTCATTATATTCTTTTACTAGAGTAACTGCACATCATGCACAAGGGTCAGAGAACATTCTAAAGTGGAAAAAGATCACTCGATCTCTAAATTTTAGCCAGGAAATTTCCCAAGGTTAGACTGAACTACCAAGTCCTTTGAGCCGTTTCTAGCCATCCAGTACATACTTTTCTCCTTACTGGATTATTAAGAACAAATCTGCCGAAACCGGTTTGGCTCAGTGGATAGAGCATCGGCCTGTGAACTGAAGGGTCCCAGGTTCGATTCCGGTCAAGGGCATGTACCTTGGTTGTGGGCACATCCCCAGTAGGAGGTGTGCAGGAGGCAGCTGATCGATGTTTCTCTCTCATCGATGTTTCTAACTCTCTATCCCTCTCCCTTCCTCTCTGTGAAATATCAATAAAATATATTTAAAAAAAAAAAAGAACAAATCTCAGCCTTGTTCAGTAAGTTACAATACCCCATGCGTTTTTACATATTTTACCTGTTGGAAAATTTGGGTCAATCTTAAGAACCTAATGTGAGATAATCACTTAGTACATTGGCTGTACATAATAAATGCTAAGTAAATACACACCCTACTGTTTCTAACAGCCTTTTCGATAGGGGGGCGGTTTTCCAGGGAGGCGAGTGAAGTGCAGAAATGAGCCGTCCGGTGTCATGCCGTCGGTGGAAGAAGTGGCCGCTCCAAACCCGTCGCGGTGAGTCAAGGCTGCAGAGTTGCACAGAGAAAAGTTTTTAAAGCAGTATTTTCTTACCATGTCCCCCCAATATAATTGAGTCACCTCCTGCTTAACTCAGTGACTGTTGGACACTCTAAGAAGAGACAGAGAGGCCCTAAAGAGGCTTTGCTATCGTCCACTTTGAGTGACATCTTCTGGAGTATTGGAAATAAAGCATTTTATGGAGAATCGGGAAAGGTGAGTTGTTCTTCCCTAGAATAATGACTATATACATAGATGTACGCTGTTCTCCTTATAGTCTTGACGTCTGTGGAAACCACAACTCAAAATGACTCAGCAAATGCCATGGAGACAGCAGAAATATTTTGAAAGATATTACCTGAGGGGTTTCGCTCTGAGACCAATTACGCCCCGACAGGCTTGGTCTGTGCCTCCCGATGTGTTCCAAGAATTTATGGCAATGCAGGGGCTTGAAATACCGGAAAAGGCAATGGTCTGTAGATTCCATTATTCTAAAGCGGTAAGGGTTAAATGCTTGTCGCTGCACATGCATCTTCCTGTGCGTGTGTCAGACAACGTTAATGCCGTCATCATGTAGTTTCAGTAAACATTGCGCAGAGTCCCGGAGCAGGCAGCAGTTCGGCGAAATGCATCTAAAGAATACAAACAAGTTCACGTAAAACAAGTTAAAAATGGAAACATTTGAAAGTCAAACATGGAATTTCTGATTTCCTTTTTTGGGTTAAGTGCATCTGCATTCATTGATGTCAATAACCGGGATTGAATTGTTCGTGCGGGAATTTTACTTAGTCTGAGCCATTGTATGTTCTCTGCTAGGTTATTCTGGAAACCCTTTCACCTCTTCTGTGTGACCGCAACTCCTTCTTCAGGGGTCGCGTTCCAGAGCAGCCGAAATAATGGGGCTGCCTGATCTGATGGGGGGGATGGTTGCCTGGGAAGCTCATTTTTTTAATCCTCACCAGAGGATGGTTTCTCCACTGCTTTTCAGAGAGCCTGGAAGGGAGGGAGGGAAGGGGGAAAGAGAGAGAAACATCGATGCTAGAGAGACCCGTGGATTTGGTTGCTTCCTGCATGTGCCCTGACCTGGGGTGGGGAGGGAACCCCCAACCCAGGTGCGTGCCCACATCCTGAAATCAAACCTGGGAGCCGTCAGTGCCCGGGCTGGCGCTCTAACTGCTGAACTCGCTGCCCAGGGCCGGGTAGCTGATTTTTAAGTTCTGAGTAATTTCCCATCTTTGTTCGCCATTTTCTCTTTTACTGAATGCTGGGGTTTCCTTATTCCCTTCCCCTCCCAACTCTACTGCCACTCGGTCTGCACTTGAGATTCCTCTCTCTCCAAAACGAATGGTGAAGCGAGCGAGGCAGGTTGACCTGGAATCAGGTACCCCTGACTATTTTCCTTACCGCGGGGCTCTTACAGGTAACGGAGGCTCCAAATTCTAAGGACGTTCCTTCCTGTAGGTTGCAGTCTTCCCTCTTCGGATTTGCTGCTTTTCCAAGTTAAGCTGACTGTTCACCAAGGAAGCTTGAGAGTAGGACAGGGTCCCTTTAAAGGGTCTTCTCTTAGGGAGATGGTTTGTGTTTGCGGCTGGACCTTTACTCCAATGCTTCCCGCCATATTTCATGTGATGGGCCCATCCTATCTAATAAAGAGGGAATATGCTAATTGACCATCACTCTGTCACAAAGATGGCCGCACCCACAGCTGAGGCCAAGTTCCCATAAGGAGCCTTAACGAGCAATCAGCAGGAACCTGAGGCTACACCCTCCCCCGCCCCTGTGGGGCTTGACAGGGGACCTCAGGCTGCTCCCCCCACCCCGGCACTAGGCCGGGGGACCTCAGACCGCACCCCCGGCCCCAGCACCATGCCAGGGGACCTGAGGCTGCACACCCCTTCCTGGCTGGGCTTGACAGGGGACCTCAGGCCATGCCCCCCACCCAGCGGGACTTGACAGGGGACCTCAAGGTGCACCCCCAGTGCTGGGTCAGGGGAACTCAGGCCGTGCCCCTGCCCAGCAGGGCTTGACGGGGGACCTGAGGTTGTGCTCCTCTCCTGGTGCTGGGCCGGGGCACCAGAGGCTGTGCCCGCCTGCCATGGCGGGGCTTGATGGGGTACCTCAGGCCATGCCCCCCACCTGGCAGGGCTTGACAGAGGACCTCAAGGCACGCCTCCCGCCCGGGTCTGGGCTGGGGGACCTCAGGCCACACCCCCCATCCTGGCACCTGGCCAGGGTACCTGAGGCTACGCCCCTTGCCCGGCAGGGCTTCACAAGGGTGGGACTGGCTGGGTCTGTATCGATCCCAATGGGGGGGAGGGGCGGCCGGGTCTGGGTCTCACGCAATTTTGAGGTGCATGTGGGTGGGCAGGGACTTGACTCTGGGTCCCGTGGTGAGCCCCAAACTCTGACAGGAGGAAGGTTTTCATATACATTTTACTAATTTTCTTATATCTCTGACACTTCTATTATAGAGAAAGGGCAAATAGTAATACTAAATTATTTCCTCTAATTAATCCCCTTTTAATGTGCACGAATTTCATGCACCGGGCCACTAGTAGGAAATAATGATGGTAATTTTATGGCACACTGTTAAAGAGTGGGAATTTTTGAGCACTCCAGAGAGGCCGTGGACCATGCCCCAGATAGAGTTGTCAGTGCTGACACCAGGCCAGGCCTTGAGATATGGTCTCATGGCCCCTTCCCAGCTGCACCTCACAAAATAGCCTCGCAAGAGAGAACACTGTCAGCTTTCTGAAGAACAGGATGACCCTGTGAATAACATGGTCGTCAATGGCATGACCTGACATTACTTGGGAAAAACTGTTTTGTCCTTGGGTTGCTTGCTCTGCAAAAACAGGATGTGGTAAATGTGCTTAAAAGTGGTCCCGCACAAAGGGTCGGGCTGCTCTCTGGACTCCCTGCGCGGAGAAAGGCAGAGCAGTCGCTGGCTGGCTATTAAAGGCTCCCCACATTTTAATTTGGTCTGGACTCCGGTGGTCGTTCACTCGCATTCGCTCCACAACACCACCTGGTGTCACAGGCCTCTGGGCTGCCAGTGCCGAGGCCCTGCCCTGCTGCTCGGACCCTTCACGCCAGGGGCTGGCTGGTGCTGCCTGCTTTCAGGTGCTGTCCCTTCCTGTTGTGGGGGGCAGTCATTTAAACCGAGAAGGTGCCTCCTGGGAAAACACATCCCTTTGGCACTTCTTAAAAACGGGGATATAGACATTCAGACTATTCTTACTAGGTCACGTCGCTCTTTAAGATTTCGTTGCTGTCTGCTCGGCTGTCGTTTTCTCCACTGAAGTACTGTCCTAACTACTTAGGCACTTAGATGATAAATAGGATGATCTATAATAATAAAAGCGTAATATGCTAATTAGACCGGACCCCCTTCCAGACGACCTTCCGGACGAAGCGGGGCTGCGAGGGAAGCCCGGGTCCCGGGTGCCAGAGGGAAGCCGGTGCCCGCAGCCGGGGGAAGGAAGGCCTGCTCTTGCACGAATTTCGTGCACTGGGCCTCTGGTAAGATGATAACAAGCCAGGGGTTGGACACATGTTAGTGGTGGACAAGACTGTTTCGGTTCTGAGTTCAATACAAGTTCTTCCAAGGTGATCTCATCACGTTAAATCCAGATATACCAGAGTGTTCTTCTTCAAGGGTAGGACAGTGAAAGACAACAGTTAAATTCCTAAGAATAACGATTAGTTGGAGTATAAATTGCCTTCCCTTTCTTCCTAAGGATGGCTTGAGTGTTTTCATCCTTTAGGTTTTGGTTTAAATAGAACGAAGCCTTCCCATCCTGACTCATGGGCCCGTCCCTCTCTGTCCCGTTGCCTAGCCTGTCTTTGCTCTTTAGCTTGTACTTCCTGTTTCTGCCCTGTGGTCCTGGGATGTCAGCTCCCTGAGCAGGCGCGTCCAGCTGGCTCCGCGGTGCCCTCTGTGCTGCCAGAGAACACACCCAGACTTGCTGAACGAATGAAACGCATGACTGTTTTGGGGCGAAGATTTATTTTAAAAAAATCATATCATTTTATTATTTTTTAAAATATATTTTTATTGATTTCAGATAGGATAGGAGAGGGAGAGCCAGAAACACAGATGAGAAAGAATCATTGATTGGCTGCCTCCTGCACACCCCCCGCCCCCCATTGGGGGATCGCGCCCACAACCCTGGCATGTGCCCTTGACCGGAATCGAACCCAGGACCCTTCAGTCCGCAGGCTGACGCTCTACCCACTGAACCGTACCAGTTAGGGCATGAAGACTTATTTGAAACAAAAAACTTTACACATTCTTCCCCTCCCCCCCATTTATTTTGTATATAAACTGAGACATTGATTTTGAGCCTCATTAATGTTGGGTGACATTTTCTATAAACGTTTCGTGTTCTATAGAAATTAAAATTTTAGAATTAAAAACCAAACCCCACCCCAACACATTGATTTTACCACGTTCCTTCTGTAAGTTGAGAATTTGGGTTTTCGCCTCATTTTGACTTGCAGCCTGACAGCTTGGCCTAATGACAAGGCAGGGAAGAGGTCACTTAAACGGGGAAAGCGTGGGGGCGCCCTGGTTCAAAACTCAAGTCCCCGGCGCCCAGTGGCTGCCCTGGACCTCGGTCCCCATTGGGGTCACGCTCGGTGGCCATGTGCCCGGCGCGACGGTGCGCGGGAGGCGCCGACCAGGTGCGCGTTCGGGGCGGGGCCGAGCCGTTTGAACCGGCGAATCCGCGCTCGCCCGGCGCCTCCCCCGGCTCCCGGGCAGGTGCCCCCGGTGGGCACGGATGCCCGGTGCCACCTCCTCCCTCCGGCTCCCGGGACGGACAGGCCCGGCGGCCCCCCCCCGCGGGAGGCGAGGCTGAAGTTGGGGAACTGCGCCAGACCCGAGCCGGCGCCGCGCGGAGGGAGGGCGCCCCGCGGGGGGCAGCGGGCAGCACGCGCGTGGAGGGAGGAGGCCGCCGGGCGTGGAGGGCGGGGCGCCCGCGAGGAGGGAGGAGGCCGCGCCGCGCCGAGGGCGGGCCGGGCCGCTCGCATTTCCTGCGCCGCGCGCCCTGCCTCCTCCCGCGGCGGCGGGACCATTTCCTGGACTGGAGGGGGGGCGGGGAGGGCGGCGCGGCCGCACCACGCGCGCCACGGGGCGGGGGGGGGCGCGGGAGAGCCATGGCCCAGGGACGGCCGGCGGGCCCGGGCAGGGACGCGCCGCGGGGTTCAGGGCGACCGGACACCTGCCCAGGAGGCCGTCTGCGGGCTGAGCCTCCGGGGCTGAGCCGGGCCGGCGCCCGTGGACTCGCCCCCCGCGCCAGCGCCCCCCGCGCCCCGCGGTGGTTCGGCCCGGAGGCCGCGCCTCCCCGCCTGCCGCTGCCCTGAGCTCGGCCGGGCCGGGAGCGGCGGGCAGCATGTCGGTGGCGTTCGCGGCTCCGCGGCAGCGCGGCAAGGGCGAGATCACGCCCGCCGCCATCCAGAAGGTGACCGCCGGCCAGGCCGGGCCTCCGCCGCGGAGACGGGCCGGGGCAGAGGGGGTCTGGGGCGGCGGGCGGGCGGGAGGCGGGACGGGTCCTCCGAGACCTAGCGTCGGGCTCCTCCTTGGGGGCCAGAGCCCATGACCGGCCCCTCGGGGCCGGGGCGGCGGGGCGCGGGGAGGCTGGCCCGGAGGCCGGGGCTGGCGGGGCGCGGGGAGGCTGGACTGTCGCCCCGAGTTACTTTGGAGTCGCCCCGCCCATCGCGCCGCGGCCGCTCCGCGCAGACCCGACCGATGTCGCGGGAGGTCGAGGGGAGGCCGCGCTGCACTCTCTGGCGGAGTTGGGGAGTTCCCAGGAGAACTTGGGGAGTTCCTTAAGGGGCTTGGGGAACGCTGCAGGAGAACTTGGGGAGTTTCTAGATAATTGGGGAACGCTGCAGGAGAACTTGGGGAGTTTTCTAGATAATTGGGGGACACTGCACGAGAACTTGGGGAGTTCCCTGGAGAACTTGGGGGACACTGCAGGAAAACTTGGGGAGTCCTTAGGGGGTTTGGGGGACGCTGCAGGAGAACTTGGGGAGTTCCCAGGAGAACTTAGGGACGCTGCAGGAGAACTTGGGGAGCTCCCTGGAGAACTTGGGGGACACTGCAGGAAAACTTGGGGAGTCCTTAGGGGGCTTGGGGGACGCTGCAGGAGAACTTGGGGACGCTGCAGGAGAACTTGGGGAGCTCCCTGGAGACTTTGGGGGGCACTGCAGAACTTGGGGAGCACCTTGGAGAACTTGGGGAGCTCCCAGGAGGACGTGAGGACGCGGCAGGAGTCCTAGTAAAGTGAGAGGGGCGGTGAGGAAGAGCCTCAGGGACTTCGGGGGTTCCCGAGTCCCCTTCTCCATTCCGGATTCACCCCTTACCCAGTGCATCTGCAGCAGATCTGCATGGAGCGCCCCGTCCAGGCTCTGGGCACAGGGGGGGCCTGGGCCCTGCCTCATGGAGCTGACAGCTGGGGTGGGGGCCTGATGGATGCTGGGGTGGGGGGCTGATGGATGCTGGTGTCCGTTGGAGTCACACCCACACTGGGAGCTGCGTCCCTTGGGGCAGCGCTGCCTCTGTCGCCGCCGCTCCCGCAGCGAGGGACGCGGAGGTCCTGTACGGCCTGCCCTTGGCCTGTGCGCAGGGCAGGGTCTGCCTTTTCCTGGCCGCCCTTGGCAAAGCCCCTGGCTGAACCTCTCCCGTCACCTTAAATATTTCGGTTTTGTTTTATGCACCGGAGCAAGGATGGAAATGGAAGAAAAGTCCGCTTTCAGTACTAGGGGCGCCATCCTCCGCTAAATAGATTTACGAAATTTTTTTATTGAATTTATTGGGTGACATTGGTTAATAAAATTATAGAGATTTCAGGGGTACAGTTCTATAACGCATCGTCTGTATTTGGATTGAGTGCTCACCACCCAAAGTCAAGTCTCCTGGGGTCACCCTTTGTCCCGCACCCCCTCTCCCTCTACTGTTGTCTGTATGAGTTTGTTCGTAGTTTTTGCTTAATCCCTTCACCTTTTTCTCCAAGTCCCACACCTCCCTCTCCTCTGACAGTTGGCGGCCTCTGTTTACTGCCAGGTTCTTTGTAGGGGGGCCCCTGATATTTTCCTAACTGTTGCTTTATTTTACGGACCCACGGGCCTGGCGATGTCTATACAGGCAGTGTTGTCAGAGAGTGAATTGGGCTAAGTTTGCAGCCTGGCCAACCGCTCTAAGAACCACGCGCACACTACATATTTGGGGGCGGGGTGGAAATTTTTATTTTTGGACTGTACCAAAGTCCTGCGTAAGACAGGACTCGCTTTTTCCTACAGTTACGCTTACACACTAGTACGTCTGAAGGTATTTCTCTTGGGTGATTAATGCAGGAGATGCTGGTCAATGAGTTTTCATTCTCAGATGAGAAGGAGAAATGGATTCCAGATTAAGTGCCCCAATTCTGTAGTGTAAGAGATTGATTTTAAATAGGAGACAGATATTCCAACGAATAGGTTGAGGAATCTGCTGAGAAGATACGTTGTGAAATTGTTAGGTTGGACTAATGCATTTTAAGGGTATGTTTTTTGGCACTCAGTGGTTCTATTTAAGAAATAACCACTTTTTAGAGAGGAATGTTAAAAAAAATATATATATATATATATAAATAAATAAATATATTTTCCAGCAAGTGCAGATTATGATTCACATTCAGAAAGAAAAGTCACAGTTAATGTTAAATGGATCTTCGTTTTTTTCACGAAAAGGGTTGTACTAACTAAATTATGGCATTTTCTACTTCGAGCTTTCGTGGAAGGCGGGGGCAGCTACCGGAGAATCAGTTACTGCTGCCTCTCCATCTTACAGATAAATCTGAAGCCCTGACATCTCCAGTGGTTTGCACAGGACAGCAAGGGGACTTGCCTTGGGTGGGGACACACAGTACAGTGTCCGCACGATGAATGACAGAACTGTGTGCGCTGAACGGAACTGGCCTCTTGCTGCATCCGACCCTTTCCTCAGGCCAGTTTGCTGGGCTGAATTACTTAACCCTTAAAGCCAGAGTTGCCTTAAGCTGTGATAAGATGATAGAATGATATAAATCCACATGCTTTTGGTCTTAAACTTCTGGGACAACTTCATAGTAATAAGGTAAGCTCACAAAGTCAGCAATGCATGTTGCGCAGACGCAGGAATTGTGTTTGAGTCCATATTTGGAGAATCACAAAGCCATGATGTGTGAGCTGAGAAGCCGGCCAGCTCCTCGGGCCTCTGCAGTTTTCCTGAATTTGCCTCTTTCTGGATAAGGGGGAGTTTTTTCTTCACTAAAAAGCGTTTGAATGATACAGAGCCAGCTTGGACTCAACTTGTAGTCTCACCAGGCTAAAGCTTCCATGACATTTAGCAGAGGCAGTTAAGTATTCCCTTCTCAGCTGCAGGTAATAACTCAGAGGGAGAATAATTGGAATAGAGTTACTAAAGATTGTTGGTGAAACATGACATTAGGCCCGAGGTGTGAAATAAGGTTTAAAAGACCTGAGTGGATTCAGCTCCTGTGTAGATAAACATTTCTAGAAATCTGAAGGATTTTAAAATTTTTTACTTGATACACGAGATTTACAATAAACTTTCTCTAATTTTATTTCAGATGTTGGATGAAAATAACCATCTCATTCAGTGTATAATGGACTATCAGAATAAAGGAAAGACCTCGGAGTGTTCTCAGTAAGATTGATTTGAAATTTAAAAAAATTTTATTTTTCTGCGTTGGTTTACTTTTCTTTTTAATAACAGCTTTATTGAGGTCTAATTCACATGCCATACAATACACCCATTTTAAAGTGTGTAATCCATGGTTTTTAGAATACTCATGGAGCTGTACTATCACTTTAATCAATTTCAGAACATTTTCATTATCCCCCAAAGAACCCTTTACCCATTGGCAGTCACTCCCGGTTTCCAGCCCCAGTTTCTGACCCCCTGACAACCGCTAACCTTTCTGTCTGTGTAGATCTTCCCAGCGTGGCCATTTCATTTAAATGGATTCACATAATGGGGGGTATTTTTGACTGACGTCTTTCACTTAGCACGTTTTCCAGATCCATCCATGTTGAAGCATGAATCAGTACTTCCTCTTCATTGCTAACGATCTCCCGTTGTCCAAAGCTGGGCCACATTTATCCGTCAGTGGGATAGACATTTGGGTTGTTTTCTTGGCTGTTATGGGTAATGCTGCTACGAACATTAGTGTACCCAGTTTTGTGTGACCCTCCTTGATTTTTCCATAAGGAAAATTTGTTCTCGGGAATGGAGTGGGTGTTAATTTTTCTCACGCTTCTTATCCTGCATCATAAGATAAGGACTTCGCATTTGTGTCTGGTCTGATTTGTGGAAAAGTTAGGCCTTCATGCATAGGACCTTTAGTTCTCTCCATGTATGTGACGGAGGAAGCACAGGTCAGATCTGATACATAGAGAACTAGTCATCACTCCTAAGAACCCCGTTTGAAGCGTTAGGTCAGAAGTAAACAGCATCCCTTAAGAGACTGCTGGAGTGGAACAAGTGGAGTATTATATCAAACGTCCAGCACAGCGGTCGGCAAACTCCTTTGTCAGCAGAGCCGAATATCAACAGCACGACGATTGAAATTTCTTTGGAGAGCCACATTTTTTAAACTTAAACTTCTTCTAACGCCACTTCTTCAAAATAGACGCCCAGGCCGTGGTATTTTGTGGAAGAGCCACACTCAAGGGGCCAAAGAGCCACATGTGGCTTGCGAGCCGCAGTTTGCCGACCACGGGTCTAGAACACCATCCGATAGAAATGCATTGTGAGCCACATGTGTACTTTGACCTTTGCTAGTAGACACGTTAACCAAGAAGAAACAGGAGAAATTAATTTAAATAATATATTTAACTCCTTATTTTAAAAATGTCATTTCAATATATAATCAATATGAAAACATTAATGAGATAGTTTACATTGTTTGTTTTTTAAAATATATATATTTTTTTTTCAGAGAGAAAGGGAGAGGGAGAGAGATAGAAACATCAATGATGAGAACCAATGATCGGCTGCCTCTTGCATGCCCTATACTGGGGATCGAACCCGCAACCTGGGCATGTGCCCTTGACCAGAATCAAACCCGGGACTGTTCAGTCCACAGGCCGATGCTCCATTCACTGAGCCAAACTGGCTAGGGCTAGTTTACATTCTTTTGCTTCATATTAAGTCTTTGAAATACATTGTGCATTTATCCTAATAACTAGAGGCCCGGTGCACGAAATTCATGCACTGGGGGGGGGGGAGGGTGTCCCTCAGCCCAGCCTGCACCCTCTTCAATCTGCAACCCCTTGGGGTATGTCTGACTGTCGGACATCCCTCTCTCAATCCAGGACTGCTGGCTCCCAACCGCTCGCCTGCCTGCCTGATTGCCCCTAACTGCTTCCTGTCTGCCAGCCCGATCACCCCCTCACCACTCCCCTGCCAGCCTGATCTATACCTAACCTCTCCCCTGCCAGCCCGATTGCCCCCAATTGCCCTCCCCTGCCAGCCCGGTCGCCTCCTAACTGCCCTCCCCTGCCGGCCCGATCACCCCCAACTGCCCTCTCCTGCCGGCCTGGTCGCCTCCCAACTGCCCTCCCCTGCTGGCCTGGTCACCCCTAACTGCCCTCCTCTGCAGGTCCGGTCACCCCCAACTGCCCCCCCTTGCCAGCCCGGTCGCCCCCAACTGCCCTCCCCTGCAGGCCTGGCCCTCCCCCAACTGCCCTCCCCTGCCGGCCTGGTCCCCCCCAACTGCCCTCCCCTGCCGGCCTGGTCACTCCCAACTGCCCTCCCCTGCTGGCCTGGTCACTCCCAACTGCCCTCCCCTGCCGGCCTGGTCACTCCCAACTGCCCTCCCCTGCTGGCCTGGTCGCCCCTAACTGCCCTCTCCTGCTGACCATCTTGTGGCGGCCATCTTTGGCCACATGGGGGTGGCCATCTTGTGTGAGGGTGTGAGGGTCAACTTGCATAATACCTCTTTATTATATAGGACAGTGGTCGGCAACCTGTGGCTCGCGAGCCACATGTGGCTCTTTGGCCCCTTGAGTGTGGCTCTTCCACAAAATACCACGGCCTGGGCGAGTCTATTTTGAAGAAGTGGTATTAGAAGAAGTTTAAAAAATTTGGCTCTCAAAAGAAATTTCGATCGTTGTGCTGTTGGTATTTGGCTCTGTTGACGAAGGAGTTTGCCGACCACTGGGCTAGGATAGCAGTATTTTGGATTGGTCATGTTTCAGTGTGTACCTGGAAACACCTGTTCGTGGTCGGAGAGGTGGGTAGTGACTGCAGCTGGCGAATACTGTCAGTCACTGCCCCCGAGGGAGAGGGAAGAGTGGTTCCACCTCCTCGCTGCACGTTAGCAGAGCATGTTGGCTGTTCGTGGGGTTGCGGTTTGGACACGAAAACGGCAGAGGGGCGGGAATAAGCACCCAGTTCAGTGACCGCTGCAGTCTACACCTCTCAGGAAAGCGTGTGCACTGCTCGGGAGGGGCACGTACTCGGCTACTTCCTTGCCTCAGCTGTGCAGGCTCCTCCCCGCACCTGTGTCCTCCTCTGTGCGATGGCGAAGAGAAGAACTTCGCTCGTGTTGTTGGTTTGAGGATTAAATGAGATACGGAAGTACGTAAAACTAACGGTACCAACATTGAGCACAAGGGGGTCTCTGCATGTCTCATCCTCCTCTTCAAAGGTAGCGAGTGGAAACATTTTGCAGAGGAACGAGGAAACAATGAACTGTATTGATGTCCAGGTAGTAAATCTCTCATTAGCCTCGGGAAAGGACGATGATGCTGTTTGTGTTTAAGCACGTGGGAAGAGTTATTTCCTGCTGATGCTTGTTTTATTTCAATAGGTACCAACAGATGCTGCACACGAACTTGGTCTACCTGGCTACGATAGCGGACTCGAACCAGAACATGCAGTCTCTGCTGCCAGCAGTGAGTACCTCCAGGCCGGGCACGGGGTCCGTACAGGCCCACGTGGGCCGTCACGGTTTTGTTTAGTGACTTTTGAGGTTTGTTGAAATCCGGTCCCCGCCCCCCAGAACAGGAAACTGTTTCCCAAAGGTTGAATGTTTTGCCTTCGTATTTGATTTAATCACCTAGAATGGATCCCTCCCTGAGGAAGTCCTTTCTATTCATCCACCCATTCACCCATACACCTGCCCATCTGCCTCTTTTGTTATTTATTTTAATATGTAACCGCACAACTAATTTATGAATAAATCTGTAGTATTTCAGAGCAAATCCCAGATAGCTTACAAGTTTACTTGTAAATACTTCAGTATGCCTCTTTATCAGATAAGACTATTATCCCACCCAACAAAAGTAACCAACATTTCTTAATATCTTGTAATACGACCAGCCGTGGGCAAACTACAGCCCGCGGGCCGAATCCGGCCCGTTCGGCTGTTCTATCCGGCCTGCGGAGCCGAAAGAGCGAAGGGTTCTCTTGCTCTCCCCTCCGCTCCTTTACTTTGAATGTATATTAGTTCACACAAACACTCCATCCATGCTTTTGTTCCGGCCCTCCGGTCCAGTTTAAGAACCCATTGTGGCCCTCGAGTCAAAAAGTTTGCCCACCCCTGAGTCCTAGACCGTCTGATGTTCACCAGTTATGTAAAAAATCCACTGATGTCTTCATAATTGTTCGCCGCAGACTCCAAACAGTCCACATGCTGCATCGATTGCTGTGTCTTAAGTCTCCCTCCGCCGGCTCAGGTGTCTTCTGTTCTCCACTTACTTGTCGAACAAACTGGGCCATAGGTTTGTGGAATTGCTCACGTTCGGGACTCGGCTGATTCTGCCTTCGTGGTCCTGTAACACGTTGTGTCTGTCGCCTCTCTTCTTGCCTAGAAACTGGCGGTTAGAGCTTCATGAGAGGTAGGCTCAGTTCTGTGGTTCATTGGCCGTGCTGTGGATCGCCCACCTCCGGAGGAACGGGCTTGGCTGTTCCCTTCTTGGTAACGGGAAGTCTGAACTTACAGAGTTTTGTGTTTTAATGTGTTTCCATCCATGGCAGGCCTTCTGATCCTCAGGGGACGGCGTCTGTGGTGGGTGGGAGCCCCTCGGTGGCTCCTGTGTCCTCTGCGCTGATTGCAGTGTCTTGTGGTGACTCTGCGCTTGGAGGATTTGAGGATTGGAGAGAGATCAGATCGATTGTGTGTTTGTCCCAGAACTGTCCTGCCCACGCTGTTTCCGAGCAGTCCTTTTTCAGTGGGAATCGATATTTAGAGACCACAGTTTGTATGTTTGGGGCATTCATCATTACTGCGTTTTCATTGTTTTTAGGTGTTTTCAGTGGACAGAACTAGGAAACACATTTCTTTAGGAAAAGAAATAAAATATTGGATTAATGGTATTTCCCCTTCAGGGAAGGTTTTTTTACTTAGTATCTCTTCTGTCTTACTCTAAAAATCTCGGTACCTATGACATTATTGTAGATGTTTATTTGCTATATACCACTATCAGTAAAACGTGATTTTAATAGAACACTACCAAGTTTTCCACTAGCAATAAGATGCTTCTCCTTGAGATGTATCCTACGGAGGCTATATAATTAGTAAATTTTGTTTTGAATCTGAAATAATTCTTTGGTGATGATTGCCATGAATTTGGTTACCAGCTGAGTAGAATTTATTTCTGTTACTAATCGTGTGAGGAATAGGTTCCGTTTTGTTTGTTTCCGCGTGGATAGTTCTCTGTCCCGGCTTTCTCTACTGGACGCACCAGAGTACCTTGCCTTTTGTCATGCCATCTAGATCATGAAGAGCTGGCGTCCACAGACGTCCGTCTGACCTCTCTCTCCTGTTCCATTGGTCTGTTTTTATAAACTCCAGTCTTGCCACACTTGGCATAGTCCAGTAAGTCTGAAGGTATTAGAGAAGTGCTTGACTCATTCCTTATTTTTTTCAGAATAACTTGACTATTAGTGCTTTGCGCTTCCCTGTACACTTAAATTTCAGCGTGTCCAACATCATCCTCAACATGACCTTGACGTTCCCTTGCCTCTCAATCAGGTGGGGGAGAATTGATATTTTTACAATAGCGAGTCTTTCAGATCATGATCATTGTCTATATTTCCATTTATTTAGTCCTATAATATCCACCAATGAAGTTTTATGATTTTCCTACAGAGGATTTGTGCATCTCTCTTAGGTACTTCATGGTTTTTTTTGAGACAATTAAATAGAGTCTTTGCGTTTTAAGTTTTATTTCCTCTGATGGCTGTTTACATGGAAATGCAGTTGATTTTGAATTTTACAGTCCTGTTCCATCCTTCTTCCTAATAATGGTTCTGTAGATACTCCCGTTTTCTGTGCTCACGACCATATTAGTTATGAGTAATTGGTTTGCTTCCTTCTTCTAATCCTTACACCCCTCCTCTCTCTCGCCTTACCTCTGGCTAGGACCCCCGTACATCGGAGTAACGTGGTGAGAGAGGACATCCTTGTCCGGTGGCTGAGCAAAAGGGAAGCGTCCCTGTTTGGCAGGAAGTGCGGTGCTTGCTGTAGTGTTCCCAGATAATGTTTCCTCAGGTGGAGGAAGTTCCCTTTTGTTCCTGTTGGGTTAAGAGTTAATATCTTGAATGAATGTTAAATTTTGTTTAAATACTTTCCATTGCATCTAAGGAGATGATCGTAAGTTTTTCTTTAATCTGTTAATGTGGTGAACTACATTGATTTACTTTTTAATGGTCAATCAATCTTGATTTCTTGTAATATACTTTTTCTCTGGTCTTGGTCTTAAAAATTGCAGTATTCAGTTAGTTAACATTTTGATCACGATTTTTATGACTTTGTTCATGAGTGCAATTGACCCTTAATTTTTTTTCTTAAAGAGCCTTTGTCTGGTTTTATTGTGAGGCTGTGCTGGCTTCGTAAACTGAGTGGATGACCCCCTTCATTTTCTCAGTCTGGAGTAATTTGCACAATGGAGCTGGGTTCTTCAGTGACCCTGTAGGTCTTCAGTGACCCGGTAGGTCTTCAGTGACCCGGTAGGTTCTTCAGTGACCCTCTAGGTCTTCAGTGATCCTGTAGGTCTTCAGTGACCCGGTAGGTCTTCAGTGACCCTGTAGGTTCTTCAGTGACCCTGTAGGTCTTCAGTGACCCTGTAGGTCTTCAGTGACCCGGTAGGTTCTTCAGTGACCCGGTAGGTTCTTCAGTGACCCGGTAGGTTCTTCAGTGACCCGGTAGGTTCTTCAGTGACCTGGTAGGTCTTCAGTGACCCGGTAGGTCTTCAGTGACCCGGTAGGTCTTCAGTGACCCTGTAGGTCTTCAGCGACCCTGTAGGTCTTCAGTGACCTGGTAGGTCTTCAGTGACCCTGTAGGTTCTTCAGTGACCCTGTAGGTCTTCAGTGACCCTGTAGGTCTTCAGCGACCCTGTAGGTCTTCAGTGACCCGGTAGGTCTTCAGTGACCCTGTAGGTCTTCAGTGACCCTGTAGATTCTTCAGTGACCCTGTAGGTCTTCAGTGACCCTGTAGGTCTTCAGCGAAGCCTCCTGGGCCTGGCTTCCCTGGTGACAGGGCTTTCCCTCGTTCCCTTCGTGGTTGCGGGATAATTGATACGCGCCTGTGTTTTATGAGTTGCCTGTTTTTATGAATTGTGCTTTTGAACATTTTATCTAACTTTTCAAATTTGTTGGCATAAAGTTTATGAAATAATGTTATTATTTAATATCCTCAGAATATGTAGCGATATTTTCTTTTTTTTTTGTTTTAACAGTTTATTTGTACGTTCTCTTTTAAAATATGTTTATCCCTCTTGCCTGGTGTTTATCACATTTTTTTCAAGTCTTTTTAGAGAACCTTTCTGGTTTTGATATTTCTCTGTTGCAGCATTTCTCAGAACTTTTTGTTTTCAGAACCCCTTTACATTTAAAAATTATTGAGGGTAACAGAGCTTTATGTAGACTAGATACATTGAGATGTTTGTTGAAAAGGTATTCACTTAAAATGAACAATAAAAAAATGAACAGTAAACTTATTGCGTGTTAATATAAAGGAAAAATTAACTATATCTTGAGAACAAATTTAGTGACATATGAATGACATTATTTATAGTAAGCTTGCAAATTTCCTTTAAATGTTTGGCTTAATAGGAAACAGCTGTCCTGTCTACTTCTGGGTTTAATGTAGGTTAATATGTTTCAGTTGCAGTAGAGTGAGATCTGGTCTGACACGGAGGTAGGAAAGGGAAGAATGTTTTTGTTGTTTTTTTTAAATATATTTTATTGACTTTTTACAGAGAGGAAGGGAGAGGGATAGAGAGCTAGAAACATTGATGAGAGAGAAACATCGATCAGCTGCCTCCTGCACACCTCCTACTGGGGATATGCCCGCAACCAAGGTACATGCCCTTGACCGGAATCGAACCCGGGACCCTTCAGTCCGCAGGCCGACGCTCTATCCACCGAGCCAAACCGGTTTCGGCGGGAAGAATGTTTTAATAGCCTTTCAGATTGTTGTGAATGATCTGATAGTATAGCACAGTGGTCGGCAAACTCATTAGTTAGCAGATCCAAATATCAACAGTACAACGATTGACATTTCTTTTGAGAGCCAAATTTTTTAAACTTAAACTTCTAACGCCACTTCTTCAAAATAGACTCGCCCAGGCCGTGCTATTTTGTGGAAGAGCCACACTCAAGGGGCCAAAGAGCCGCATGTGGCTCGCGAGCTGCGGTTTGCCGACCACTGATAAAGCAGATCCCAACAGATGTGTTTTTTAAGGTTAATTGAAGTATGAAATCTAAAATCATATTCTTACTGATACTTTAAAGTTCATTGGTCTGTATTGCATTTTGGATGGGTCTTTTACTCATGCGTGATTTTGTAACATCATGCTTTGGTCATTCAGAAAATGTAAGTTCACTGAGTATGCACTTCTAAACATTGACATATTTCATTATATGATACTCAAAACCACATTTGGTAAATCACCAACTTACCACCGTCTCATCAGAAAAATCTCTAGTGTTAGGATACTTCAAACTCAAGACGGTAGCTAATAAGTTTGCCAAATTCCCAGCTCCGGCTTGAAAAGTCAAGTCTGATCATTGGCTGCAGATGCTGTGAAGGTGCTGATCCGTGAAAGCGACCGAGGTCAGCAGGCAGCGGCTCAGCGTGCTCTTAACACACGTGATGGTTACTGTCTCATTCGTCACACGGAATGTTTAATTGACATGGAGCACTTAACAAATGAGGAATTTTACTGCTTCGTCAAGTATGTTCTTAAGTAGAAATGACCTTTTCTTTTTTAACTGCTGTCTGTGGCCGTCAGTAATAGTGATTTCCAGTCACTGAATACATACGGAGGATCAGTTTTGAAACTTGGCTGATATGGTGCCATTCGCTGAGATTGAGTGTATAAACATGTCTCTTAATTGTGAAACAGGCTCAAAGCTGATTGGAATTGCTGATCTGGCTTTCACTTAATTCACTACGAGTCTAAGTTTTAAAAAATCCCTAATTTAACCAGATATACGTACTTATTAAAATTTAAATTTATTTAACATAGTTTTGTTCAGTAGATGTTCTGTACAACAAATTAAAGCCTGTACTATTAATAAAAGTTGGTTTACAGTAAGCTTTATATTTTATATGTTCTTATTTTCTGAATTGCATTTTTTTGCGATGCTGCCTACGCTTGACGTTCTTTTTTTAAATTTTATGTTACTGTTTAAAGTATTACACATCGTAGTACATATATCTCCTTTTTTCCCGCCATTGACCTTCCCCCAGCCTCCCCTACCCCCTGTCCATGCCCTCATCCCCCAGTGTCTCGTGTCCATTGGTGTGCTTATGAGCATGCACACACGTCCTTCGGTGGACCTCACTTGACGTTCTGAGCACCCGTGGGCAGCCCCTGGCTGCTTCCTGTTGCACAGGCTTCCGTGGAAATGGTACCGGTCAGTCTTCAGGCCGGTGACCGAGCTGTGGAGCGCGGAAGGTGCTTGGGTGGCTGAGGTTTGGTGCGTGGAGTTCACCGCTCACAGGTGTGATCCAGGGCAGGAGGGGACGGGCGCTTCCTGCGGCACCTTGAAGATGAGCAGGATGGATGGCCTTCACCATTTTTTTTTTCATTTATAAATTTTAACCTTTAGCACACGTAATATTTTGATTCGGTTAGAACTTCAAAAGCTACGAAAAGGTCTTACAGAATCCCACCGTCATCTGCCTTCTACCTGCTTTTGATGCGTATAAAAGCCAGTGTAAACAGCAGTGGGCAAAGGGAGGTTGCAGTCATGAATGCATGGAGCAGTGCGTTCCCATACCATCACTTACAGTTACGGTGTCATTTGTCCAGAAACACTTCTAAGCCTCCTGCTGCCCCACCCTGCAGTACAGATTACCACATCAGTTATCTGGAGGGAAGGAAGGCGTCGTTGAGAAAAAGGAGAAAACTAAAGAAGATACTGATTGGATTCTTTCAAAAATGTAAAATAAAATCTAACATGCCTGTAAGATTTATAAATGGCATTAAAGACAACTCAGCACATGGTGTCGTACATGGTGTTTTAGAGTACTGTATATGTGAGAACATTTGCAACGCAGGAAGCGGTCAGTTTGGGTTGTTGGGGACATTTTCCAGGGCAGGTAAGCTGTGTTGTAGAGAATTGATTTGTGGGGCACACTTCTCTGATTCGTATGTCACAGGCAGCATTTGGCCAGCTTTGTAGCCTGTCCTGTCTTCTCACAGTTCTATGAAAAGTCATGTTAACTGTCGGCGGGGCAGTGCATATGAAATTCAGAAGACTGTCTAAGCGAGTCCGGAGATGTAAGGCGATCGGGTACCTCTCGCCATGAGGAATGTAGCTGTTAGTGTGTCTGTTGGCATGCCTGTGTATGTGTGTGATTGCGACCTTGTTCTTGCAGGTCTGTGCTAGGTAAGTGAGAGCCGCCTGCGTCCCAGGAACTGGCAGGTTGCCCTGTCATTTCTTGAAAACAACGAATGTAGCTCCGCTCCACAGGAGCAGCGTTGTTGCCGTGTGGCAGGAAAAAGGACCCGCTGTTGGGAATGAAGGATTCCCTCCGATTTGCATAGAAGAAGCACAGAAAAGGACTTGGACAGGCTGTTAATTCCAACGTTGTTCAGATTAGGGAAAACAGACGAGGACCACGTTTTGAGGGTGGATTAAAACTGTTACAGCCTACACGGTTGAATTCTACACTGTGAATGAAGTTGAATCACGTACAGATAAAGAACAATGCCCACGGTAGGAGAAAAGAAATCACAGGCGTGTGACCCTACTGTCAGAAACTACACACACACACGGACACACACACGGACACACACACGGACATACACACGGACACACACCCGGACACACACACGGACACACACCCGGACACACACACGGACACACACACACACGGACACACACACGGACACACACACACGGACACACACACGGACACACACACGGACTGTCCACACTTTCTGGAGGTATGCACATGAAGCTTTTAGCAGTGGCTCCCATTTTCATTTTTTTCTGTTTTTTAGTGACTACACATTACTTTTGTAATTTAGCCAGACTGGCATAAATGTAAAAATAATACAAAAAAACATTCCAGATGAAGCCATGATGTCTTCCTGTTTCTGATGGATGGTGGTGCTGTACTATCTTCAGGAAGACTCAGTGTCTGTCCCCCCCCATGCGTCAGGCGGGGGTTAGTTGTCTTGTTTTTATTTTTTATATTCTGGAAGTATAGTCCAGAGAATTCTCCTGGTCTGGGAAGAAGGCACTTACTTTTTGTTCTGTAAGATTATATGGATCTGGAGCGACTGTGGGGTGATTAACATCATCAGAGTATTTCAGAGCCCGGGAAGTGTTTTTGAATCTATCACCTGAGGATATGTTTTTATTGATTTTCAGAGCGAGAGAGGAAGGGGGTGGGTGTGAGACAGACAGACAGACAGACAGACATCTGTGTGAGAGAAACATGGCTTGGTAGCCTCCCATAGGCTCCCGGACTGGCGGTCAGAGCTGCAGCTAGTGACACGCCTGCCTTGGGATCGAACCTGCCACCTTCATTGGTTTGCGGGACGATGCTCCAGCCAGCTGAGCCCCCAGCCAGGGCCAGAGCTGAGGTAGTTCAGGGTTCACTTGTGTTTGTGGGAGTGTTTGCTGTCTCCTAAAAGAAAGATCGGATTATTGGGGAACCTGGGGGCGTATTGTTAGCAGGTGAATCGTTTTGGATCCCGGTTTCTTAGGAAATTTGGGAAATCGTGCTGTGGAAACAAGTGGGACAAATTATCAGTCAGGGAAGTTCAGCTTGTCAGGTTCTTGGCAGGACTGGCGTCCGTCTCGCTCTTTGGGACGAGGGGCAAAAAGCCGGCCAGCTGCTGAGGATCACACTGGGGAAGGGAGTTGGTAAGGTTGGAAGCCGGGGTAAATTCAGGGCTGCCAGGGTGCATCCTACATTTCGGTGGGGATGAGTGAGAGACCCTGGAGCTCTTCCTCAGTGCCTCACGTCTGCATAGAACCCACTTTTGGGAGACTGACCTTGGACTGGCAGGTCAGGCAGAGAAGCTAGTACTGCCGATGGGCGCCTGCAGCTGTTCTTGGCTCACTTCAAGGCTCCCATTTGTGACTGTAAAAGGCCCCTCTCCTGTTCTGATGCTCTTTCAGTTTCCTATCTAAGTGTCATTTGGTGCCTCCTTGTGGGGAACTGTATTAATGACACCTGTGTTAACGGTGGTTCTACAGATAATGATTCTTGAACTAGAAGTGGCATTTTGCAGTGTGGTATTTTACATTTTACAGAAACATTTAAGGTAATTTCCTGGTGAGAAGGGTTTTTAGTTTTGTGGCAGATCCTTTAAATGGAGAGTTTTCCGTTACTGGCTCGGCAGTCAGTGTCTGCCGTGTGACAGGAGGTGGTGGCCAGGTGCTTTCTGAAACAAGCCCCCTCGGCCGTGTCCCCAACAAGCCGGGCAGCGCAGGAGGCAGTCGTGTACCTTGTTAGGTGCTAAGGCTGCGGAGAGGGAAAGGCGAGCGGGGAGGGGAGGTCTGCAGGGGGGGTGGCATGCCGCGGCAAGTACGGGGCAGGCGGGCCTCCCGCGAAGGGGCATGGGGCAGAGACCAGCGGGCGGGGGGGGGGGGGGTGTCTGAGCAGGAGCCGGGCCTGGGGCGGTCCTGAGGCCCAGGGCCTGCGGTTAGAGAAGTGGAGGGTCCAGTGACTGAACGGGTGGCGGTAAGGAAGTTGTGTGCCCAGGCCCCACCTTTTGTTTAATCCCACCCGAGGGTGTGTCTTTACCGGTTTTAGGGAGAGGGCCGAGAGAGAGATGGACGAGAGAGGGGACCATCGCCTGGTTGCCTCCTGCGTGTGCCCGACCAGGAATCCAACCCGAGACCCGTGGGAGCACGGGACGCTGTGCCAGCCTCTGACGCCCGGGCCAGGCCGCAGCTTCTGTGTCGTGGCCTTTTCCCTCCAGTCTTGTGAGGACTTTGGTTTTTACCCTGAAATTGGAAACTCTTGAGGAATTTGAGCAGAAGAGTGAATTGAAAGGTTTTAAAAAATATATATTTTATTGATATTTTACAGAGAGGAAGGGAGAGGGATAGAGAGCTAGAAACATCGATGAGAGAGAAACATCGATCAGCTGCCTCCTGCACACCTCCCACTGGGGATGTGCCCGCCACCAAGGTACATGCCCTTGACCGGAATCGAACCCGGGACCCTTCAGTCCGCAGGCCGACGCTCTATCCGCTGAGCCAAGCGGGCAGGGCTGAATTGGTAGGTTTTCACATGCTTTCCCTGATTGCCGCGTGGAGCATTTGCCGGAGGAGCGTGGAGGGGCGGGGTCCAGTCGGGAGGCGGTTGCAGTGGTCAGCGACATGCTGGCTAGCTGTGCCGTGTGGTGGCCGAGGTGGTGGCCAGCGTGGGCAGATTTAACACCTTGAAAAATACGGAAAACCTGTAGTAGTTTAACTTCATTTATCCTGTTTCTTTGATGGTTGGTTTTATGGCTGTCACCCCAAAATAATGTGTTTCATTTCCCCTGGCTGCTTTTAAGGTTTTCTCGTCAACTTTGGTTTTTTGGGGGCTTTGACTGATGTTTCCAGATACTTCCTTTTTATCATGCTGAAGCTTTAGAGCAGGCGTCCTCAAACTATGGCCCGCGGGCCACAGGCGGCCCGCCGAGGACATGGATCCGGCCCGCCGGGGGTCGCTGCCTGTCCTGCTTAGCAGCCGACACGTCCGGGGCCCGCAGTGCGCATAGGAATTTGTTCATGGTTTTTTTCTTAAACTATAGTCCGGCCCTCCCACGGTCTGAGGGACAGGGAACTGGCCCCCTGTGTAAAAAGTCTGAGGACCCCTGCAAAGTATGTAATGCAGTTGTTTTTGGGATCGTCACCGTTCTGTGCAACCGTCACCCCTGCCCGGAATTCCAGAACATTTCCGTCATCCCCGACTGGAGAGGCTGCCCTCGGCTGCCCGTGCCCCGCAGCAGACCGGCAGCCATGTTGTCCGTGGCGCTTTCCGTCCGGGCGTTTCACTCCCTGGGGCTGTACGGATCCGGCTCTTCCCCTCGGCGGCGTGTTTCCGGGTTGTGCTGTGGTGTGTCAGCTCCTCGTTCCGTTTGGTGGCCGAGTACGTTCCATGGTGTGGATACGGGCAGCACATCGTGTTGTCCATCATCAGGTGATGGACATGGATCTTCCCCCCACTCTTTCGGCTGTTGTGAGTCACGCTGCCGTGACATTGTGTCCGAGGTGTATGTGAATCTGTCTCTTCAGTTCTCTGGATCTACACCTGGATCATGTGGAAGCTCTGTGATTTCTGAGGGATTGCCCAGTGGTTCTCCACGTGGTCCGGGCACAGCTGTGACTCTCTGAGGGAGTGCCCAGTGGTTCTCCACGCGGTCCGGGCACAGCTGTGACTCTCTGAGGGATTGCCCAGTGGATCTCCACGCGGTCCGGGCACAGCTGTGACTTTCTGAGGGATTGCCCAGTGGTTCTCCACGCGGTCCGGGCACAGCTGTGACTCTCTGAGGGATTGCCCAGTGGATCTCCACGCGGTCCGGGCACAGCTGTGACTTTCTGAGGGATCGCCCAGTGGTTCTCCACGGGGTCCGGGCACAGCTGTGACTCTCTGAGGGATTGCCCAGTGGATCTCCACGCGGTCCGGGCACAGCTGTGACTTTCTGAGGGATCGCCCAGTGGATCTCCACGCGGTCCGGGCACAGCTGTGACTTTCTGAGGGATTGCCCAGTGGTTCTCCACGGGGTCCGGGCACAGCTGTGACTCTCTGAGGGATTGCCCAGTGGTTCTCCACGCGGTCCGGGCACAGCTGACTCTCTGAGGGATCGCCCAGTGGGTCTCCCACGCGGTCCGGGCACAGCTGTGACTCTCTGAGGGATTGCCCAGTGGTTCTCCACGCGGTCCGGGCACAGCTGTGACTCTCTGAGGGAGTGCCCAGTGGTTCTCCACGCGGTCCGGGCACAGCTGTGACTTTCTCAGGGATTGCCCAGTGGTTCTCCCCCGCGCGGTCCCGGGCACAGCTGTGACTCTCTGAGGGAGTGCCCAGTGGTTCTCCACGCGGTCTGGGCACAGCTGTGACTTTCTGAGGGAGTGCCCAGTGGTTCTCCACGCGGTCCGGGCACAGCTGTGACTCTCTGAGGGATCGCCCAGTGGGTCTCCCACGCGGTCCGGGCACAGCTGTGACTCTCTGAGGGAGTGCCCAGTGGTTCTCCACGCGGTCCGGGCACAGCTGTGACTCTCTGAGGGAGTGCCCAGTGGTTCTCCACGCGGTCCGGGCACAGCTGTGACTCTCTGAGGGAGTGCCCAGTGGTTCTCCACGCGGTCTGGGCACAGCTGTGACTCTGAGGGAGTGCCCAGTGGTTCTCCCCGCGCGGTCCGGGCACAGCTGTGACTCTCTGAGGGAGTGCCCAGTGGTTCTCCACGCGGTCCGGGCACAGCTGTGACTCTGAGGGAGTGCCCAGTGGTTCTCCCCCGCGCGGTCCGGGTACAATCCCAATGGCGCTGACGAGAGTTTGGCTCCCTCACAGCTGCCCATGCTGTTTCTTCCTGTCGTTTTTAACGATTGTGACCAGCACCCTATTGGCTGAGCTCTGGTTCTTGTTGATAGTTCGCCTTTAGTTTAACTGAGTGCCGGGCATTAGGGATGAGCAGTTGTAGGGATTCTATTTGCTCTTTTCCTCTGAGAGTTAAGTTTTACCTTGGTAGGCGAAGCACTAGGGGATCCCTGGCGCCTTTTGAGGGGTCACTGTAAAACGTTTTAGGGTTGATCTCTTTCAGCTTTGACCTCAGTCTGTGGAGAAGGCTTTGGACGTCTCAGGAGAGAGCGCGGGCTGTTCATGGAGGCCCTTGTACCTGGTGGGCCGAAACCGCGGTCTCTGCCCCCTCGTCCTGGGCAGAAGCGAAACCTCTGCTCAGCTCGCGCCTCCCAGTGCTGTTTTCTTGAGCCCCCGCGCCCCCATCTTCCACTCGGTGCATTGGGGCTGCCACCTGCCATGGGTGCTCCATACTCTCCCATTACACAGCCGGGCCGGGGCCGGAGAGCCGGACAGGGAGAGCGGGGCGGGCGGGGAGAGCGGGGCGGGGAGAGCCCGGCAGTGGGAGCGGGGTGGGGAGAGCGGGGCCGGAGAGCCGGGGACGGGAGAGCGGGGTGCGGAGAGCCGGGGCTGGGAGAGCCGGGGCGGGGAGAGTGGGGCCGGAGAGCCGGGGCTGGGAGAGCGGGGCTGGGACAGCCGGGGCGGGGAGAGCGGGGCCGGAGAGCCGGGGATCCGAGGCCGAGCGGGCTCCCCTCTGTCCAGGCCCTCACGGTCCTGTCTCCGCGGGCACCGTGCTCACGTCGGTCTCATCACCTTTGTTCGCAGGAGGGTCAGGTAGAGGCTCTTGTTATGATGGGAACTGCAATACTTAGGTTTTATGCATTGAATCATAGGAAAGTGAAAAACTGATACCTATTGAGAGTGAGAATATGAATTTTCAGTAGGAAATTTGGGTATGACAATAGGAGGAAGGATTTTTATTTTCAAGCGAGGTCCAGGCCAGCCATATTTGAAGGATGATGAAGGACACTTTAAAATGAAGAGCATGTGACACTGAGTTGATACTTGGTAATTTTTTTGAAAATTGAGCAGGGTCAGTAGGTGTTGAAAGAACTTAAGGTGAGAATTAGGAGAAGACACTGAGTGGCGCGCACCTCTGTGGATTTCGTGGTGAGGAAGCCGAGGTGGGGGGGTGAGTGCTGTTCGGGCAGCGCTGTCATGGCGGCTCGACGGTGACTCGCTGACGTCGGAGAGCTGCGTGTCCCGGGTGGTGGCCGAGCAGCAGCGTTCTGGGGGATTGCGCCAGTGTCCGGGTGGGCAGACCAGGTCCTCCCCGGCTGTGGGAACTGGAAGCAGTGGGTGCCTGGTTATAGGCACAGACGCTGTGCTCAGAGCACGGAGAAGTGGAGAAGCAAGGCTGCCATCGACCTGAAAGAATACCGCCCTGTCCTCCTGCTTCAAAGGGGGGCTGGGACAGAGACTGACCATTTGCTCTCCCCGTCACAGTGTCCCCAAGAAGGGAGGCGGGTGATCTCTGTTTGCTTCGCCCTTCGCGAACTCTCAAGGTTAGGCAGTGATTCCTTCACACTGCCATTAGGACGGTTGCCAGAGGCGTCCTTCGAGGCAGCTGTCTCTCCCCTCGGAGGCCAGCAGTAATGCTCCGATCTGGGGGGCCGTGGGCACAGGTCTCTCCCCTCGGGGGCCAGCAGTAATGCTCCGATCTGGGGGGCAGTCAGTAATGCTCCGATCTGGGGGGCAGTGGGCACAGGTCTCTCCCCTCGGGGGCCAGCAGTAATGCTCCGATCTGGGGGGCAGTGGGCACAGGTCTCTCCCCTCGGAGGCCAGCAGTAATGCTCCGATCTGGGGGGCCATCAGTAATGCTCCGATCTGGGGGGCCGTGGGCACAGGTCTCTCCCCTCGGAGGCCAGCAGTAATGCTCCGATCTGGGGGGCAGTGGGCACAGGTCTCTCCCCTCGGGGGCAGTCAGTAATGCTCCGATCTGGGGGGCCGTGGGCACAGGTCTCTCCCCTCGGAGGCCAGCAGTAATGCTCCGATCTGGGGGGCCATCAGTAATGCTCCGATCTGGGGGGCCGTGGGCACAGGTCTCTCCCCTCGGAGGCCATCAGTAATGCTCCGATCTGGGGGGCAGTGGGCACAGGTCTCTCCCCTCGGGGGCCATCGGTAATGCTCCGATCTGGGGGGCAGTGGGCACAGGTCTTTCCCCTCGGGGGCCAGCAGTAATGCTCCGATCTGGGGGGCAGTCGGCTCAGCGTGCTGGGCTGAATGCTGAACGAGTCTGGGCGTTTAAAGCGGTTCCCCGCCCAAACCACTCCCCCTCCAGCACTAGGAAGTATATGACATTTTGCGTCGTCTAGTTCTTTCATAATTTTTTGTTACTGTTTTTCCTTTCCAGGTAAAATTCATCATTAATAGTAAACACATCTAAATGCATTTATAATGAAAGGAGACTTAATCTTTAAAACAATTTAACAACAATGGACACATTAGAGATCCTTACACATAATAAATGGAAATGGTTTTTGTATAGAACGTTAGAATTTTTATTTTCATCACTGGGATTTTGTAAACTAAAATATACTTTGACTGTGTTCCTGTGGTCTGCGGTGGACAGGTGACATATTCGTGCTGACGATGTTGTGAAGTTTGGGGAGTATATTAAACATGGTAATAAGCCCGTGACTGGAGTGCATTAAAATAAAGGGAAATGCACTTGTTTTTGCTCCAGTTAGTAATACAGGCAACTGCGATCCCCTGTGCACCTTTCCCGTGTCAAGTCTAACAGCTTCTCCTGTTTCCTAAACTGTCTTCTCACAGCCGCCCACCCAGAATATGCCTCTGGGCCCGGGAGGGATGAACCCGAGCGGCGCCCCGCCCCCTCCGCGCGCTCACAACATGCCTTCAGATGGGATGGTCGGTGGGGGGCCCTCTGCGCCCCACATGCAGAACCAGATGAACGGCCAGATGCCGGGTAAGGTTTTCTCCTCTAAGACATTAACACCAGAGTTGCTTAGCAACGGAAACGACATGGGGGCTCCAGGGACCCGAGATTGTTGATGACAAAACTGCTCCGAATGCCCCCGAGCCGAGGCTCTTGGAGTTGGTGAGCTGCCGAGCTACGTGACCTGTATTCAGTGTTCACCAGGCCGCCGCCCGGGGCTCCGCGCTGGCACCGGCGCCTCTGATGCACAGAGCTGCTAAATTTAGTCCCGGGCCGGGCGGGAGGGCTGGCTGTGGGAGCCTTCTGGAAGAAGAAGGCATTGTGCGTGGCTGAAGCACCGCGGTCTGTTTGTGAAAAGGCCTCCCGTTTGCCCGAGTTGGGTATTGAAAACGCGTTGGTCAGAACCAGTGGTCCCGGGAGCGCACGGGGAAGAAACAAAGCCGGGGGCCGGCGGGGGCAGCGGCCAGGGCGCCCTCCCGGGCTGGGAAGCGGCACAGGTGTGTGTGTTACAACGTAACGCACACACGGACGTTGATGTTAAAGCCAAGTGAAGAGCTGAGAGAGAATGTCAGTTTTCTGACATCGTGAGCCGTTTCCTTTCCTGTTTACTCATTTTAAGTTCAGAGGCACTTAGGATGTATTTCCGGCCATTGGTGCTCGTTTAGTTCCCTGTTGCTGGTTTGAATTTTTCATCTGAGAGGTCTCTTTAAACTATTCTGTTTTATAGCAGCCATAGCCCAGGACCATCATTTTTGGTGGGGTGTTTTCTACAGTTCATAGGAGAATATTTTTACTTTCTAGGGACAAAGGTTATTTTCATTAACAAAGGAAAGGATCATGCAAATATCAGTAATGAAAGTAAATTAAAACGACAGAACACTTCATTTTTAAGATCAGTGACTAGCATCCTTAGGAGAGCGTCCTCTTAGCTGGTGGTGGTGGTTGGCAGCGTTGGTGACCGGGGCGAGGGGCAGGCAAGGAATTAAAAGGGCAGCGAGCAGAAGACAGCAGCCTCGTCCATGGAGGGCCGGTGGGGCTGAGGGCAGGTGGCCACGGCTGCTGCTGGTTCCTGCCACCGCCAGAGCCCGCACGCCACAGTGACGGGGAGGCAGGAAGAAGGACACGGCTGCTTCCCAGGGTGTGGTCAGGAGGGGTATCTTCGCTGAATCCACATTTAGGTCGTCAGGACCCAGTGTGTTTAAAACGGACAGGTAGCAAGTTGGAAGTGTTGTGATTTATGTTATTTTTAATTTTGGATACCTTTAATTAGGGTTTCGACTTAACCCTTCCGTATACCATTCAAGCCCTAAAGCTGAAGGAGCAGCTGAGCGGCAGTGTAATTATTGTCAGCGTGATGTTCTGGTTTGTGTGTGAGGCCACTGGAGCAGTGACAGTCTTTGTGAGCCAGAGGTGTTCAGCTGGTTCCGACCTGGGCTGGCCAGAATCCTGCGGATCTTCCAGAACAGTGTGTTGGTGGAGAGCCGTGGTTAGGTTAGGAGGAGTTACAAGTCTGATCACTTGTATTTCCTTTATTTAATAAGCTCTTCAGAGCATTTATCCAACCCTTCTGTTCACACAGATTTACATCTAGGCTTTTACTGTTTTTGTTTCGTTTTCAGTATTTTATCTACGTTGCAGAACTATTTATATGCTGCTTGTTCTTGGTCAGATAACCTCTCAGTCTCGGGTTTCTTTGTTAAAAGTTAACTGATTTTAAGAGAAGAATAGATGGTACAGGCCTCTGGGACCCAGGTCAGAAGGATGAGAAGGCAGTCCCTGCGTCACCAGACACTCTGTGCCGGGTTATTGGCGTCTGCTTGACCTTCAGCACGTGCTCTCTGTGTAAAGCCTCTTATTCTTACTTCAGACACAGGAGCAGACGTTAGGTGGTTTGACATGTCATTTCCTCCTTCGAGATGACGAGAACATAAAGACCTCTTTTAGAGACCACTCAGTACGTAGAGTGCCTCATTCTTCTTGGTGAGGCACTGCATTCTTTTTTATGGATGCCTCTACTTTACGTGAGCCGTTCCCTTCTGGCAGAAATATAGGTTATTCTTTCAATATTAAAAATTGTGCTGCTGCGAATATGTCTGTAAAATATAAGAAAATAAGTAAACATGCAATTTTGTGTGTGTACACACATGCACACAAAAGAGCTTGTGTATTTATAAGATAAACTAGAGGCCCAGTGCACGAAATTCGTGCACGGGTAGGGTCCCTAGTCGCTGCCAGCTGCCGGCGGGGGCCTCCCTTCCCTGGCTGCCAGCTGCTGGCCTGGGCCTTCCTTCGTTCCGCGCCGCCCCCTGGTGGTCAGCGCACGTCATAGTGAGCAATCAAACTCCGGGTTGGTTGAACTCCCAAGGGGACACTTTGCATATTAGGCTTTTATATATATAGAGTCCTAGAACTGAAATTGCTAACATTACATGCATTTTCATATGTATATTCCCTGAACAATGTATGAAGGAACTTTTTCATAATAGTTGGGTCAAAACTTTTACCTTTGCCAGTCTGAAAGATGGGAAATGGGTCTCCTAGTTTTAACTTGCCTTTTTATATTATAAGCAAAGCAAACAGTCTGCTATGTTTATGGCCTCCTGTCGTTTTTGGGTGAGATGGTCATTCATGTCCTTTGCCCTTCCATTTACTGCTGGTGGTGTTTTACTAGTTTGGTCTGTGATATGACTTACTAGAACATTTCCCCAGTTTATATTTTTATTATTTAATTTTGGTTTTGGTTTGTTTTGGTCTTGTTCAAATTTTTTATTTTCATGTAGTCTAACTTACAAATCTGTATGACTGGATTTCCTGGCAAACTTAAGAAGGCCTTTCCATTTCATTATTTAAGAAATTTTCCTTCCTAAAATTTTCTTTTATGGTTTCTTTTCTTTTCCTTTCTTCTTTTTTAGTGTTGAATTTTTTAGTCATCTGGAATTAGTCTTCATGGAAGTATTGTTTTTTTCCAGGTGGCTACTCAATTGTCACAACATCACTTATTGAACTATCTTTCTTTTGTCCACCGATACTTAGTGTCACCATTATAATTACTTACTGAATTAGCATTTGGGTCTCTTTTTAGACTCTGCTCTGGGTTTTTTGATCTTTTAGTTTATTTATGTGCTAATGCTACAAGTATTTTTTTAAAAATGAAATTTAACTTTTATCTTTTTAAAAATAGTTTTGTTGGTTTCAGAGAGGAAGGGAGAGGGAGAGGGAGAGAATCATGGATCGGCTGCCTCCTGCACGCCCCCTGCTGGGGATCGAGCCCACAACCCGGGCATGTGCCCTGACCGGAATCAAACCTGGGACCCTTCAGTCCACAGGCTGACGTTTTATCCATTCAGCCAAACGAGCGAGGGCGAATGCTACACACTTTTAATTCCACCAGCTTTATTTTTTTGTTCTCTTATAAAATTAGTCCCCTCTCTCTTTTTTCAGGATGTTTTTGGCTTTTCAGAAGAATTAGTTTTTTAATCTGTAGAATGGGAATAACAACATTCACCTCACAGTGTCTGCTATCACTCATGTAAAGCATTTCCTAGTTTACTGTTGATTAAATACAGAAGTCATTGTTTGGTATTATTACTATGGTAATGCAACAACAAAAAGCACCCCCAAAATGTTAAGGTCCCTTTACGCAGACCCTCTGTTTAACCTCCGCATTTTGGTGTTGACCCCTTTCTCCAAAGGGCCCAACCATATGCCTATGCAGGGGCCTGGGCCCAGCCAGCTCACCCTGACCAGCAGCTCCATGAGCATGCCCTCCAGCAGCCACGGGTCCATGGGCGGCTACAGCCACGCGGCGCCGTCCTCCCAGAGCGTGCCCGTGCAGAGCCAGATGACCATGAGCCAGGGCCAGCCCATGGGGAACTACGGCCCCCGACCAAACATGAGCATGCAGCCCAGCCAAGGTAAGGAGCCGCGTGCGCCGCGGCGGCCGCGGAAGGGAAGCAGCTTTCCAGGCTGCTGCTGATGTGGGAATGGAGGTTGGATGTGAGTAGCAGTTAAAAGGAAGCTGAGTTTGACATTAGCTTAAAATACTTCTATTTTTTACATCTAGAAATTTAATTGCGTAACTTAACTTTTTATGTAAGCTTATTTATTTTTATGTCTTTGATAGTTTATTTGAGATTCTGTGTTTTTGGATTTTTTTGTAAAAAAAGTTAATCAATGAATAATTTGAACGCTTAATCAATGAAAGCTTTAGAGCTAAAAAATTGAGAAAATTGAATTTTATTGTTTTAAGTACAACCCGTCACAGTTCCCCTACTCTGGTTCATGTTACCTGTTAAGGATATATTAATTTGTATGGATTGTCCTTGATTTACACAGATGTTTTCTGATGCCGAGTTTCAGCATTGAAGATAATTGTCACATAATTTGTTAGCACAGCGTTTAGTGGAGGTGCCGCTCTGTTCCTGTGTCAGAGTGGTGTGAAGTCTATTAGCGTTTATTAGTCTCAGAGAATGGAATTGTTACCATGTTTCTCTTTTAAGTATTCTTGTGAATAATAGCTAGAAACCGGTAAGTGGCGCTCTGTTCTGCTAATTGCCTGTTACACATTCGGCATGTTGCCAGCCCAAAGCTTTCTCAATTATGAAATGTGGTGAGGTTACGAGTATAAGACAGATTTAATGTATTTGCAATAAAATTTTCTAGATTTTGATTACGATAAATCACCAAAGTGAATTCAGATAAAGGAAGTCATTGTTAATCTGTTGATAATTCTTTGTGATGAAATAATATATTGTAGATTTTAAGTATTAACACGAGATGTTTCCTGTAACTTCGGTGAAGTACACTGAAAACAAAGGGGGACAGTAGATAAATTGTCCGTGAAAGTAGCTGCACAAAACTGGGGCCGCTGCATTTTTCCCCCCCAGTGCAGTGCCAGGGTGGGGTACTGCTTCCTTCTCAGGTCAGTCAGGTCAGATGGAGTTCAGACGTCGCTCCACACAGCTGGCAGCCGGAGACAGACAGCATGAAGTCGATAGTGATTCTGACAGCAGCCACGGTAAGGTGGACACACTTCCCAGGAACTGGAGCTAGGAAAAGTTAGCGTGCGCACACAAAATGGAGGTGGTTGCGGTACAGGTTGCTATGATATAAGATTCGAAGAAGAAGAAAATGCTAGCAGCAACAGGGGTGTAGGAGAATAGTTACTGTTTTTGGAGAAAGGAGTTGTATCCATAGGATTTGCTCATTTCAAACTTAAGGACCGACTATTCTGTTTTTAAAATGTCATCTTTTGTACTAATGTGTAGTTTTTTCTTTTACTATAATTGTTACATTATTTTTTGCTTTGTTCCCATAATGTATGAATTTTGTAATAGAAAGAAGACTTCAGAAAATGACTATCTAGGGATCTGATTTAAAGAAATATATGTTACTTTTCAAAAGAGAGATTAGGATGGAAATAAGTGAAGAAATTTTCAATGTATTAAAAATCTCTTCAGGAAAAATAAAATACTTTCAGTTAAGTTTTGATACTTTAGAATCAAAGGAAATTATCCTATATAATAGAGGTAATATGCAAATTAACCCTCACGCCTTCACAAGATGGCTGCCTACAACCAGGCCAGCAGGGGGGTTAGTGAGGGACGACCAAACAACTGAACAAGCAGTCTGTATGGGGCGACTGGGCCTGCAGGGGGGTTAGTGAGGGACGACCAAATGATTGAACAGCAGGCTGCGTGGGGGGCCATGAGGGGCAACCAGGCTGGCAGGGGGGGTTGTTGGGGGTGACCAGGCCAGCAGGGGGGGTAGTTGGGGGCAGTTAGGGGCGACCATGCCAGCAGAGGGGGGCATTTGGGGGCAACCAGGCCGGCAGGGTGGGGGGGCAGTTGGGGGTCATTAGGCTGGCAGGGGGGCCAGTGAGGGGCGACTAGGCCAGTGGGGTTGGGGGCAGTGAGGGGTGACCAGGCTGGTGGTGGGGGCAGGCAGTTAGGAGCAACCAGGTTGGCAGGGGAGGCAGTAAGGGGTGACCAGGCCAGCAGGCAGATGAGCAATTAGGAACTAGCGGTCCAGGATTATGAGAGGGATGTCCGACTGCCAGTTTAGGCCCGATCTCTGGGATCGGGCCTAAACTGGCAGTCGGACATCCCCCAAGGGGTCCCGGATTGGAGAGGGTGCAGGCTGGGCTGAGGGGACCCCCCCAACCCCTGTGCATGAATTTCGTGCATTGGGCCTCTAGTCCTGTATAATAAAAGCCTAATATGCTAAGTGTTGGACCATTTGTTTGACTGTTCGACCAGTCGCTATGACACGCACTGACCACCAGGGGGAAGACGCTCTGACCGGTAGGTTAGCTTGCTGCTGCGGTCAGGCCAGTCAGGACTGGGTGAGAGGGCCGGACATGCCCTGGAGTCAACCTCCCGTGGTCCCTCCCCGGCCTCTAAAAGATTTCTTCTAATTAATTTCCTTTCAGTGTGCACAAATCCGTGCACTGGGCCTTCAGTATGATAATAGAAGGTTTTTGTATTTCTCTTAAGATGTTAATATTATATGCAAACAAGACCATGTGCATGTTTTGTGTTTTTCCAGGTCCAATGATGCACCAGCAGCCTCCTGCCCAGCAGTACAACATGCCCCAGGGCGGCGGGCAGCACTACCAGGGCCAGCAGCCGCCCATGGGGATGATGGGCCAGGTCAGCCAAGGCAATCACATGATGGGCCAGAGGCAGATCCCGCCCTACAGACCGCCCCAGCAGGGTAAGAGCCCCGCTGGCCGTGTCCTGCTCTGCAGACATGACAGTGGTGGGAGGCTTTCCATTTCAACGGGCTTTCATCCAGGCCAAGTTAGGGCTTTGTTCCGGACTGGAGCCCGGTGCACGCATTCGTGCACGGGTGGGGTTCCTCGGCCTGGCCGGCGATCGGGGCGGTCTCGCCCAGTCCCACTCGGGGCAGATCAGGGCCAGCCAGCCTGGGGGAGGGACTGCGCGAGGTTGGCTGTGGGAGTGCATGACTACCAGGGGCAGCTCCTGCACTGAGTGTCTGCCCCCTGGTGGTCAGCGCACATTATCGTGGCTGGTTGACTGGTCGTTCGGTCGACCAGTCATAACGGCCGCTTAGGCTTTGTGTGTGTGTGTGTGTGTGTGTGTGTGTGTGTGTGTGTGTGTGCGTGTATTTCTTAAAAAAAACACCCACTATATATTTTTTTCCTGAAAGGTAGTGGATATAGTAGGTACAAAGGGTTACAAATTGGGTAGGAACTTCCTGGTATTTAGCTTTCCTTTAATCTTTTCTGGAAAAAGTTTACATCATAAAATTTTATATCAAAAGCTCATTTGCAGCAGAAAATACCATTTATTTTTGAGATTGTACTCAATATATGGTCAGAAACAAACCCTCATTTATTTTAAACTGCTCTAATATAAAAATAAAAAGGAAATTAATTTTCTAGTAGTTTGACACTCTTTAAGAAGCTAGTGTTTGTGTTTTTGAGTTGATATTGCATGTATGGTCTTAGCAATAGTTCCTGTGACATGTGGTGGTGTTGGCTGTGTGTTCATGTACGTGTGTGCATGAGAATAGTGAGAAGTGTACGAAGGCCGAAGCAGGGAGGGGACTCGACAGCGGAGAAACGCGCTCCCGTGACGTCCGCCAGGAAGCAGCCTTTGAGCCCGAGCACCCGTTGCTGACGCCTTGCCCGGCCGTGTTTTTCAGGCCCGCCCCAGCAGTACTCGGGCCAGGAGGACTATTACGGGGACCAGTACAGTCACGGCGGACAGGGTCCCCCGGAAGGCATGAACCAGCAGTATTACCCTGATGGTAATCCCCCACGCTCGCTCCCCATGTCTGTCCCGCCCTCTGTTCATGTAGGAAGCCGCCCGGCATCTCGTGGGGCTGAAGAAACTCACGATACGCGGCCTCTCCGTCCGAACACCAGCCGTCTAAGCACCAGGGCCGCGCCGGTGCTCCTCGGCGTCGCTCTGTCTCGCTGAGACACTCCACGGCGGTGCCAGCGGGGATCCCGTTCTGTCACTGCGTCCTTTCGTTTGTGAACGAGGATCCTTTTACGTTGAAGTCGTTCCTTTGAACCAAAACCGATGTTACCGATTTACGTTGTTAAGTAACAGCTTTATTGAGAGAGTTCATCTATCACGAAGTGTGTCTAGTGGTTTACTTTTCTGCATTGTATAAATGCATAGACTTTCTCAAGTTTTTTTGTTCCATCGTTTTAGTTGATGTTGCACACTTCTTAAAGAACTATGATTTGTATACATAGCATTTGCACTTGAGGGAAAATTTGGAGGCTAAATTACACCCAGAATATAGTTGTATGTGGAGTTAGTGGAAGAGGAAAGGTATTTAGAAAACAGATTTCGTTTTAGGTGTTCGGTTTAATGGTGTATTTTAGGAGGAGGCAGCTTTGAGGGTGGCTAGTAAAAATGGCCTGACGTGGTGGCCGGCCAGCCTCCGGGGCCTGTCGCTGCCCGCTCAGCTTGCCCAGGTGCCTGCGTGTGGCCAGCCGCAGGGCAGTGGTGAAGAGGACGGACTCTCACTCAGCGGGCCCCTCGGAGTGGTTCCCGCGTGGCAGAATGATGGCCTCGTTATGCAGGGATTTGCCGAAGTCTTCACTTACATAGTCAGCTCCCGGGGTGTATTCGAGGTAGACCACCTCAAAAGAGAAACGAGGGAAGCTAAGAATTTACAGCTGAGGTGTTGGACCGTTTACTGGAAGCCGATGCAAACTAGCAAGAAGATACAATTTGATGTATTTAAGAAGTCATTTTGCCGCTATTTTTTATCTGTGTGAATCCTCAAGGGACGTCATGGCAGGACACGGGTTCACCACGGAGGCTGTGCCATGCAGGCCCAGCCTGCAGAGCTGCACATAGAACCTGTTGGTGGGAATAGGTGTGGGTGATTCTGGTTAGAAAATGACTTTTTTTTCTTTACCTCAGGGTTTCTTGCCCCGAATTATTCAGTGTTGTTTTTAGTTTTACAGGTAGGCACTGTATTAAGTAATTTCTTAGACTATAGATATTGTAAAAAGGTGAAATCTAGGTTTTTAAATTTTATTAGAAAGTTTGCTGAATATAAATGATGGGTTTGTTTAACTTTTAAAATATGTTTTAAGTAATTGAGTTGAATTTGGGACTGTTAGTTTGGTTGGTCCTGAGTATGTCCTGAAATATGAAATTTGTATTGTTATAAATAGGGCCTTTCTATACAAAATAGGTGTTATTTCTGTAGATATCAGAACTCTAAAGTTCTGTTAGTAACACCTCCTATTTCATTGGGATTTAGAATGTTATCCGGTATCATTCTGCATAAGTGTGTGTTAATGTGTTTGTCTGACATTTATGTGGGTTCTTTGTTCCACTTACAGCACATGACTAACTCTCTTAGACATCATTGGGTATTTTCTTTACTCTGTTTATTTTTTATTTTTTAAAAATATTTTTATTGATTTCAGAGAGGAAGGGAGAAGAAGAGATAGGAACATCAGTGATGAGAGAGAATCATTGATGGGCTGCCTCCTGCACGCCTCCTACCTGGGCATCGAGCCCGCAGCCCAGGCCTGTGCCCTGACGGGATGGAACGGTGACCTCCTGGTTCCTAGGTCGATGCCCGTCCCCGGAGTCCCGCAGCCGGCTCCTCCTCTGTTTAGATACTGAGGCAGTGAACTTGGAGATGGGGGCTGGCAGGCGTTTTCTGTAAAGAGCCGGAGAGGAGAAAACCGTTTCGTCTTTGTGGGCCACGGGCTGTCGATCTCAACCACTGGACTTGTGTCGCAGCCTGAAAACAGCTGTAACTATAAGCAGGCAGGCGGGTTTAGACTGCAGGCCCGGCTCGCTGACCCTCAATTCAGATAGTGATGAGATGGTGTAGGAACATTGGATACTAGGGCCCTGAGAATAGCACTTACTCATAACTGTGTTCCTCCTTCCGTAGTTAGGGAGTCACTGAATTGTAGCTCAGACCTTCGCCAGCTGAAAGGTTAGTCCCTGCATTTCTTTTGTGCAATTTAATTCAAAGGACTAGAGGATCGATTTTCGCTAAACTCCAGTCATCTTGCAGGCAGAATTTATCGTGTCTTTAAAGTAAAGGTATACTCTACTTGATACAGTATTAACTTCATAAAGGTGTATGTTTATGTTACCCTAGAAATATTTTCTGTGGGCTTCTAGAATGGCAGCATTAAGCATTATATTTTTGCATCTAGAAATATTTTGAGATACTGTATATAATTCAAGTAAATAGAGTGTGAAAAATTTGTTTCAGTTTTTTTCAGGGGGAAAAAATTTATGGAGCTCTTTGGTATTTTACAATATTTAGCGTATGCTGTGGCACTGGCACCCAGAACTGGTGTTTGACAAAATATGATAATTGTTTCCTTTGTTTATTGAAATTTAATTCAAGTTATTTACAAAAAAAATGGAAGATCAAGTTTTTTCTCTCCTCAGTGAGGATGATCAGAGTTAAGACTAAGGGTAATGTTTTAAAAACTACTGTTTTCTGCTTTTAAGAAAATTTGCAAGTTATCTTGATATGGAAACAATCACACGGGTAAATATTTGGCTAATGCAACTGAAATTATTTTTTATGTATTTCCATTTCTTTCTCTCTCTTTGCCAGTTTTATCTGAAAGTGTAAATATATTTAGGGTTTTCACTCAGTGGCCATTAACGTTTCTCCCTGTCTCTTGTCGAATTGATGTAGGTCATAATGATCACGGTTATCAGCAACCGTCGTATCCTGAGCAAGGCTACGATAGGCCTTACGAGGATTCCTCACAACATTACTACGAAGGAGGTATCGCTATACCTTCACACGTGCGCACACATGCCCTCCCGCAGGAGCCCAGCCTTGCTAGGCCTGCCCCGTGCACAGCTCTCGCAGAGCCGTAGTTGCTGGCTGTCCTGCAAATGACAGGGAGCCCAGGACAGCCAGAACCACTTCCTTACAGATACTCACAACGTGTGACCGTGACCTGCCATTTCTGACAACCGTAAAAAGGCGAAAACATTTACAGATAATTGCTTCCTCCGCGGAGCTTTTCTATCCGAACACAAACCCAGCTCTCCAGTCGTGTGTGTCCCACGTGTATGGTCTCACCTACCAGTGTAGTGCCTTCGGCAGCAGCGTGCTGACCTTGTGTAGCTAGCGTGTGCTCTCGTAGTGTCTTTAATTTTGTCTTTTTATTTCGTTTAGCTTAGTCATGATCTGTGACTGATGTTCCAGTCAATGTAGTGCTCGTATGGCAGAGGCGCTGGAAATGCTGCAGTTGAACCTTGCAAATTGGCTTTCACTGCAGTGTGTTTGGCCGAAACCCTTCTGTTTGGTTTGAGTTTTTCTTTGTTTGGTTAACGTTAAAAAACCAGTACGGCATTTTATTTTGTTCTTGTGTCGTTGGCTCTGCATCTTAGAGGGAAGAGTTCCCCGAGCACACGCCTCAGTCTGCCCTCTTCTCCCGCCCCCTGCAGGAAGCGCCCAGTACGGCCAGCAGCAGGAGGCCTACCAGGGCCCGCCGCCCCCGCAGGGCTACGCGCCGCAGCAGCAGCAGTACCCGGGCCAGCAGGGCTACGCCGGCCAGCAGCAGGCCTACGGTGAGCGCCCTGCCATTGGCAGCCCCAGACACGGATGTTGGCCATTTCGGAAAGTCACAATTCCGCCTCAGTCTGTCAGTGTCTAGAGTCCAGGGGTGGGCAAACTTTTTGACTCGAGGGCCACCATGGGTTCTTAAACTGGACCGGAGGGCCGGAACAAAAGCGTGGATGGAGTGTTTGTGTGAACTAATATAAATTCAAAGTAAAGGAGCGGAGGGGAGAGCAAGAGAACCCTCCGCTCTTTCGGCTCCACGGGCCGGATAGAACAGCCGAACGGCCCGCGGGCCGTAGTTTGCCCACGGCTGGTAGACAAAGTGTTCTTAGATACACTACTAATGTATTTAGAAAGAAACGGAAACTAGGGATGGCTCCTTTAGCACAGGGGTGCCCTGGAGTCATGCACAGGGCAAGACAGAGGAACCCGGACCTGCTGTGCTCACGGCCACGCCAGCTCCGCCTGTGCCTGGCCCCCAGGGGGCGCTTGTTCATTGCCCTTGTCTGCGTGGTCCAGTGAGCGTCTGCGTGGTCCACTGAGCAGGTTGGTTTCTAGCCCTGGCGACTGTGTGAGCTGGAGTTAATTTTTTGAGGAGCTGCCAGCCTGCTTTCCGCAGCGCTGTTCGGTCTGGTTCCCAGGCCGGGAGCGGGCCCCTTTCTCCACCACCTCTCCAGCGCTGGCTGCCACTGGCCTTGTTGAGAACAGCTCCTCTAGCGGGCCCGAGGCGGGGTCTCACTGTCGTTTTGATCTGCGTTTTCCTGATGGCTAGTGGATCATGTGTCGCAGAAATGTACACTTGAAACCTATATGATCCTACTGACTAATGTCTCCCCGATAAATGGAATAAAAAAACCCACGGACTGTTACTGTGGAGGGTAATACTGATTTTTAAAGCACAAATGTGGTCTGCTCAGAATGCATCCAGAAAGTGCTCTCTCTGAAAGTGTAAATATATTTAGGGTTTTCACTACCGAGTGGCACCCACGTGCACAGGGTGTAGTGACTGCAGCTGGGTGTCCGCAGGGGCAGCTGGCCGGCTGCCTTTCAGTAGGTGGGTAGGTGCGAGGGGCAGTGACAAGGAGCTGACACGCAGCCCTCATCTCAGGCGACTGTGACGTTTGGAAACGGAACTGCGGCTTCAGGGGGAGAGCAGGAGCTGGTTATCAACGTGGCAGCATCTCCAGCTCACGTGGTCTCCTTCTCCCATCAGCGATGTCTGCTCTTTCGTTCACTGATGGGAGCGCTGCCGTCACCCCGCGCCTCCACAGTGACAGCAGGCCTAGGAGCCAGGGCCCGCCGGCAGCCCTCATGCTGCCTTCACGTGGCGCTGAGACTCAGGCCGGTGCCCCAACAATGCCAAGTTCCGGTTTCTCCGGTTCACACGTGGCTTGAGAATATCCCATGGATTTCCTGGTTTTACAAACAAACTTTCCGACTCTTCTCAATGGAAACATGTAATGGCCATTGAGTATTTGTACTTCGCATAAATAGAGTGTCCTGTTTTATTATATTTGCATGAAACAAATATGTGGCTAAATCAGGTAAACGTATTGATTTAAGAGAAATAATTGTTTTCAGTGGGAAGAGGGTAAAGAAAGTTACATGTTTTTGGTTTAAGTAGCTAACCACGGTTTTGCTAGATGTCAGGAATCCTAAGGAAGTTCCCATTTTGCTTATCCAGAGACTTCAGTTATCAGACTTTCTTCTAATAGAAAATTTAGCGTTTTCATAAGGGAATGTGTAGCTAAATAAGTAACATAACACACTGATGTCATTTATTTAAGCCTGAAAGTTATTGTTCTCTTTGACACTCTCCTCTGCAATCAGTGTTCTCCTGGCAGGTTTTGAAAGCCCGTGGTAGAACACATGTATGAGTACCAGAGCGTTAGCTTCTGCTTCCGGAAGCATGCTTTGTAACAGACAGTGGCAGAGTTTATGAAGTAGACATATTGGTTGGGTCAACCTAATTAGTCCCTGGTCATCTTTGACATTGGAAATCATCCATTTTTGTGAGTTAGGTATTACAGGTGATGGGCACAGAGTATAATCCCACCTGCAGCCTGAGGCTGACCCAGCCTTCTTTGTTTTGTTGGGAACACAGTGATAGCCTGTCAGTGCAGAGCATAGCGTCCTTGCGGCGATTGCAAAGATAAACCCAGATTTTACATGTGAGGTCATTCCTTTTGGTTCTGCTGGTTACGGCACGCACACCTCAGAGCTCCACAGCGGCAGACGTCATTGGTTCCCAGACGGCTCAGGAACGGTTCCAGGATTTTAGTTTGAACCTGCTCCTCGCCTTTTACCTCTTGCTTATCCTGGTAACTTTCTCATAAAATAGGTGCTTTCCTGAGCACTTTGAACACATCCAGATGAATATTCTCAGCATGGAATGAACCTGCCTTCCACCTCCTGAATCTCTTGACTCATTTGACATACACATTTGTAACGGCTAATGCAGAACACAATAGTAACTCTGAATCAAAGCACCTGGTACAGAGTGGTATCCTTGAGTAACTTTCACTCCCATTATAACCTTTGGAATTTATTTCAAAAAGCATTTGCGAAAAATCAAGATTCCAAACTACCCTCTTTAGCTTAGATATAAAATACAGCACCTCGTTCTAGACGCTTCTGGAGTTCTGGGGAGGAATGATTACCTGGGCTCTTGTTTATGCTGATTATTTTGCAGGTCCTTCCCAGGGTGGGCCCGGCCCTCAGTATCCGAACTACCCCCAGGGTCAAGGGCAGCAGTACGGGGGGTACAGACCGACGCAGCCCGGACCACCGCAGCCCCCGCAGCAGAGGCCTTACGGATACGACCAGGTGGGTTGCCGGCCGCCGTGTGGCCGCCGCATTGCTTGCGCGTCCTTGGTTGGGTTAGGTATTTTCACTGGAAGCTCATGCTTCCTTCTCCTAGTCATAACACGTGAGTGGACCAACAAAACCCCACTCTCTTAGCTCTGTTTCGTAGACTGCCAGGCAGTGATCGGAATTCCGCTGACACGGAAGGGTCTTCTCTAGGCGCCAGCACTCATTCATTTCCTCATTCCCCTTCCCATTCTCATCGCGGTCTCCCCACCACACTGCCTCAGCCTCCGTGCTCTCCCTTCTGTGTGCCTGCGTGTCACCGCCTCTGCCTCCGTCCTGCGCGTGTCCACGGTCTCAGGGCTCCGTGACCTTCCTTCCCCGTTGCCGTTCCCTCTTCCGCCAAGTTGGAGGAGGCGTGGCTCTCACCCTGGCAGCGGCTCCCCGGAGCCAGTGTCTGTCTGTCTGTGTGGGGTCCCTCTGCCCAGCAGGGAGCTCTCGGCTCCGTCTGTGCCGTCTTCGTTGTGCACCTTCTCGGACAGACTGCGTTACAGCGGGAGGGCTCACTCGCTGGCCGCTTCCTCGGTGCGTCTCAGGCTTGCTGATGGCTGGTGAGGGTCCTCGGGCCTGTCCCGGAAGCTGCCTGGAGCAGGTTATGTTTTCTGAGTCGGGGTGGAGGAGCAGCTCGTGCGGCGCTCGTGAGCAATGGAGGCGTGCCCCTTGCTCTCGCTGACGCTGCTCAGGCCTCCAGCCCTCGGGCCGACACCCGCACCAAAGTCAGAGGGAGAACAGGCCCGAGAGGCTGACACCGAGGAGGGGACACTACGTTCACTCTTCGCCTCACCAGCGTGTCACGATGAGCATTGGCTCCCTGGGGCTGAGCATACCTGTAAAGGACATTAGTGACTTTAAGACTTTAATTCTGTTCGTAGCGCAATAATCCATTAGCCAGCTCGTGGCATCGAACAGCTTTTCAAGTAAATCCGCTTCTGTGCCATGTAAACTTGAGGTACTAGGTCCTGTGGGGCGCAGGCATTTCAACTGCAGACCACTTTGCTGATTTAAGTAGTTACTGGGACTTGGAGGGGATTGAAGCCGGGGAAGCAATCGCTGATTATGCTCTTTCCAGTGAGTTCTGTTTTTGGAAAACAGGTGCTTTTATGAGCCCTTTAAACACATCTTAAGACGTTTCTGTTGAAATACTGGTACCTACTTCCTAGTATGTTTCTCTTCTCTTTCACCTTTTTTCTCCTGTTTTACTTTCTCTTTAAAATCTAAACTTAGCAGTTGTGTCCTGGACTCATCTGCCCGCACGGTGGGGTTTGGCTGCCTCACCTCCTGCTGAATGTCTGCGCGCTTTCTCGCCTCTCAGCCAGCTGGCTTCCAGGCGCCCTTTGCCACACGCCACAAAGCCAGTCAGACTTCCCTGGATTTTATGTACCAGCTGCCTCTGAAGCGCCTGGCCTCGGGGGAAGGCCGCGTCTTTACAAGGCTCTTTTTCCTTTCCCTCCACATCTCTCTTCATCCTTGCACTTGTCCCAGACATCTCCGATGTTAATCATAGCAGTAATGATGATAAGCTAAATGGTCACAAAGTTGTTCCACTGGCATCACCTTTATATACTCAAATACATCACACCAGGACTTATAGCCAGAACTTCTCCCTCGTTGTCCAAATCAGTCCAACAGAATTCACCAAACATTGCAACTTCCACTGTGTGATAGGTACTGTTCTGTGCTCAAAGGTTCTGAAACTCGTTTGCAAGTGAATGTAATATCAGAAGAAATTACAGAGATACCATGTACCTAAATACTGGCAATTTTTGTTATGAATGCAATAGCTTTTATAGTATGGCAATGCTAAGATTTATTTGTGATTTTCTTGCCAAACGGTTATCTAATTGTATTTTAAAATGTATCTTTCAGGGACAGTATGGAAATTACCAGCAGTGAAGGTTCTCACATTCCAGTGGCCAGCACCTGCCGGCGCCACCCCCACGCAGCCCTGTGGACCCTCCCGGGAAGAGACCCTTCCTTCCGCCCCGTTTTTGGAGAAGCCTTGGGCTCGGGCTGCCTCCCCAGTCAGCAGCCGTGTGGCCTAGTTGTGTCAGAGGCTCCCGTAGCTCAGAAATACTCTTTCATTTCCCATTTCTACTCTAGATGGCAACATTGGACAGAAAATACGCCGCGACCAATTTCCAGTGGTTTCGGGACTGTCTCCCATGGACTGTTAGAGGCGGGAAGGTGCGGACAGCTTTGTATGTTTTGCAGGTTAAGGGAATTTAATACTTTTCCACAGATTCTTTTGTAAGGGGAAGAGGGAATGTACACTTTTTACAGTTAGCAATATTTTGTATATTATGTTTATTTCATGTGGTGACTATGCCGGATGGTACACTACGCGCGGGGCAGAACCAGCAGTCCCGTTGGCGAGGGCTGGGCCGAGTGGGCGCGGCGTTGTGTTGGTCCCCGTGGTGAGGCTGCAGGTCCCGGTGGGAGGGTCGCCTGCCCGCCTGCCACCGTGGGTGCCCCAGAGGAAGTCACGTCCCTTACTGCTAGCTAATCAAGGGCACTGGGGTGCAGTTCTGAGTAAAAAGACTTTTTTTTAAAGCTTTCCAGTTTCGTGGATTAAAACCTTTTTATAAAGATCACTTATAATACAGTTTTAAAATGTGAGGTAATAAGAGTTACTTCACGTTGGATCTGAAGAATCTTGGTAATAGTTTCAAGTAAATGAAGTGGTAACCCTCTCCTAAAACAGCAGTACGTGGAAATGGAAGTGTTAATGTACCTTGTTCATCAGGGGAGTTAGTAAGAGCAAAGCATTTTATAAACGCTGTCAAAGAAGGGTCAACGTGGATGCGGTCATTGTAACCTCAGGTTAGTTGGTTTATAGACTAGAACAGTTCAGGAGACTTACAAACCTTTATCTCCGCGTTCTTAACTGGAAACACACATTTATAAAGGCACACTTGGGCTTTCCCTTTCTCATGTTGGTGAACGTAACACACAAAGATGTTTAGGAAAAAGCTTGTCGATGAGGCTGGTTAGGGTCTGTATTGGAAGGGTGGCGGTGCGTCCAGATCACTTTGCTCACCAGCATGGCGTGGTCACCATATGGAGACTCTGCCTGTGCCTGGTCATTCAGCTCGGTGCGTTAGGCAGGAGTCCTGCACCGAGAGGGTTATAACCACAGCTACGTCAGCAGATCTGAACGCATCTAGCCCAAAGGTGAGTTGCTGTTTCCATCACGGTTGCCCAGGCCCAGGGAACAAGATGTATTCTTTATCACTGAATTGGTTTTCCCCACTTCCAACTGGAAACGAAACACAGGGAGTGCCCTTCATTGGAATGAAGCAGAACCTGCTGTTCCAGCGTTCTGTCATCAGAGAAGGGGCTTCTTCGTCCCCGTGTACGCGAGCGTGCGTGTGGGGGACGGTCAGAGCAGGGCTTACTCTCAGCGTGGTCAGTAGGGAGTGGACATCGAGCCGGAGCGATACAGCTCGGCTGGCCTGACGGGCTGCAACGCTCGCCGTTCTGTGCCAACTTCCACCACTGTGTGCTTTGTTGCTGTTTAAAACTGTACCAGCTCTAACGGAGGAATAAATTATTTGTGATTTTAATTTTCTCATTTGTTTCTTTAAATTAGATCTCTCTGACTGTTGTTTTGTCTGGAGACTCTGCTGTGGGTATTTTATAGAAGTGCGTCCAGTATAGCCGCCTAGATTTGTATTCTAGGACTTGATCAAAATTCTCTTGCCATGCCCAAGTTAATTAGAATTAACTGTTCAGTAATCAGCATGTTGTGTGGGCTGTTTGTTACAGAATTCCTTCTCTGGAAATGAAGTCCATGAGGCTATAATCAGGATGACTGAATGAGATAAATGAGTGAGGAGGCAAAATTGTACTAACCCAACCTGGTGTAGATACGTTATCTCATTTGAAGGAAGCTCAACTGACATTAAGAAATAATTTGTCTTGCCAAGCCATCTTCTGTTGTCTTATTCTCCTTTTAATGGAAACTAAAATTGCAATTTTAATAAGCAGGATTTCCTCCAGGACGTTCTTCCTGGAGACTGGTGCATTTGCAAGCTTTAATTGTTTTATAACAGTCTTATTTCGTAGAAGTTTTTAATTGGCGGTGACAAGAATTACCTTACTCCTTGGGTACCTGGGAGGAAGAGCCGTACCAGTAGCTTTCTACCGCGTTTGACGTTCCCGTATAGACAATGCATTCTAAAACTGAAATTTGTATTTGATCAAAATGTGCATTATTATAATGAAGAGATTATCAAAACAGCCCATAAAATTCCAGAAGCAAAATATCACTAAGAAATGCAGGGTGGTTATTGATCAACATTTAAAAATACTTCACTGTGTTCGTGTAGTTGTTTGAGAATACGTTAGTATTATTTTGTGGAACTGTGGTGACACTGTTTGTGGTTTTGTTTTTAATTTTTAATGGGAGTTGCAAAGAAAAAGCTAAGCGGAGGGAACGGTCTAATGAGCCCATGTACCAGTGACCCGACTTACCACTTAGCAACTCCTGGCCAGTCTTGCATTGCCTCTACACCGGCCCACCCGTTGAAGGACACGCCCTGTCCTGTAGTCATTTCCGTAAGTGTCTTTAGAGACAAGGACTCTGAAAAAACACCTTGGTACTTAAGGACTCTTCCTGTTTCCGAAATTTTGTATTTTCAATGTTAACATAGAATTGGAAAGCATCTCAGGAATGGTATGAATCACTGTCTTTTCTTTCAATTTAAAGTCATTCATGTTAAATAGGACATTAGCAAAATAGATTATACAGAAAGTGAACATTCTCCCATCATTTCATATCTCAAAGGTAACAATTATTAAAGGCTTGATATATTTCTTCCAACTGCATTTTACACATAGAAGTCAACATATATTATTGTCTTTTAAAATAAAAATAGAATTATACTATCCATACTACTTTGCAACTTCCTTTTTTTTTTAAAGTTAGAAATATCTCAAATGTTCTTTATTCCTATATTATTGTTCCTAATTTTTTTACTGCTGCAAAACCAACGCTTTCCTAAGCTACCTGGCTAGGGTTTATTTTATTTATTTATCTATCTATCTATCTATTTATTTATTTATTTTGGTATGCTTGTGGCAGTATTGCTATACGATACATTTCTGTTACGTTAGGAGAAGCGCTGTATACATTTTAAGTGTCCCTCTAAAAGATACATCCTTGCCAACACCATATTATTAGTCCTGTTATTTTTTCCATTCTTGTAGGCTTTAAAAAACGCCATTTCAGAATTTCATTTGAATTACATTTGGTTTATTTGTAAGTTTGAGCATCTTTTCAAATGCTTAATGACACTTCATTATTTTTTGCCCTGAAATACATTCTGTTTTTCTGTGGGAATGTTTATTGTCTAAGCGAGAGGGGAGACGATACAAGTACACATACACATAGAGTCGTATGTGGTTTTCTCTACATACACATCAATTCCTTATCTCTTCTGGGTATTGCACATGTCTTCAGTCTGTTCGTTATTTTTAACTTTGGCTGCGATGTTTATCACTGTGTTAAAGTTTTAAGATTTTATGTAGTCAATTTCTTGCTGCAGCCTCCCTGGTTCCAAATGTGTAAAAATATTTCCATATTTGCTTACGTTTTTAAGAAATTCTTTGTACATGGTATGGTTTAGAGCACTAACTGTTTTCCTAAACGGATAGAGTTGTTTCATAGCATTTATTGAATAAGCCAATGATGAGGGATGCCACCTTATTTATTTAAAACATCAACTACGGTTAAGGCACGTCTGATTTATGCCATTTTAAAGACTAGCTGGATTCATGTACGTATAACTTCATTTAATTGGCACAAAGGTGTGAGTTTTCCCCCCAACAAGGTGTTTTTTTATTAGATAAGAGCTAATTGCAAAAAGCATAAACAATGACCGGCTTCCTAGCAGAGGAGGATTGAACTGTAATTTTATGTAGAATGCCTAGAACATCTGGAGCTTTTTGTTGGTTGAAATGTCAACCGCCTCCCCGCCTCCGGCTCGGCTTGGACTCGAGAGAACCAGCCTGTGGGCTCGGGTGTGACGGCAACAAAGCCTGCGCTCAGCGGCCCCGCCACCGCCCGGGACACGCTCTACATGGGGTTCCCCGCCCGGGACACCCTCTACATGGGGTTCCCCGCCCGGGACACCCTCTGCATGGGGTTCCCCCGCCCGGGACACGCTCTGCATGGGGTTCCCCGCCCGGGACACCCTCTGCATGGGGTTCCCCCGCCCGGGACACGCTCTACATGGGGTTCCCCCGCCCGGGACACGCTCTACATGGGGTTCCCCCGCCCGGGACACGCTCTACATGGGGTTCCCCGCCCGGGACACCCTCTGCATGGGGTTCCCCCGCCCGGGACACCCTCTGTATGGGGCTCCACCGCCCGGGACATCCTCTGCATGGGGTTCCCCGCCCGGGACACGCTCTGCATGGGGTTCCCCGCCCGGGACACCCTCTGCATGGGGTTCCCCCGCCCGGGACACGCTCTACATGGGGTTCCCCGCCCGGGACACGCTCTACATGGGGTTCCCCCGCCCGGGACACGCTCTACATGGGGTTCCCCGCCCGGGACACCCTCTGCATGGGGTTCCCCCGCCCGGGACACGCTCTACATGGGGTTCCCCCGCCCGGGACACGCCCTACATGGGGTTTCCCGCCCGGGACACGCTCTGCATGGGGTTCCCCGCCCGGGACACGCTCTGCATGGGGTTCCCCCGCCCGGGACATGCTCTGCATGGGGTTCCCCGCCCTGGACACCCTCTGCATGGGGTTCCCCGCCCGGGACACGCTCTACATGGGGTTCCCCCGCCCGGGACACCCTCTGCATGGGGTTCCCCGCCCGGGACACGCTCTACATGGGGTTCCCCCGCCCGGGACACGCTCTACATGGGGTTCCCCGCCCGGGACACGCTCTGCATGGGGTTCCCCGCCCGGGACACCCTCTGCATGGGGTTCCCCCGCCCGGGACACGCTCTACATGGGGTTCCCCCGCCCGGGACACGCTCTACATGGGGTTCCCCGCCCGGGACACGCTCTGCATGGGGTTCCCCCGCCCGGGACACGCTCTGCATGGGGTTCCCTCCCTGGACACCCTCTGCATGGGGTTCCCCGCCCGGGACACGCTCTACATGGGGTTCCCCGCCCGGGACAGGCCTGCAGGGGCCGCTCTCAGGAGGGACGTGTGTCGTGTGCGTGGACGGCCGTGCCCTCGGCCCTCACCCTGACTCGGCGGCGGGAGAGGGAACCCGCAGGAGCACGTCCGGCCCCCGTGGCTGCGGGAAGCGGACCTGTTCGGAGCGAGGAGGAGGGAAGCTCGTTGGGACACTGGGAAACGGGCTTCATGATTGTCCGGGGGTCCGTGTCGTGGCCATGTGACACACGGCGCGGCTCCGGGTGCCGGTGGACCCCTGTGGGCAGCACGTGGGCAGGTCGTGGCTTTAAGGCTCAGAATGGGGACAGCTCCCAGGGCCTCAGCGACCGCACGGGACTTGGTGCGGGAATCGCTGTTGGCCTGAGGGAATGCAGAGCACGGGGCCGGCTCCTGTCAACAATCACCCCGCTGTCCACGGAGCCCCACTGTCCACACTCACCCCGCTGTCCACGGAGCCCCACTGTCCACACTCACCCCGCTGTCCACACTCACCCCGTGTCCACGGAGCCCCACTGTCCACACTCACCCCGCTGTCCACACTCACCCCGCTGTCCACGGAGCCCCACTGTCCACACTCACCCCGCTGTCCACGGAGCCCCACTGTCCACACTCACCCTGCTGTCCACGGAGCCCCACTGTCCACACTCACCCCGCTGTCCACGGAGCCCCACTGTCCACACTCACCCCGCTGTCCACACCCCGCTGTCCACGGAGCCCCACTGTCCACACTCACCCCGCTGTCCACGGAGCCCCACTGTCCACACTCACCCTGCTGTCCACGGAGCCCCACTGTCCACACTCACCCCGCTGTCCACACTCACCCCGCTGTCCACGGAGCCCCACTGTCCACACTCACCCTGCTGTCCACGGAGCCCCACTGTCCACACTCACCCCGCTGTCCACGGAGCCCCACTGTCCACACTCACCCCGCTGTCCACACCCCGCTGTCCACGGAGCCCCACTGTCCACACTCACCCCGCTGTCCACGGAGCCCCACTGTCCACACTCACCCTGCTGTCCACGGAGCCCCACTGTCCACACCCTGCTGTCCACACTCACCCCGCTGTCCACGGAGCCCCACTGTCCACACTCACCCTGCTGTCCACACTCACCCCGCTGTCCATGGAGCCCCACTGTCCACACTCACCCCGCTGTCCACACTCACCCCGCTGTCCACACTCACCCCGCTGTCCACGGAGCCCCACTGTCCACACTCACCCCGCTGTCCACGGAGCCCCACTGTCCACACTCACCCTGCTGTCCACGGAGCCCCACTGTCCACACTCACCCCGCTGTCCACGGAGCCCCACTGTCCACACCCTGCTGTCCACACTCACCCCGCTGTCCACAGAGCCCCACTGTCCACACTCACCCTGCTGTCCACACTCACCTCGTGTCCATGGAGCCCCACTGTCCACACTCACCCCGCTGTCCACACTCACCCCGCTGTCCATGGAGCCCCACTGTCCACACTCACCCCGCTGTCCACACTCACCCCGCTGTCCACACTCACCCCGCTGTCCACGGAGCCCCACTGTCCACACTCACCCCGCTGTCCACGGAGCCCCACTGTCCACACTCACCCCGCTGTCCACGGAGCCCCACTGTCCACACTCACCCCGCTGTCCACACTCACCCCACTGTCCACACTCACCCCGCTGTCCACGGAGCCCCACTGTCCACACTCACCCCGCTGTCCACGGAGCCCCACTGTCCACACCCTGCTGTCCACACTCACCCCACTGTCCACGAAGCCCCACTGTCCACACTCACCCCGCTGTCCACGGAGCCCCACTGTCCACACCCTGCTGTCCACACCCCACTCTACACACCCCGCTGTCCACACTCACCCCGCTGTCCACGGAGCCCCACTGTCCACACTCACCCTGCTGTCCACGGAGCCCCACTGTCCACACTCACCCTGCTGTCCACGTAGCCCCACTGTCTACACTCACCCCGCTGTCCACGGAGCCCCACTGTCCACACTCACCCCGCTGTCCACACTCACCCCACTGTCCACACTCACCCCGCTGTCCACACCCCGCTGTCCACGGAGCCCCACTGTCCACACTCACCCTGCTGTCCACGGAGCCCCACTGTCCACACTCACCCTGCTGTCCACACTCACCCCACTCTACACACCCCGCTGTCCACACTCACCCCGCTGTCCACGGAGCCCCACTGTCCACACTCACCCTGCTGTCCACACTCACCCCGCTGTCCACGGAGGCCCACTGTCCACACTCACCCCGCTGTCCACACTCACCCCACTGTCCACACTCACCCCACTGTCCACACTCACCCTGCTGTCCACGGAGCCCCGTTGTCCACGGAAGTCCAGTGGCTTCCTGTCCCTTCCTCCCCAGAACCTCGCTTCCCGGCCAGCATGCGTCCTCCCAGCCCCACGTGGCCGCCGTCCTCCCTCCCGTGGACACGGCATTTTGGAAACACGCACGAATGTCCATTACCCCGGCACCCAAGGGGTGACCCTCTAAATAAACCAGCCAGGCTTCCCCTCACTCCGACTCCCCGGCCACTCTGGGCGCCCCCCAGAAGGCATTTTGAAGTGTCGTCGGTTGTAACTGGATTTCCACAAGAAGGAATCGAATTCCAAGCTGCAAATCAGTGTCACTTTGCTCTTGGTTCTTTGAAGTCAAGTCTACCTGTGATTAAATGGCTCTGCGCCCTAATCTGTCTGTGGGAAGAGGACAGTCTACGTTTAATCATTCGTATCACTGAAAGTGTATCTTTTGGACTTAAGATTTTCTTTGGAAATAGGAGATGGACAAGGAGGTGGGTCATGTAAAGCCAGAAAGAATGTGTGGTCTTGGTTTTCCTTTGTTCGTTTTGCTGTGTGCGTGCGTGTGTGAACATTCCATGTAGACTTCGGGCCCAGGAGGCATCTCGTGCTCTGATGTGCCTCTCCACACACATGCTGCTACTATCGCTAAAGCAGAAGCGGGCCGGACCACAGGTACCACCCCGAACACGGTGAGCATCTCTGTGGGACAAAAACGGAGCCGACACGTAAACGGGTGAGGGAGGCTGTAACCGGGCCGTCGGGGTTCTCAGCCCAGAAGCGGGTGATGGCATTTGAGGGATCGGCTTCTAGAAGGAACAGAACCAAAAGCATTCTGCAGGATGGGGTGCTGGAGGCAGGGGCATGCTTGGCGTTGGGGGCTAGACCGTGACTCCCCCCGCCACTGTTCCCACTCGTGGAAGGCGGCTAAGCTCGCTTCTGCTGCCCACTCCCTGGATGTTGTGAGGACGCCGAGGGTAACGACGTGGAAGATGCCTCGCCATCTGGAGCCGAACCAAGGTGCCTGCGGCTTGGTGGCGATCGGGTGCCGCATCGCTGAAATGCCACGCAGGGAGGAGGTCCTTCAAGACTTGGTTCTGGGCGTGATGTAAGGGCCCGGGGGCAGGAGGGAACGGAAGGATGGGAAGAGGAAAAAGGAAAAGACCAGGAAGACCTCCTAACTTTACGCTCACCAACTAAAATGTCAAAATACGTCAACAAAATTATATGATTGAACATGCATTTCTACCACATAAAATTCTACAGGACAGTGACATTTTAAACTGTGAATGTTTAGGATGCTCGGGGAAATAAGTTCATTCGTTTACATAGACCCTCACATAGATGTGCGATGAAAACATGAAGAAGTAAAAAGTACAGAAATGTTGGAGAAAGCTTAACTGGTGAAAAACAGTCATTGGAACATGCTTAATTGGCACAGAGTAGGCTGGGCACGGGAAGAAATGTGTGAATGAGATGGCAGGCTGGAAACTGAAATAGGAACATTTAAGAGAGAAGAAAAGCTCCAGACAGAAAAGCAACACCGGAGAGAGAGAGAGGAGAGAGAGAGAGAGAGAGGGAGAAGAGGAGAGGAGAGGAGAGAGAGAGAGAGAGAGGAGAAGAGAAGATAAAAGGAGAGAAGGGGAGGGGAGGGGAGGAGAAGAGAAGCTGACAGTTTTCTACAGTTGAATCTATGAATACTCAGATAGTAAATTCACCCTAAATCCAATCAGGGCAAAGAAAAATGAATCTGCATCAGATACATTGTGATGGTGTTTGAAAGAAGCAATCTGAAACCTGCCTGGGAGAAAAGGTACGTCACCTGTAAAGAAATACAGTGTAGGCAGGAGGGTTTTCTGCAACAAGGGCAAGACAGAGGATTGAAGTACTGAGGGAAAATGAGTCGCTCTAAATGTTACACGAGCTAAACCATTTCTGTAGTGAGGGCAAAATAAAACGTTTTCAGACATAGGGAGACCAACAGAGCCTTGCCCACAGATGTGTGTCAGAAAATAAAAACCCGAGAAGGAGTGCAGGGTGCATAAAAGAGGAGACATTACAGCCCAGCCGGCCTGGCTCAGCGGTTGAGCATCGATGTATGAACCAGGAGGTCACAGTTCGATTCCCGGTCAGGGCACATGTCCCCGTTGCAGGCTCCATCCCCAGTGTGGGGCGTGCAGGAGGCAGGTGATCAATGATTCTCTCTCATCATGGATGTTTCTGTCTCTCCCTCTCTCTTCCTCTCTGAAATCAATAAAAACATAGAAGAGAATACATAAGATCCTATATAATAAAAGCCTAATATGCTAAGTGTCCGGTCATCCGGTCATCCGTTCAACCAATCAAAGCGTAATATGCCTGTGATATGCTAAGGCGGCTCAACTGCTCACTATGGCGTGCACTGACCACCAGGGGGGCAGACACTCAGACCAGTAGGTGAGCTTGCTGCTGGGGTCCGAGCGAGACAGGCTGGACACGCCCTGGAGCCCCTCCGCAGTCCCTCTCCTGCTGGCCAACCTGTGGTCCCTCCCTGGCCTGGATCGTGCACCGGTGGGGTCCCTCGGCCTGGCCTGTGCCCTCTCGCAATCCGGGACCCCTCGGGGGATGTCGGAGAGCCGGTTTCGGCCCGATCCCACAGGCCAGGCTGAGGGACCCCCCGGTGCACGATTCCTGCTCTGGGCCTCTAGTCCGTCCATCACATTCATAGGAGCCTCCTTATTGGATGCATCAACAAGCTCAGGTCGACGTGATGGCTGATGCACTCATGACCTCACGTTACCCCTCTCTGCGCTCGGGCCTTTTGCCAGGTGAGTCTGCAGCTCCTCTCCCCGAAGAGGCAGTTACTTTTCCTGCCCTTGATTCTGACCTTGGCTGTGATTTGCGTTGGCCAGTGGCACGTCGCTGATGTGATCCAGACGGAACCTTGTAAGAGCGCAGGGGCAATTCCGCCTCCACTCAGCCTCTGCCACTGCCACTGCCACTGCCTCTGGTGGAGACCTGCCCGGCTGACCTGCTGAAGGAGCGGGAGACGCCGGAGGCTGAGCCAACGCAGTGCAATCGGCACCGGCCCACTTCCGTGGGGTGGGGAGAGGCACCGGCCCACCTCCGTGGGGGGGGGGGGAGAGGCACCGGCCCACCTCCGTGGGGGGGGGGGGAGAGGCACCGGCCCACCTCCGTGGGGGGGGGGGGGGAGAGGCACCGGCCCACCTCCGTGGGGGGGGGGGAGAGGCACCGGCCCACCTCCGTGGGGCGGGGGAGAGGCACCGGCCCACCTCCGTGGGGTGAGGAGAGGCACGGGCCCCCAGCCGCTGACACAGGTGCAGACGCGGGTCTGACCCAGGCGAGCTGGTCTCTGAAGCTGAATCCATGTTCATCGTCGGCCCCGGGTTTGGAGTCCTTGTTCGGCAGCATCAGGCAGACGGCGGTACAATAACAAGACGCAGGCGAGGAGACCTGGGGAACGGGTGACGTGCGCAAAGGGACGTGCATGGTCCGGAGACGGGGAAACTGAAAGACGGCAGACGTGTTTGGAAACTTTTAGCTCAAGTTCGATATCAAAGTGTTAGTATGACAATGGAAGAGGCACCGTGCTGGTCAGGGAATCGGCCAGCTCACAAGGATCACAGGTTCGATTCCCAGTCAAGGGCACGCACCTTGATTTGCGGTTCGTTTTCTGGCCCTCGTGAGTGTGTGTGCGTGTGTGTGTGTGTGTGTGTGTGAGAGTGTGTGTGTGAGTGTGTGTGCATGTGTGTGTGAGTGTGTGTGTGTGTATGTGTGTATGTGTGTGTGTGTGTGAGTGTGTGTGCATGTGTGTGTGTGTGAGTGTGTGTGTGTGTGTGTGTGTGTGTGTATATGTGTGTGAGTGTGTGTGTGTGTGTGTGTGTGTGTGTGTGTGGTGGTGGGGGTGTTCAGGAGGCAGCCAATGGAGGTGCCTGCCTCACATCGATGTTTCTCTCTCTCCCCTTCCTCACTGCCACTCCATCTAAAAGCAACGGAAAATATCCTCTGGTGGGTGGGTAACAACGCCACCACAAGGAAGAGTCAACGTTAAAGAACAAGACAAATACAGTTCAGGAATTTAGAGCCAGAAAAGAGGAAGGGAGACGGGAAAGGACGAAGAAACAGAAAATGCACTAATCCAGTGAACGGAAGGAACGAAGGAAGAAAAAATGTGGCAAAAATTACTGTCCTAGCCCTGGCTGGTGTGGCTCAGTGGATACTGCAGGGGTCCTCAAACTACGGCCCGCGGGCCACATGCGGCCCGCCGAGGACATGGATCCGGCCCGCCGGGTGCCGCTGCCTGTCCTGCTTAGCAGCCGACGCATCCCGGGCCCGCAGTGCGCATAGGAATTTGTTCATAGTTTTTTTTTAAACTATAGTCCGGCCCTCCCACGGTCTGAGGGACAGTGAACTGGCCCCCTGTTTAAAAAGTTTGAGGACCTTTGGAGAGCGTCAGCCTGTGGACTGAAGGGTCCTGGGTTTGATTCCAGTCAAGGGCACAGGTCTGGTTTGCAGGCTCGATCCCCAGTGGGGGGTGTGCAGGTGGCAGCCAATCAATGATTCTCTCATCATGGATGTTTCTACCTTTCTCTCCCTCTCCCTTCCTCTCTGAAATCAATAAAAAGATATTAAAAAAACGACTGTCCTATCTAATAGAAATATGATGATGGACTTATATATAAATATATCACTAGTTACAATAAATATAAACAGTAAACATAGTTATTAAAAGATATTAAATTGGGAGAATACTTAACTGTATTATTCCTTTTAGGAGATACTACTAAAACTATAACAAAGGTAGAAAATGCCAAGGTTTAAAGCAGTGGTCGGCAAACTCGTTAGTCAACAGAGCCAAATATCAACAGTACAATGATTGAAATTTCTTTTGAGAGCCAAATTTTTTAAACTTAAACTTCTTCTAACACCACTTCTTCAAAACAGACCCGCCCAGGCCGTGGTATTTTGTGGAAGAGCCACACTCAAGGGGCCAAAGAGCTGCATGTGGCTCGTGAGCCGTGGTTTGCCGACCACTGGTTTAAAGCAAGGAGAGAATCTCATAAGCTGCAAGAGAAAGGCAGTTAGTTACCTACAAGGGAGCACCCATACAACTGTCAGCTGATTTCTCAACAGAAACTTTGCAGGCCAGATGGGAGTGGCAAGAAATACTCAAAGTGATGAAAAGCAAGAACCTACAACCAAGATTACTCTACCCAGCAAAGCTATCATTCAGAATTGAGGGTCAGATAAAGAGCTTCACAGATAAGAAAAAGCTAAAGGAGTTCATCACCACCAAACCAGTATTCTATGAAATGCTGAAGGGTATTCTTCAGGAGGAGGAGAAGGAGGAGGAGGAGGAGGAGGAGGAGGAGGAGGAGGAGGAGGAGGAGGAGGAGAAGGAGGAGGAGGAGGAGAAGGAGGAGGAGGAGGAGGAGGAGGAGGAGGAGGAGGAGGAGGAGAAGGAGGAGGAGGAGGAGGAGGAGAAGGAGGAGGAGGAGGAGGGAGGAAGAAGAAAAAGATAAAAAGTATGAACAATAAAATGCCAACAAATGCATATCTATCAACAATTGAATCTAAAAATCAAAATAAACCAATAAGGAATCTAGTGAACAAAATAAACTGGTGAATAAAATAGAACCAGAGGCATGGAAGCATGGAGCAGACGGACGGATCTCAGAGGGAAGCGGGGAGGGCGGCGGGAAGAGATTAACCGAAGATCTTACTCATGGACACAGACGTCTAACAGGGTGGTGGAGGCCTGGGGTGAGGAGGGCAATGGGGCGGAGAAAGGGGGACATCTGTAATACTCCCAACAATAAACAATAAAGATTTAAAAAAAGAAAATAGATACATTATAGTAATATCAAAGTAGAATTTAAAGCACAAGTGATAATAGGCATACAGAAAAACCCTAAATAATAAATAAAAAAAACCATTTAAGATACAATAACTTTGGAACATCGGAACAAAAATTGAAAATTTACAAGCAAAAATGTTAAACTCCAAAACATAGTTTCAAGCTACTTCTAGCAGAACTCGGCTCAGACAACAGTAAGAGTATAGAACTGTTCTGTCTAATGGAAACAAGCCAGCCCCATATGTGATCTGAAATTTATTAGTAGGCACGTTAAAAACAGAAACGGGAACTATTTTAATAACATATTTTACTTAACCCACGTAAAATGCTATTTCGATATTTAGAAAACTCACGAGATAGTTTACACTTTTCTTCTAGGAAGCCTTAGAAATCGAGTTATTATTTCACAGCGTATATCACTAGTCCCAATTCACGTGCTCCGTACCCCATCTGGCCAGTGGCTACCACAGTGCATAGCTTTGGTGCAAAAAATCGAATAGGTAAAATGGAGTCCTGTACCTGACAGGGTGTGTTTTTTTTTTTTAAGTTCTTAGTGCTTCTATAATGATTCCACTGATTTTACATTTGCATACTTACCTCGACTAGGTTTTGTATTTGACGGTTATGTCTTTATTTTGTGCGGCGTTTTCTTAGTCACATCACAGTCCAAGAAGAAATCCACCCAACTTCGTCTCCGGGCACGCTGGTAAAAACAAAAACAAGCTCCGCTTTCTTTCCCTCACACCTCTACTCAACGTAAATAAACCTCCCCGTCCTTTTCCGGGCATCCTGGGGCATGACAAGGAGGGATGACTACTGAAGTTCTTAACATGTTTCTCTTTTTGCATTCCGTTTCCAACATTCTCTTTAAGTCACGCAGGACTGGAAGGTTAAAAATAACTGCGCCTCCGGAGATGGGAGATGAGTCTTGAGCTGTGTCCTTCCTCTGGGTCTTCCAGGCGCTGCCCGCCCACCCTGGGTCCTCACCCTGGGTCCTCACCCTCCCTAATTAAAAACCCTCCCGATCCAAAGCTCTACAAAAACCAGTGGGATCGCCCCCACCAGGAATCTGCAGCCGCCCGTTATAGTCTCCGGTCTGATTCTGCTTGAATTTGATGTTCTATACTCTATTGTGATAATTTATTAACTTGATAAAATCTGCTGACTCCTCATGGAAAATACCCTGTTTATATGTTATTTTCCTGTAGCTTTCTTTCTACGGCCTTTATTGTGGAGCATTTACATGAGAATAGGCCCTTTGTTTTTTGTAAAAGTTCATCTGTGCCCGCTGTTTATTGTCTCCCCTGAAGTCACAGCTCGGTTTTTGATCGGCATCGTGCTTTTCATATTGAAAGCCCTCCAACGAACACCGAGTAATTAATCTTCGCCTCGTGCCTGCGAGTTATCTGGGTGAGCTGAATGAGCCCCGTTTTTCTGGCAGGGCAGCCCCCGAGAGACAGGGCAGGCGACCCCCTGGGGATGTCTGAGTTCAAGGGGAACGCCCTTACATCGTTGGTCCAAGAACAAGCGCTGGTCCTTGGTGAGCTATTCCGCTGGGTGAGTGTCATGTATGTTACATCAGGCCTGCTTTTCTCTCGGCAGCGTTTCGGAAGGAAAGCTATGTCGCCGGGAAACGGGAGAGGAACGCTGGGTGGTGAAGCTTCCCAAGTAAGTACTCGCCCCATGTGTTCCTCCGTGGGGGGGTGCTGGGCCCTCTGTTGGTGGCACATGAACCAGTATACTTGCAGGGGGAGGCGCATTCTCCACACGCAGCGCATTTCTGACCCACAACCTTGGGGTCCGTTGGCAAATAACAGGGCGAATCATCAATAGAAGGTCCAGGATATTCTCGTTAGCCACTCAGCCAGCTTGACGTTCTCAGGTTCTTTTGATTGTTATGCCCGGATGACCTGAAGGATTTGCTTACTGATTAGGGATCAACAGCTGTGATGATTGAAACATAACATTTAAAACATCGGTGGCGCTGTTCTTACTGCTCCATTTGGTGTCTCGGAAAAGGGTGAGGCCCCGCAGTTCCTCTAGGTCAAAGTTCAGGGCCATGGCGTGGGGCGAGAGGTCCCGTGCTCCCTGCCCTCTGAGAGGTCCTCACGGCGTCCAGTCCTCTTCCTTCCATCGACACAGTCCCGTTCAAATCCTCCAAGAACCTTCTTGAATGCAGCCACCTCTACCCCTCCCCCAATGCTTTTCTCCGGAACCCATGTTCTATTTTGTGTGAAGCTCTCTCACCTCAGTTCTCATCGCCGACTGTCTTTCCTCTTTGTTAGATTACACATCTCTTGGGGCAAAGACTGTAATGAATGCATCTTCATATTCTCTGAAGGCCTAGGATTTCAGGGGTATTCTCCTATGCTTCCTGTTGGAATAGTGTTCCAGTCAATGCTAAAGTCACTCATGAAAAGAAATACTTTAACAAATACACCTACACATCCCCTTGCCCCAGTTGTTTTTTTTTTTTTTTTAATGTATTTTATTGATTTTTGACAGAGAGGAAGGGAGAGGGATAGAGAGTTAGAAACATCGATGAGAGAGAAACATCGATCAGCTGCCTCCTGCACACCCCCCACCGGGGATATGCCCGCAACCAAGGTACGTGCCCTTGACCGGAATCGAACCTGGGACCTTTCAGTCCGCAGGCTGATGCTCTATCCACTGAGCCACACCGGTTTCGGCCCCAGTTGGGTTTGACTCGGTGGAGAACTAGTCTCATAGTGGACCGCCCGAGGAAAAGCACACATTAACGCAGTTTCTTATCATCTGCTAGGAGCGTGTCCCGACACCACATCAGGATCATCGTTCTGATGAATTACAAAGTTTTCGTAGTTCAGGTTCTAGAAACTCCAACAACATGTTAGCATCAGTTTTCAAAAGAATCCGGCCGCCTTGGCGAGAAATCGGGAGCTGGGGGGGAGCTCTGCGGGCGTGCCAGTGTGAGAAGAACCGCGATGGATGTGCGGGGCCTGGCGCAGTGTCAGAAGTCAGTCCCCTGCTTCACCTGGGGCCTCGGGCCCAGGCCCGCCCGCTGTGTGGGAGCAGCTGTGACACGCACCGGCCTCGCTCAGCAGCAGAACCCGGCTGGTGGGCCGGGGAAAGAGCTTCAACAGTTAACCCCACGCGGGAACCGTGCCAAGGCCTCCCCTCACCGAGCAGTCAGCTCAGACCTGGTCCTGGTGTCCTGTGAGCTCATGCTTCTCTTCTTGCGCATCATGTTTACCTTCTTCCGGGAAACTCGGGTCACTTCCCCCATGCCCCGCTCTTCCTGGAGGGCTCCCTCTCCAAGCCCCACAGCCCTGCAGTTTTGCCCACCGCATCCGGGCCTTCTCGAGGGCTGGGTGTAAGAACAGCGCATCCCACCCGAGAGCTAGCACTCCCAGGGGAGGAGCCTCTGTCCCTGGCAGGACCGGCAGCTGGGGTGGCCCAGCAGGGATGGCCCAACAGGGGTGGGTGGCCCAGCAGGGGTGGGTGGCCCAGCAGGGGTGAGTGGCCCAATAGGGGTGGCCCAGCAGGGATGGCCCAGCAGGGGTGGGTGGCCCAGCAGGGGTGGGTGGCCCAGCAGGGGTGGGTGGCCCAGCAGGGGTGAGTGGCCCAATAGGGGTGGCCCAGCAGGGATGGCCCAGCAGGGGTGGGTGGCCCAATAGGGGTGGCCCAGCAGGGATGGCCCAGCAGGGGTGGGTGGCCCAGCAGGGGTGGGTGGCCCAGCAGGGGTGAGTGGCCCAATAGGGGTGGCCCAGCAGGGATGGCCCAGCAGGGGTGGGTGGCCCAGCAGGGGTGGGTGGCCCAATAGGGGTGGCCCAGCAGGGATGGCCCAGCAGGGGTGGGTGGCCCAGCAGGGGTTGGTGGCCCAGCAGGGGTGGCCCAGCAGGGGGGGGTGGCCCAGCAGGGGTGGGTGCCCAGTAGGGGTGGGTGGCCCAGCAGGGGTGGGTGCCCAGTAGGGGTGGGTGGCCCAGCAGGGATGGCCCAGCAGGGGTGGGTGCCCAGTAGGGGTGGGTGGCCCAGCAGGGTGGGTGGCCCAGCAGGGGTGGGTGCCCAGCAGGGTGGGTGGCCCAGAAGGGGTGCCCAGTAGGGGTGGCCCAGCAGGGTGGCCCAGAGGACACAGGTGTACCCAGCAGCCATGTGGCTGTAGGGTTGTGTGAGGAGAACTGCAGGGCTGTGGGGCTTGGAGAGGGAGCCTGTTGAGGAAATAAAGGCACCGACTAGTCGGAGGAGGGCTGGACTTGCTGACTTCCGGGAAAGTGTCAAGTTCAGGAAATGCATGTCCTCCCCCTTTAAACTCTTCTGCAAGATGAAGACAGGTTGTCAAGTCCAGGCTCAGTCTCTGAGGCAAAGTCCATGGGAAAGCGAATGCGGGAGGGCAGGCTTTCCACAGGCAGTGGGTGCGAGAGTGCTCACATGCGTGTTGTGTGCGGATTTGTATTCATTTGTTTGCTCACCAAATACTTGCTGAGTGTGTCTCTCCTGTGTCAGACCTGGCCTAGGAGCTGGGCCACAGGAGTGAACAGAAACGATGGAACTCCTTTGCCTCGAGGCATCTGCACCCTAGTGGTGTTCCTGTGTGTGGTGTGAGTGTGTGATGTGCATGTGTGTGGTGTGTGTGTGATGTGCATGTGTGTGGTGTGTGTGTGATGTGCATGTGTGTGGTGTGTGTGTGTGATGTGCACGTGTGTGGTGTGAGTGTGTGATGTGCACGTGTGTGGTGTGAGTGTGTGATGTGCACGTGTGTGGTGTGAGTGTGTGATGTGCACGCGTGTGGTGTGAGTGTGTGATGTGCACGTGTGTGGTGTGAGTGTGTGATGTGCACGTGTGTGGTGTGAGTGTGTGATGTGCATGTGTGTGGTGTGAGTGTGTGATGTGCACGCGTGTGGTGTGAGTGTGTGATGTGCATGTGTGTGGTGTGTGAGTGTGTGATGTGCATGTGTGTGGTGTGTGAGTGTGTGATGTGCATGTGTATGGTGTGTGAGTGTGTGATGTGCATGTGTGTGGTGTGAGTGTGTGATGTGCATGTGTGTTGTGTGTGAGTGTGTGTGTGGAGAGAAGGAAAGCAGAGCAGGATAAGGTTTGGGGTGGAGGGTAAGAGATCCTTCTTCTTTTTTTTTACTGCTGCATAGTATTCCAGTGTGTAGATGTACCACAGCTTTTTTATCCACTTGTCTCCTGATGGGCGCATGGACTGTTTCCAGATCTCAGCTATTGTAAATTGTGCTGTATGAACGTAGGGGTGCATACGTTCTTTCTGATTGGTGCTTCGGGTTGCTTAGGATATATTCCTAGCAGTGGGATTACTGGGTCAAATGGGAGCTCCATTTTCAGTTTTTTGAGGAAACTCCATACTGTTCTCCACAGTGGCTGCACCAGTCTGCATCCCCACCAGCAGTGCACGAGGGTTCCCTTTTCTCCGCATCCTCGCCAGCACTTGTCGTTTGTTGATTTGTTGATGATAGCCATTCTGACAGGTGTGAGATGGTACCTCATTGTTGTTTCAATTTGCATCTCTCGGATGATCAGTGACTTTGAGCATTTTCTCATATGTCTCTTGGCCTTCTGTATGTCCTCTTTGGAGAAGTGTCTCTTTAGGTCCTTTGCCCATTTTTAAATTGGACTGTTTGTCTTCCTTTTGTTAAGTTGTATGAGTTCTTTATATATTTTGGTTATTAACCCCTTATCAGATGTATCATTGGCAAATATGTTCTCCCAGACAGTGGCTCTCTTTTCGTTTTGTTGATGGTTTCTTTTGCTGGGCAGAAGCTTTTTATTTGGATGTAGTCCCACCTGTTTATTTTCTCCTTAGTTTTCTTTGCCTTAGGAGCCGTATTGGTAAAGATATTGCTAGGAGAGATGTCTGAGATTTTGCTGCCGATGGCTTCTTCTAGGATTTTTATGGTTTCATGACTTACATTTAAGTCTTTTATCCATTTTGAGTTTATTCTTGTGTATGGTGTAAGTTGGTGGTCTAGTTTCATTTTTTTGCAAGTATCTGTCCAATTTTCTCAACACCATTTATTGAAGAGACTGTCTTGACTCCATTGTATGCTCTTGCCTCCTTTGTCGAATATTAACTGGGCATAATGGCTTGGGTCAGTGCTGGGGTCTCTGTTCTGATCCATTGATCTATGTCTGTTCTTGTGCCAGTACCAGGCTGTTTTGATTACGGTGGCTTTGTAGTAGAACTTGATATCTGGTATTGTGATTCCTCCAACTTTGTTCTTCTTTCTCAAAATTGCTGCAGCTATTCAGGGTCTTTTTTGATTCCATATAAATTTTTGGAGTATTTGTTCTAGGTCTGTGAAATATGCCGTTGGTATTTTAATGGGGATTGCATTGAATCTCTAGATTGCCTTGGGTAGTATGGACATTTTAATGATGTTGATTCTACCGATCCATGAACACGGTATATTCTTCCACTTGTTTATGTCTTCCTCTACCTCTTTTTTCAATGTCCTGTAGTTTTCCGAGTACAGGTCTTTACCTCCTTAGTTAAGTTTATTCCTAAGTACTTTGATTTTTTGTTGTTGTTGCAGTGGTAAATGGGGTTGTTTATTTAATTTCTCTTTCTGAGAATTCATTATTGGTGCATATAAAAGCCATCAATTTTTGGTTGTTGGTTTTGTATCCTGTTACCTTACGGAATTCATTTATTAAATCCAGTAGTTTTGAATAGGCAGCCGGGAAAGTCCTTTGAGAAGGTGACAGCTGAGTGACCGGAAGAGGGGAGCAGGTGAGCCATCATGACTTCCGCTGGAAGTGGATTTGAAGGGCAGAGGAAGTGTAACTATGTGAACAGCTCTTATGTGTGACTTCACATCAGCTGGTCGAGCCCCTTCCTGTCCCCTGAGTCTCTGCAGATCCAGCACGAGGTGGTGAGTCTGAAGCCTCTGAGGGAAATAGTTCAATTGGGAGAAACTTGTCTTTGGGGCCACGTAGTCACTGCTGCCTCCAGTTACGGACACGGCCCTGTGGGGTTTCGTCACCCTGAAAAGGTTAGAGTAGGAACGGGAGAGACTGTTGAGAGTTAAAATATCAACTTCTCCGTCAACGTTTATGTGTAAATTTACAATTATGCTTCACTAAGTTTAAATGAGTTCATTTTGCCTTTGCGCAGAGCCAGTTTAGGTGGGAAACGTTACAAATCATCTTTTCGTATTTGCTAAATCTGGACCTAATTCCATTTTCAAGAAGTCCTGTTTGCAGAAACAAGGCTCATGGAAATGAACAAATAGTGAATAATAGAATGTAACAAAGCCCCGAAGTCCTAGAGAATTAAAACTTTGTCAGAATTATTTATAAAATGTGTGCCAGGATCCAGAAGTATTTACAGTCTGCTCCGTGGCTTATAAAATCTGGCGCAACCCAAACATACTTGGTCGTTTCAGGAGACCCAGAACATGTTTCTGAAATCCCGCGCCCAGCTCCACGCAGCCAGGACGCCCAGATGGCGGCCCGTCATCCTGACACGCGAAATCGCCCTTGTCCAGCGGCCGTTAGGGTTGTTACGAAGAGAAGGTGGGTTCCGGATGGAACCGGGCTCCTCTCTAGTTCAGTGTCTGAGGGCAGATGACCATCCGATTTCTTATTTCTGACTCAGCGAAGTGGGAACAGGGTGGGGAGTTAGGAATCCTGAACGTTGGGCTGGTGGGGGCGAAAGAGGCTGGATATGCCCCCTTCTTTGGGGGAAAAGTGAACGAGGATGGTAAGACCCGTTGAAGTACAAGGCACCTCTACGCTAGACCGCCAAGGGCTGTGTTAGGTTTGAGCGATGGAGAATCAGCTCCAGCTTCAGAGGGTCCCCGGAGGGACACCGCAGCGGGACCTCCGTGTGCCTCCTCCATCCCGCACCCTCGCTCCCACGGCCATTCAGATGGTGGGACACCACGCCATCCACCGGCACCTCTTTTTTTTTTTAACATTTTTTTTTTTTATTGATTTCAGAGAGGAAGGGAGAGAGAGAGAGAGAGAGAGAGAGAGAGAGAGAGAGAGGAACATCAATGATGCGAGAGAATCATTGATCAGCACGCCCCCTACTGGGGATGGAGCCCACAACCTGGGCATGTGCCCTTGACTGGAATCGAACCTGAGACCCTTCAGTCTGCAGGCCAACGCTCTATCCATTGAGCCAAACCGGCTAGGCCAGGGCCACCTGTACCTCTTGGAAACAGGAATCTCACATTCCAGCATCCTTTTAAATGTGGGCGATGGGATCCAACTCTTGCTGCCCGCCCGGTCTCCCCAGGCCTCCATCCCGTGCCGAGCTGCGGCTTCGCCCTGGCTGAACACCGATGAGAGCGCCGGGCCCTGGGGAATGGAGAGGGGAGGTGGCCCTGGCTTTGCTGTTCTGGGCGGCGGGGGGGGGGGGGGGTGGGGTGGGGTGGGGGGCTGCCAGAAAAACATTCCCGGGGCGCCGGTACTCTCCTCGCCAGCCCTGGGGGGCGACCCCGCGAATGGCAGGCTCGTTTGCAAAGTGTAAAGTGGGGGTGCAGCGAGGCTCCCTGTGGTTAGCAATAGGGTTTGTTTTCCTGGGCAGCGGCGGCTGGATCCCATTTGTTTTTCGCTTTGGCACCAGGCAGCAGTTGTCTGAACCTTTTCCGTTCGCCGTTTCCTCTTCCGGCATCTCCTGAAAGAGGTGGCGTGAGGCTCAGGGAAGCTTAGAAGGTTCTGGAAACAAAACAACTTGCCACCTACAAAAGAGAGGAATTTATCAGGAAACGTTTAAAAAAGTAGGATGGGGAGTGCTTCCAAGTTACAAACACATCTCAGTAGGAAAACAACCCGAACTGGAGCAGGCAGCTTAAGCCAGCAGGGCTTTCGTCAAATGAGACATTTGTTCCCTCGTCTTCCTCTCTCTGCGCCGCCAGCGACGGGCAAGCCCGGTGCTCAGGGCGGAGAGGTGCTCTCCGACGGGCAAGCCCGGTGCTCAGGGCGGAGAGGTGCTCAGGGCAGAGAGGTGCTGTCGGGCGTGCCCCTCTGTCCCTCTCCCTCGTCCTGTGCAGGTCCCCGTCTGGTGTCAGGAGTCTCTCAGATGCGCGTCTGGGCCAGTGACTCTCAATGCGATCCCAGGGCTTTCTGAGCAGAAACACACTTGTTGGGAACCAACTGCGTATGTGGGAGCAGGGCGGGAAGCACAGGGCCCCTGTCTCTGCTGGAGCTGTCTTCCGCGTCCCGCCCGAGAGCGGAGGTGCTCAGGGAGGTGCTCAGGGAGCCTGCCTGGTCCCGCCGCCCAGCACACTCAGTTCCCAGACGCTGGGAAGCCGCGCGGCCTGAGCGATGGGCCACGTGGGGAGGACGGAAACGGAACGGAGATGACTAAGGAACACATTAGCTAACGGTCCGTGTGATTGGCCCTCAGGAGCTCTCGCCTAGATGCTTGGGAGAGGGCCTCTGCGGGGAGCTGGGAAGCGTTGGCTGCCTCTTCTGCACGGATGTGGCTCCCAGGGCCGAGGGGAGCAGCTTGGGGGGAGGAAGGGCTGCGGGGACCCTCCCGTGGGCGGGGACCCTTGTGACGGATCTGAGGAGATGCGCTGGGAGACCTAAGAGAAAAACCCTAGGCCCGGAGTAGATATTGACTGAGGAGAGCGATGTGTGTCTTCCCGTAGGAGGGTAGGAGGCGACCGGAAAGCAAGGGGTGGGTGTGGCCAGCCGTGGGCAAACTACGGCCCGCGGGCCGGATCCGGCTGTTCTATCCGGTTCTCTTGCTCTCCCCTCTGCTCCTTTACTTTGAATTTATATTAGTTCACACAAACACTCCATCCATGCTTTTGTTCCGGCCCTCCGGTCCAGTTGAAGAACCCATGGTGGCCCTCGAGTCAAAAAGTTTGCCCACCCCTGGGCCAGACATTTCTCGGGTGACTGGGAGCGCGCCCCTCGGCGTGAGAACCGTCGGAAGACAGCGTTGCGGAAACTCCGCTTGGCCTGGAGCGCATCGGCTCCTTATGTGCGCCCGTGGTTCACGGTCCTGAGACGGCGAAATCCGCCGCCGCAGCACGGACATCGCCGCGGAGAGTGAACGCAGAGCCTCTGAGCAAAGTGCTGGGTTGAGAGCAATCCCCGAGGCAGCTGCCAAGCAGGTGTGTTCAGGCCGGAGGAGGGCCCACAGGGGCCGCGTCCCTACAAAGCAGAGCGTGGCCTTTCGGTTGATGTTCCAGTTACCATAGTGACCCATTGGACTTGGCCGTTCACTCTTTTTTTTTGTATCTGTATGAACTTGAGGCAATGGACCTCAAGCAGCCAGGCGGGTGCTTTTGTTTTTTCTTTTTCTTCAAGATCATTAGATGGCATGTGCCCTCCTCTACCGAGGTCCTTTGCGACCTTCAGCAGAATCTGGGGGGACGGAAGCGCTGTTCCGTGCTGTTGGCGGGTGGGGTGACGGGCGGGGGCCTGCAGGCCACGGAAGAAGGCCTTTGGGGTCATTCCAGGGAGGACACGCGCCTGACGGACCATTTCTGTAAGAGACAAATGTCACTTGACAAGGAGTTTCCTTTGGCATAAAGCCGATGGGGTCCAAAGCAGTGGAAGCCAGGCCCTGGAAGAAGAAGAGGGCAGAGTGCTGTCCGTAGAAGGAGAACGGGGAGAGAAGTGGGGTGCTTGGTGCACGTGGGCTGCAGGCTGTGCGATCGGGAGACCACGCTCAGGCCGGGGAGAAGCCGCCGTCCCGTCCCCAGCGCTTCCGGTGAGAGGGCCGCGGGAGGACGGCCCCGGAGGCACGGCAGCCCGAGCTGGCCCTGCGCTTTGGGGCGGAGCTCGGGAAGGCAGCTCTTCGGAAACCCGAGGGGACGCGGACCTCTAGACCAGGGGCATGTGGGGAGCGTTCTCGGAGGGTGACTTTGGGAGTTCAGCCACGCCGTGAACGTCAGGGAGGTGGGCATGTAGAGAAAGGATGGAGCCGCCTGTGACTAAGGAGCCTGTGAACTGAGGTGCCTGAGACAAGGTGGGACGCAGAGGTTCTAGACCAGAGCTTCTCAGACAGACACAGGAAGGAGTCGTCGGGCGTGTTGTTGAAATGTGGGTTCCGGTTCAGTAGGCCCTGTGGGGGCTGAGATCCTGCATTTCCAACAAGTCCCCAGACTGTGCTTAGAATACTGTTTCAGCCAAAACCGGTTTGGCTCAGTGGATAGAGCGTCGGTCTGTGGACTGAAGGGTCCCGGGTTCGATTCCGGTCAAGGGCATGTACATTAGTTGCGGGCACATCCCCAGTGGGAGGTGTGCAGGAGGCAGCTGATTGATGTTTCTCTCTCATCGATGTTTCTAGCTCTCTGTCCCTCTCCCTTCCTCTCTGTAAAATATCAATAAAATATATTAAAAAAAAAAAAAAAGAATACTGTTTCAAAGGTCAGACCTTGGGTAGCAAGGGGCTAGGTCCAAAGACCATCTTTTGAATGGTCCCAGGGGTGGACCATTATGTCTTAGTCTGGTCACCATGAATTGTTGTTAAAGAAGAGTTTGCCATGACCGGCTGGTGTTGCTCAGTGGTTGATTGTTGACCTAGGAACCAGGAGGTCACAGTTGGATTCCCGGTCAGGGCACAGGCCCGGGTTGTGGGCTCCATCCCCAGTAGGGGGCATGCAGGAGGCAGCGATCAATGATTCTCTCTCATCATGGATGTTTCTCTTTCTCTCTCTCCCTCTCCCTTCCTCTCTGAAATCGATAAAAATATATGAAAAAAAAAGAGAAGAGTTTAGCATGGTGCCATGTTAATGATTAAATATTTTAATTTTATTAGGTAATTAATTAACATTGTAATTGTTAATATTTTAAGTATATTGGATTATAGGGTGTTTAAACTGCCTTTGATGACAGCGATTGCATCGATGTCCTATTCAGATTGTGGGCAATGTATACTTCTAGTCGTTGGGGTTTGACCCTCTCTCAGATGGCGTCATGCACGGGGGCTGGGAGGGGCGTGTCGTTACCTTTACTGTTCTAACTGCAACAGCACGTGCTAGGACTCCGCTCTTTCTCTTGATTTTTATTCTTTTTTTATTTTTATTTTTTAAAATGTATTTTATTGATTTTTTACAGAGAGGAAGGGAGAGGAATAGAGAGTTAGAAACATCCATGAGAGAGAAACATCGATCAGCTGCCTCCTGCACACCCCCTACTGGGGATGTGCCCGCAACCAAGGTATATGCCCTTGACCGGAATCAAACCTGGAACCTTTCAGTCCGCAGGCCGACGCTCTATCCACTGAGCCAAACCGGTTAAGGCTGATTTTTATTTATTTATTTGTTTTTCTTTAACCATGACTGAGGCCATGGATCCCAGCCAACTCCCTGGAAGGGATCCAGACCTACACGTTCCTCCGGCCCATTACAACGGAGCAGTGGTAGCAAAGCAGAAATAGCTCTATTTTCCACAACATTTCGCCCTACAGTTTAAGATCTCAACTGGCACGCCAAGTCAATATTAGAGACATGTTTAATACACTTAGGTATTTTGAGGGTGGGGAATAGAAATAACACCTTTTATTTCAGAATCAATTTGAAGGGAGCCGACTTCGTACGCTGAATAGAGATCTCAGCCCATAATCTTGGGTTCCCGAGCACACAGCACCAGTTTAGCTCCTAATTTACTCTCGGGTGACTGCATGGTATTGCTTAATTATAACAGTTGCAAATTCCATCCCCCGGAATCTACCGCGGGCGGCCACACATCTGCGGGGCTTTGTCGTCGGGAGGGTGCCAAGACGGAATGCTCATTTTTTGTATTATTTTGCTTTTATTAGTTTTTAATACATATATGTAATAAACAAGATGAGCAAGACAACACTTCAATAGGCACCGGCGGTAATCAAATGTAAGATATTAAGTTGCAGCCGTGCCCGTTCCATGGAGCGGCGTATGCGCCTCGGGAGAGCGCGGCGGGGGCGCCGGAGAGGAACACGGGCTCCGCGAGCCGGGAGGAGGGGCTCTCCCTGGCGGCGCGGAGCTGGGGGGACCGCAGACGGGACCGTGGCCTCGCTGCCACCTCCAGGACTCAGTCCCGGCTCCATCGCAGGTGACAGAAATGCAAGCCGGAGTCAACAGACTCTGACAGTCAGAAGGGAGCGGAGTTCCGGTTGTCCCAGGCCAGTGAGTGACAGATCACAATGGAAATAATTTGTTTTTTCCCAATAAGAGAAAAGATGTTTTCAAGAGGAGCACATAGCGCCTAACTACCATTTCCAGGAATTAACATTATGCCGTATTTGGAAAAGTAATATATGATATAATTTTACCCAGACAATAGTTTTGGAACCTGTTTTAGAAGTAGTTTTTCTTTATGTTGTCGTACAAAGATATCCGCCATCATTACAAAATATGTAATGTTTCCAAGTTGTCTAGGTTTAAAAAGGGAAGAGGATTCTTACTATACCACCTGAACAATGTCCTAGCCCAGTGGTCGGCAAACCGCGGCTCGCGAGCCACAGGCGGCTCTTTGGCCCCTTGAGTGTGGCTCTTCCACAAAATACCACGGCCTGGGCGAGTCTATTTGGAAGAAGTGGTGTTAGAAGACGTTTAAGTTTAAAAAATGTGGCTCTCAAAAGAAATTTCAGTCGTCCTGTTGCTATTTGGCTCTGTTGACGAAGGAGTTTGCCGACCGCCGTCCTAGCAAATACAGCTTCAGATTTCACCAATGACTCATCTCCCTGGGGCCGCAGTGTTTGAGTAAATGTAAGAAGAGAAAAAGAGAGAAAAGTACAAAATATAAAAAAATATAGCCAATTAAAAGAATTGCCTCTGAGCCTGCTCTGCAGGGAGCTGGTAAGCGGTAAGCAGGGCTGATGAAGCTCGGAGCGCGTGGGCCACCGGGGGAGGAAGGCGGGACTGGCTGCCGGAAGGCTCCCAGAAAGCCACTTCGCAAACCCGCCCGGCCCCCAGCCTCTAGCATCCTCTCCGGGCAGACAACATTGCCGCCCCTCGGGGCCAGGTGCGACTCGGGTGCGGGCTTACCCTTCGGCACTCGGTGAGATGCTACCCGGGGGGTCCGGGGAGCCTGGCAGCGGGACTCATTAACCAAGCCGGGCGCCAGGCTCCCACCGCGCCCGTCCAGGTGGGTGCTGAGCAGCTCGATGGCTCATGAGAAGACTCCCCCATTCCCTTGGCTGAACCCAGCTTTGGACAGTTGTGTGTGTGTGTTTTTTTAAGCCAGGCAGCTTCCAGCAAAACAGAGTTTTGAGGCCCTGCCTTTTTGGTGCCTCAGGCCAAGATCAGGCTCTGGCCAGAGGGTTTTGAGACCCCCCCAGAGTGGGAGCCCCCGGGCCTGGCCTTCCTGAATCTGGAGCCCCTGCTCAAGCCTCGTTGCCACAGATCCAGGCCCGTATCAGTCCACTAGGTCTTATCTGCAGACACGCGTGCGAATTTCATTTTTATTTTATTTTTATTTTTTTAATATATTTTATTGATTTTTTACAGAGAGGAAGGGAGAAGGATAGAGAGTTAGAAACATCGATGGGAGAGAAACATCGATCAGCTGCCTCCTGCACACCTCCCACTGGGGATGTGCCTGCAACCCAGGTACATGCCCTTGACCAGAATCGAACCCGGGACCCTTCAGTCCACAGGCCGATGCTCTATCCACTGAGCCAAACCGGTTAGGGCCCGCGTGCGAATTTCAGATCGACCACTCAGAGCGTGGTCCCCGGGCCAGCATCGCAGCCTGAGAGCTTGTCTGACATGCACTGACTCAGGTTCCCCCCCCAGAGCCACTGGGTCGGAGGCTGCTTTGTACTGAGAGCCCAGGACCAAGGCTCCGCGAGGCCGTTTTCTGAAGCACCGAGGTGGTAACGACCGAATGAAGGCCTACGCAGGTGCTGCCATCAGAAGAGGCCTTCCCGAGGGCAAGGTCTGTGCTAAAGGAACAACAGTATGTGATAAACAGGAATCTACGTCAAAAACCTGTGGGTCCTCTGAGGTATCGTCACAGCCACTCCTCGCCAAGTCCCGCCTCCTAGAGGACCCTCTGTCCCACGCAACTCAAGGCCGAGGCTTGGGGAAAGCCAAGGCCAACTGTAATGATGGAATCCTATACAATAAAAGCCCAATATGCTGTGTCTAATCGCCCGGTCGGCCGTTCAACCAATCAAAGCATAATCCTATCTCATAAAAGAGTAATATGCAAATTAACCATCACTCCGCTACACCCACCAGCCATGTCCACCAGCCACGCCCACCAGCCAATCAGGAGCGAATATGCAAATAAACCCAACCAAGATGGCTACGGCCACAGAGAGCAGGAGAAAGGCTTGGGTTTCCCCGGCGATGGAGGAAGCCAAGCTTTCTGCCTGCCCTTGCCGGCCTAGGCCTCCACTCAAGGCTACAAAGTTTCAATGATAGAAGATACATAAACCCAAACAGAAATGGCTGCCACCATGGAGCAAGCAGAAGGCTTGGCTCTGCTCCAGGCTACAAAGTTTCAATTGTAGAAGATAAATAAACCCCAGATACCAGGGCCTCCGCTTGGGTCGCCAGCGGGCGTGGTTGGCCTGCAAACCAGTGGGATTGGGCCTAAACGTGCAGTCGGACATCCCTCAAGGGGTCCCAGATTGGAGAGGGTGCAGGCTGGGCTGAGGGACACACACCCCCGTGCACAAATTTCGTGCACCGGGCCTCTAGTATGCTAATGATATGCTAAGGCTGCTCAACTGCTTGCTATGACATGCACTGACCACCAGGGGGCAGAGAGTTGACTGGTCGACCAGTTGCTATGATGTGCACTGACCACCAGGGGGCAGACACTCCAACTGGTAGGTTAGCTTGCTGCTGGGGTCCAGCCATTCGGGACTGAGTGAGATGGGCCGGACATGCCCTGGAGCCCTCCCGTGATCCCTCCCTGACTGGTCAACCTCCCGCATCCCTCCTTGGCCCCGATTATGCACCGGTAGGGGTCCCTCGGCCTGGCCTGTGCCCTCTCACAATCCAGGACCCCTTGGGGGATGTTGGAGAGCCGGTTTCGGCCCAATCCCGCAGGCCACGCCAAGGGACCCCACTGGTGCATGAATTTGTGTACCGGGCCTCTAGTTGAATATATTTTTCTCGAAGCATGCATCTATTTTTCCATGGAGCAGGAGATGAATGCAATCGTCCAGCAAATATTTATTAAACTTCAGGGCATAAGAACTGCAAGCAGTGTGACGGAGCCAGGAATAGCACCGTGCCGGGCCGGGGGACGGTTCCATGCCACAGAGCTCTGTCCCTTCTCCTCACCCACCCTGCAGCCCTGAGGCCGGAGGTCTTAGCTGGAGCTGAGCTGGGTGTGTGGGAGGGAGGGCTAGTGCTGGAGAGTAAATGAAGACACCAATCCGCTCATTCCTGCCACCGCTGACACCCAGCCCGAACCAGGCCTCACTGCCGAAGGGAAGGACACTTACCTTCAAGCAGTTGGGAAATTGGACAAGTAGCAAGGGGTGAGCATTTCATTAATGAATGGAGACTGTCTGGGGACTAGACTCACCACCGGAACTTCTGTTATCTGAGTGTGTCCTGAACACCTATGGAACCTGCACCAATTTTCATCCAAAGAAGTGGGATGAACTGGCTGCAGACAGGGCCGGTTTAACGGAGAGTAGGGGAAGAATAAAGGAGAGTGGGGGACAAATACAGTTGCTCTATGACTAATGGTCATATTTGTTCAAATGCACAGTTTTACTTAAAACATCCATTTATTGGTACCTGAATAGATTCCTTTTTTTTTTTTAAGTCTAGAAAGGGTATTGCAAAATCAAGCAAAAATTGTATTAAATTGTTAGACGTTGTGAGTTGAAGAGTCCGAGTTGCACGAACGGTTGCATATGTTACCAGAGAATAGGTAGTCTTGTTTGAGGTTATAGATTGCATTTCCTCAGGTTAAAACTTTCCAAATCACCTGGTGGGTGAGTCTTTTTAACGCTCCGGCTGGGTCACGTTAGCCATATTTGAGTCATGTGAGGGTGAAAACACACACTTTTCGTCTCTAAAGAAAGGGCTCTGACCTTCTTGGGCTTATTTAACTCAGAGAGTTGAAGCCACACGTCAAGCTGAATGTGAGCAGGGTTCTCCTTGAGCAAGGAAAATGAAGTCAGGTTAGAAGGAAAGCGTTTCATATTCCTTGGATGGGAATACTAAAACGTAAGCCCGTGTCCAGGCATTCAGACAATTCATGACGCTCCCCATGGCCTTGTAGAGACCCTCAGTGAGACTAAACCAGAGACCATGTGAGCTAACGTTTAACTTTGCTTTGCTCTCTACTGAGGAGTTTTCGTTCTCATAAAATTAAATGCAAATATTTATGTTGCCGAAACCGGTTTGGCTCGGTGGATAGAGCGTTGACCTGTGGACTGAAGGTCCCAGGTTCGATTCCGGTCAAGGGCATGTACCTTGGTTGCGGGCACATCCCCAGTAGGGGGTGTGCAGGAGGCAGCTGATCGATGTTTCTCTCTCATCGATGTTTCTAACTCTCTATCCCTCTCTCTTCCTCTCTGTAAAAAATCAATAAAATATATTTTAAAATAATTAAATGCAAATATTTATGTTAACAAAATGTTTAGATTAGAAAATGAAGCACGTTGGGATTTTACTAAAATTGAAAAAAAAATATAGACTTGATAATGTGGCCATATTACTCATATTTTATGATGAGCTCTTATTTCAGTCTGGAGAACTTTATCTAAAAGGGTGAGGAGACCAACCCATCCTTCTAGACGTTAATGTAACAACTGGGACAATTAAAAAACCATATGACCCAGCAACCCTTCTTCTGGGTATCTACCTGAAAAATTCGAAAACATTTATTTGCGAGGATATAGTCATTCCTGTGTTCATTGCAGCATTATTCATGGTGGCCACGACATGGAAACAACCAAAGTGTCCTTCCATAGAGGACCGGATAGAGAAGCTGTAGTTCATGTACACAATGGAATACCACTTAGCCACGAGAAAGGGTGAAATACTGCCACTGAGACAGCACGCATGGACCTTGGGCATGTCGTGTTAAGTGAAATAAGTCAGTCAGAAAACGTTAAGAACTCATCTGTGGGATATGAAACTGAAAGCGACCAACGAGCAAACAAGAACGAACACAAGCTCATGGACAATAGTGTGGCTGTCACCAGACGAGCAGGGTAGTGGAGGGTGACGGGGGTCTAACATAAGGTGACAGGAGACATTTGGCTTTGGGCCGTGGGCACACAGTGCAAGATACAGGTCACGTGTTGTCGAATGGTACAGTTGAAACCTGTGTGATCTTACTGTCCAGTGCCATCCTAGTCCAGTGCAATATACAGGTCACGTGTCGTCGAATGGTACAGTTGAAACCTGTGTGATCTTACTGTCCAATGCCATCCTAGTCCAGTGCAAGATACAGGTCACGTGTCGTCGAATGGTACAGTTGAAACCTGTGTGATCTTACTGTCCAATGTCATCCAAGTCCAGTGGTCGGCAAACTCATTCGTCCACAGAGCCAAATATCAACCGTACGACGATGGAAATTCCTTTGGAGAGCCAAATTGTCTAAACTTAAACTTCTTCTAACGCCACTTCTTCAAAATAGACTCGCCCAGGCCGTGGTATTTTGTGGAAGAGCCACCCTCAAGGGGCCACAGAGCCGCAGGTGGCTCGCGAGCCGCAGTTTGCCGACCACGGTCCTAGTCCATTTAATAAGAACATAACAAAGTCGTAACGTTTCTGACCAAGTCACTAAGATTAAAGACATGAAACAGCCAAGGCGGTGCGTGCTCTCTGGGTTTTGCCACGGGACTCACAGGCTGTGGGGCCGTTACTGGACTTTTTGTCCCAGATATATTCATCCGCACCGTTATTTCTCTCTGTCCTGTGGCTTGGAGTTAAAAGAAGGGAGCGTGAACTTCATCTTCCGGGGGGACCCACCGATGGCCACAAAGGAGGCTGAAGAACTCTTCCACGCGCCTGGGAAACCATCTGGGAAAGCCATTACCCAGTGAGCCCAGGGGGAGGCCTCTCTGTGTGGGGGCTTCTATCAGTGAGGGGCACCGCTGCTGCCGTTCCACCAACGTCCTCTCCACCAGCTTCCTCTGTGTTCAGCATTGTAGGGCGTGGGGAGATAGCTCGGTCTTTTCAAAGGTACTGATACTTGGGGTGGGTGGGGTGGGTAATTCTTTCCTTTGATAATAACATTCCCCCCCCCCCTTTTCTAAAATAAGTAATCCTCGGCTTTTATATAACAACCTATTGCTCGCCCAGTGGAAACCTGTCCATATGCTAGAATCTCTTCCCAGAGATCAAGCTGTGAATGTAATGATCCCGGCTTTTCTACAACTTCTCGTTGTCAGATTTTTCCTTCTTGAAAAATAGCGCTCCCTCATACATACTTTTAGAGTAAAACACCCTAGTGAGGCCTTGACCCTTTCCCATGTTCCTCTAATTAAATAATGCTAAGGGCCATAGAGGCATGTATATAATAAAAGTTTAATTTTATATCGTTTTACTTAAAAGTAATTTTGATTTTTCTTTATTTTGACATAGTTCCAGTAGTGTCAGATTTACGGAGGCCTTGCAAGCATAGGACAAAGAATTCCCGTACGCCCTTCTGTTGTATTCTCCAGATTTTTACGTTATACCATATTTGCTTTATACTCCCCCCATTCTGTGTGTATGTGTGCACAATGTATATATGCATTATGTTAGTTTATCTAAAGTGCATTTTGAAGAGTAAGTTACAGACATGATGCCCCTATACCAGCCGTGGGCAAACTACGGCCCGCGGGCCAGATCCGGCTGTTCTATCCGGTTCTCTTGCTCTCCCCTCCGCTCCTTTACTTTGAATTTATATTAGTTCACACAAACACTCCATCCATGCTTTTGTTCCGGCCCTCCGGTCCAGTTTAAGAACCCATTGTGGCCCTCGAGTCAAAAAGTTTGCCCACCCCTGCCCTATACCCTTAAATACATCCAGGTATGTTTCCTAAAGCAAGGGCATTCTTTTACATAACCCCAATGCAATCACCAAACTCAGAAAATGAACATTGATATAGTAATATTATCTACGTCATTTAAATAGCTGATTTTACCCATAATTTGTTTTATGGTAAAAGACGACGCATTGCATTCAACTGTCAAGTCGCCTTCAATCTGGAACAAGCTCCAGTCTGTTGTGTCACAACCTTGATATTTTGGAAGAGTATAAGCCAGTTGTTGTGTAGAATAGCTCTCAGTTTGCGTTTGTTTCTATATCTTTAAAAATATTAACTATTCATTCTGGAGGAGCTGGAAAATTCTTGTTGCTCTAGAAACCTAAAACTTCAAGATTTGTTGACGTATGTGAGCTTTAAATATGTGAAACACTGAAGAGATTGAACCTATGAATTTAAATATGCGGTTTCTGAGCCACTTGCACATTCATGCACATTGTTCAGATTCTATACACTGAGTGGCCAGATTATTATGATCTCTGAACGCATAATAATCTGGACACTCAGTGTGTGTGTGTGTGTGTGTGTGTGTGTGTGTGTGTGTGTGTGTATTAGAGGCCTGGTGCATGAATTCCGGACAGCCTGGCCAGGGGGAGGGGACATGGGTGGTTGGCTGGCCTGCCTGCTGGTCGAACTCCTGGTCGAGGGGACAATTTGCATATTAGCCTCTTATTATATAGGATACACACTGAGTGGCCAGATTATTATGCGTTCAGAGATCATCATCATCTGGCCACTCCGTGTAGACTTTGTTCTTAAATAAAAACAGTAAATGACCAAAGTCCCGAGGTGAAAAACGTAAGATTCATTTTTAAGAGAAAAGTTCTAAGTCCTTAGTTTTAGTGAGTGTTCCTGTAGGTTGTTTTTCTCCTGTTGGGCTATTTGTCTCACTTTGTCTTAAGTAACAGATAGGAGTAAAAAGCTGCTCGGGAAAGGTTCAGGAGAGGTTAGTAGATAATTGAACCCGTTGACCGAAAAGGTCCAGCAGATGTACCGTCACCGGGAAGCCTTGTTGAGGGACAGCTGGCCCATTGCTGTCTGGGGATGCTTCGTCTCTTTATTCCAAGACTGCTCTTTCCCAGGGTGTCTTTGTTTTGGGGAGTCCATACATTCCACTCTGTCAGATACCCTGTCCACACACAGCAGGGTAGGATTTTAAAAATCATCCACTACATTTTTGGAATCTTTTTCCCCCTTTTATTAAGTTTATTGGGGTGACAGCCTATATAATAAAAGCTTAATATGCTAAGTGTCCAGTCAACCGGTCGACTGTTCAACCAATCAAAGCGTAATATGCTAATGATATGCTAAGGCCGCTCAACCCCTTGCTGTGACATGCCACCAGGGGGCAGACAGTCGACGGGTCGACCAGTTGCTATGATGTGCACTGACCACCAGGGGCAGATGCTCCCACTGGTAGGTTAGCTTGCTGCTGGGGTCTGGCCTATTGGGCCTGAGACAGGCCTGACATGCCCTGGAGCCCTCCTGCAGTCCCTCCCTGGCTGTCCAACCTCCTGCATCCCTCCCCGGCCAGCTGGCCCTGATCGGCCCCGATTGGGACTGGGCGAGATGGGGCTGGACACGCCCTGGAGCCCTCCCGTGGTCCCTTCCCGGCCCTGATCGTGCACCAGTGGGGTCCCTCGGCCTGGCCTGTGCCTTCTCGCAATCCGGGACCCCTCAGGGGATGTCAGAGAGCCGGTTTTGGCCTGATCTCGCAGGGCAGGCTGAGGGGAACACACTGGCACACAAATTCGTGCACGTGGCCTCTAGTTAGTTAATAAAATTATACCGGTGTCAGGTGTATGTTTCTATGATACATCATCTGTGTATTGCATTGTGTGCCCAGCCCAGACGAGTCTTCTCGGCCCCCCATTTATCTGATCCCCTTCACCCTCTTCTACGCCCCCTCCCCGCCCCAGAAGCTCAGCGAGGTCTTGGGAATCAACGTTCTTTCTCCTCGACTGCAGTAAAACCTGAAACAGAACTGTCATTTCAGGAGTCCTGTCTCTTCTTGAAAACAGATTTTTATTGTAGAGCCGAGGAGGGAGCCGCTTGGACAATACAAATGTTGTTATTATTATACCAGAGGCCTGATGCACGAAATTCGTGCAAGGGGCTCGGCCCTTGGAGCCGCGGTGGCTTGCCTCGGCCCTCACAGCCCCAGCGTCATCCAGACGGTTGTTCGGCTGTCCGGTCTAATTAGCATATTACCCTTTTATTAGTATAGATTGTTAGGATAACATAGGACATACAGCCATTCCCCACTGAGATGAAAATTTACTTCCCAGGATACTAAATTTCTTTCTTTTTCTTTTTTTTTTAAAAAATATATTTTATTTATATTTTACAGAGAGGAAGGGAGAGGGATAGAGAGCTAGAAACATCGATCAGCTGCCTCCTGCACACCTCCCACTGGGGATGTGCCCGCCACCAAGGTCCATGCCCTTGACCGGAATCGAACCTGGGACCCTTCAGTCCGCAGGTTGACGCTCTATCCACTGAGCCAAACCGGTTTCAGCTCCTTTTTTTTTTTTTTTTTTTTTTTTAAGAAAAGCAAAAGGAAATGACAAATAAATTTTAAAAACACAAACAGCCAGTGGCCTTCGAGCCCCGAGCAGCTGTTGACTTCGGAGAACTGTCACCGGGACAGAAGGAGCTTATTGTGCTGGACCCCGCTGGGGGTCTGGCGCCTCTGCAGCCACCGGTCCCCTCCCTCCGCGCCCCCCTGTGGCAGCAAGCAGCGTAGGAGGGACCGGATCGCTGTCTTGAGAAAACCAATGCAGCCCTCCTCGCATTATAAAAGGCGACCGGGCGCTTCAAGGACCGGGCCTCTGATTAAAACCACCACCACACCTGCGGCACACGCCCTTCCCCGGGATGTATTCTTCCTTGCAAGTGAAGCGATTAATAATAGAATGCTCCTAATTGAGCTCAAACATTGCCGAGCATCTCTTCCAGAAACATCGATGCAAAGCCCCCTTCTGTTCTCTTGTTAATTGCTGCCACCTGCCTTCCCGGGGGCCTGGGTTCGTGCTATTTCGGTGTCTTACTACTCCCCGATTCCGAGCAGCAGCAGGCCAGCGCGCCACCCTCCCACCCCCCTGCACCCGGAATCTTCCCGAGCCAGCCAGCGTGCCTGCCAACCCTCTCCCTGTCGCAGGCCTGGGACTCAGCTCTGTTGCACAGACACGCACCTCAAAGGCAGCTCAGAATTCACACTTCAAAATGAAAACGCACGATTTCTTTCCGGTGCCTGAGCCAGGGAACAGCACCGCCTGGGAGCAGGAAGTGCTGGAGGAGAACAGAACACACGACAGCACAGACGCCGCCTCCCGGGACGGGCGCCTCCAACGCGTGTCCCCGCTCGCAGCCCCGCGTCCGTGTTGCTGGCTCGTTTCTTTGTTCTGCGCCGCCGCGTCCTCGTCCCACGCGATTCCTTTTCACGCCTCAGTCACCACGTAAGAAAACGTGTATTTTAGGGCCGGTGTTAACTGTAAGCACACTGTTGACGTGCGCCCCCAGCGCGGAACTGTCAGCACGTGGGGTAGCAGCTGGGAGCGGGGTGACAGGATCTGAGGACTCCCCCCGTCAGAAAAGCAGGGGCACATGCATCGCCCGCAGACGGGCCCAGCGCCTTCTCCCAGCCGTCCGTCAGGGACCCGGAGTCCCGCAGCCCCCGGAGCCCCCCATCACTGACCTGGAGCGCGGGGAGGCCCCACAGTTCAGAGCGTGCACAGCTGTATGCAGCTGCGAGGGGTGCTGTCCCGGGCTGGGGGCTGTGCTGCGGCGGGGCGGCGGGGCGGGGGGGGTGCTGGTTGCAAGTGATTCCACATGGTCCTGCCTCTGGGCTTTCCCTCCCGCTGGCTCCAGCGGAGGTGATGGGGCCGCCCTGCTCTGAAGGAGCCGACCAACGGGCTGGGCCATCGTGGGTGGGGGCTGAGGAAGAGGGTGGGCGGTGAGAGGAGGGTGGGCACAGTTCTGGTGCCTATGAGGGTCCCTCCACCCAGAGAACGCCTGGCGATCATGATCGCTGGCTACTGTCGGGGGTCCTCGGATATAGGGTACAAGGGTGAGGGGGTGGGCGTGGGGGTGAGGGGGCGGGCGCGGGGGTGAGAGGGCGGGCACAGGGGCTAGAGGGCGGGCACGGGGGCGAGAGGGGGGCACGGGGGCGAGAGGGCGGGCATGGGGGCGAGAGGATAGGTGCAGGGGTGAGAAGGTGGGCATAGGGGTGAGAGGGCGGGCGCGGGGGTGAGAGGGCGGGCACGGGGGCGAGAGGGCGGGCACGGGGGTGAGAGGTCGGGCACGGGGGTGAGAGGGCGGGCACGGGGGTGAGAGGGCGGGCATGGGGGCGAGAGGATAGGTTCAGGGGTGAGAAGGTGGGCATAGGGGTGAGAGGGCGGGCACGGGGGCGAGAGGGCGGGCACGGGGGCGAGAGGGCGGGCACGGGGGTGAGAGGGCGGGCACGGGGGTGAGAGGTCAGACACAGGGGTGAGAGGTCAGGCCTGGGGCTCTGGGCTCTGCGGTTTTCTTCTCAAACACGCCCCGCTGTGACCGGGTCCCCTCTCCTCCCACTTGAAGCCAAGGGACAGGCCTTACGTCTCAGGAGAGAAACCGCGTTGCAAGCGGCATCTGAACCTTTGGGCTTGGCCTCCGGTCGGAGGGTCCCTTCCCCTCCCGTAGCCGAGGCCCGAGGCCTGACCCGCTTCCCGGTGTTCTGAGGCTTTAAGAACGCAGGTTCATGTCTGGTGCTGAGGATGAAGACCTCGGGAAAGCAAAGTCATTATTTCCTAAGTAACAGCAGTGTGTGCGTGTGTGTGCGTGTGCGTGTGCGTGTGTGTGTGCGTGTGTGCGCGCGTGTGTGTGTGTGTGTGTGCGTGTGTGTGTGTGTGTGCGTGTGTGTGTGTGTGTGTCAGAGTAATGCCTTATATATTAATCTTTTAAAAGAGCTGGTCATTATAACCAGCCAGATCCTACAAAAAATTTAAAAATTGATGTTTTTTATCGGTCAGTTTCTAATTGGACAACAACGTTGCCCACTGTCCTCCCGGTTCTATTATCGGTGAAACCAGTGATGGAGGAGCCCGAAGCCGGGAGGCCGGCTGTTCAGGACCCCGCCACGGACGGTGCAGGTGGGAGAGCGCACGCAGCTCCCAGCACAGCCTGAGCCCGGGAACTTATAACCAGGGCGGCGGGGGGGGGGGGGCAGTGGATGGAAAGGGCTGAGGTGGGTGGGGGTGGGGGGTCTGGCTGAACCGACCTGCCCGGATTCTTGCTGAACACAGGACAGGACGATCAGACGTCCCCTGGGGGGGTGGGGAGGGGGCTGGAGGCTGAGGAGCCTAGTCCAGCTGTGGGCAAACTACGGCCCGCGGGCCGGATCCGGCTGTTCTATCCGGTTCTCTTGCTCTCCCCTCCGCTCCTTTCCTTTGAATGTATATTAGTTCACACAAACACTCCATCCATGCTTTTGTTCCGGCCCTCCGGTCCAGTTTAAGAACCCATTGTGGCCCTCAAGTCAAAAAGTTTGCCCACCCCTGGGCTAGTCAGATATCAGGTGAGAAGATGGGGTCAAGCACGAGAAATAAAAGCATGGGATAATCAAGTCCACACAAAGGAAAAAGCACAGTCCTGGGTGGGTGTGGTTTATTCCCAGGGCGAGAGGACACGTTTAGGGAAGTGCTTCCGGAAGGGGTACTGCCCGGCCGGGGTTTTGACGGGCGCATAGGATCCTGACAGAGGAACAGGGGAGGCCCACCCAGCTAAGGAGCGCGCGTGCGCAGGCACCAAGCCCCCCAGCCTTCCACCTGGCCGCAGGCTGGGGGTCCGAGGCCCCGCGTGATTCAGGGTCAGAAGGGGGTCCTACAGCCTCCGGACAACTCGTGTGGCCAGGTCTGGAGAGCCGTGTTGGATCCTGTCTTCCTCCGGAAGGTCCACTTCGGGCTCTGAGGTCCCTGATCTTGGAATAGCACCGGGGGCTGAGTGCTGCCGCTCCTTCCCTCGGGGGCAGCTAGGTGGCCCGGGCAGATGTCTAGTGATCAGCGTGGGCCAAGGCGGAGCACTCCCCGCCCTTGAACTTCTGGGGGAGAGAGGAGCATCAGCAGCCCGGGGCTGGCACCTGGCCTGGTGGGGATGGGCTGGCCCATTGGAAGGGCACCCAGAGCGGCCCGTGGCTGGCTGTGGAGTTCAGGAGGA